>NW_006775753.1:345374-390967 GCF_000442215.2 Lipotes vexillifer | reverse complement strand
AGGGAAATGAATAGGAATTCATCTTCTGGCAAATGATCCGAATCCTGAGGTGAGGTCTTATCCAATTAGAAGTAAAAAAGTCAATGTGACTTGAGCATAGTCCCTTCCTGTGATGCATGACTTTGAAAAAGGTAAGGCCCAGATTGTGAGATTCCTTGTATGCCATGCTGAGCAATTTGGAATTTTTCCTTTAAAAATTATAAAACTAACAGATCTTTAATTAGGTTGTTTTTCAGTTGTTCCTTTGGTAATGGGTGGCCAATGTCAAAACTTGTTTTGTCACTAATTGGTGATATCAGTAGATGTCTGGCACATATTAGGGACTCAATATGCAAATATTTGTTGAATTAATAAACAATCACATAATATTTACGTACTACCTCTTATTAGCCAAATGTTTGTTTTGAGCTTTGTCTTTTATTTCATAAATTTTGCTTTGTTCACTGCTCTAAATCAAGATTTCTAAAACGCATTTCTTTTAATATCTCCCAACATGGTAAATAATGTGAACCTCATTTTTCAGGCTTAGTAAACATTATACAATACTATTACTAATGACAAATATTTTAAATGTATATTGTACAACATATAAAATATTCAAAATATTTTTATAGTCTTTATATAATTTTATCCTTACATTATCCTATGGAATTACTATTCCTATTTTACCAGGGAGGAAAGAGGTTAAGCCATAAACCAAGTCATAGAGCTAGTCAGTGGCTAAGACAGGCTAGAATCAAAGTCTCAACTCATAGAAATTTGTTGATTAACTTGACTTTATACTTTATCCAGAATCATTACACTTTTAAGAGACTGAATGTGATAGAAAAAAGAACTTACTTTGCAAGATCACTTGGCCTTCACAGAGGGGTGGTCTAGGCCAGTGGATCTCAGAGTGGTAGTGGGATAACAGAGGATAGAGAGATTTGGGACAGAATCATCAGAATAACTTGGATCTATTCTAGCCTTACCCAGAGGAAAATCTCTTCTTGGGCCCCAGTATCTCTCTTTTACATATTCTGGGTGATTCTGATGATCAGACATGTTTCAGATTCCCTAGGCTTGTTGATGTCTTTAATCATTTACTTCTCTAAAATTCTTTGAGTTTCTATTCTCTTCAGGAGTGGCTTTTTTTCTTAACTGATCTCAGAACAATTTCATATGTTCTCTCTTGGCCCATATTCAGTTCCACAGTCTGTGAGACAAATGGGAAGTCGTATGACCTTTTCTGAGCCAACAGCAGGTACTGTCAAATTCCACAGACATGCACTCTAGCAGTCAGGCCCTAAAAAGTGTAAAGGGGAAATAATCCTGGTGCATTGATCTGAGACATTTGAATGTGAGTCAGTTACACAGCAGTCTGACGTGATATCACATGAACAGAGGGCTATACCACTGATGTAATAAGGTAGTACTGAAACATGTGCTTTGGTTGTAGAGACAATAGGGGCAAACAAATTATTTTTCCAGCCAGACCTGAGTCAACTCCCTCCTCTGACTTGGCCCATGTTAGACTGTTATGCCGCCAAGCACCCTCTCATCTCATAGGAGAGCTGGAATTTACAGCACAGAGAGGCTGCAACTGGATCAGCAGATTGATCAAATATTTCACAGGTGGTCAGCATATCTGGCAAATGTTGGAAGTTACCTCGAAGCCAAACACAAAAGCTGGCTCCAAGTCAGGTGCATTTTTTGTGACTCCAACACCTGCATATTTATTCCTGCCTGCAAGGGTACAACTGAACCAACTTATATTCCAAGTCAAGTGTCTGTGATTGTAGGAAACACATGGAAAATTTTAAACTTGATTCATAAGTTAAACTCCCTCCCTCCCCCCAGTAATCCATCAGATAAGAGAATATCATTGGAAATAAAACACTGATTTTGTGCATTAGCTAAATCTATCGCATGCAAGTTTTTTTCTTTTTTTCCTGAGAAATCCATTCCATCAAGTGTGAGCAGATATATCCTGAAAGAATCAGATGGGAGTTGGGTTTAGAGCAGTAGTTCTCAGTGTCGTCTCTGGACTGGTAGATAGAATCAGCATCACCTGGGAACTGATTAGAAATACAAATTAATTTCCAGCCCCACTCAGTGTTTCTCAAACATTCACATCCTTCACAATCACCTAGAAGGTTTGATAAAAGACAGATTGCAGGGCCTATCACCAGAGTTTCTGATTTAGTAGGTCTAGGGTGAGACCCTAGAATTTCCATTTCTAACAAGCTCCCAAGAGATGGTGAGCCTGCAGGGATCACACTTTGAGAACCAGAATTTCAGAACAGTGAATTTCAACCTTGGCTAAACATGAGATTTATTAGCATAACTTTTATAATTCCTCATGTATACGTTGTACCCCAGACCAATTGTGATGGTTAAGTTTATGTGTCATATTGACTGGGCCATGGAGAGCCCAGATTCAACATTATTTCTGGGTGTGTCTATGAGGGTGTTTCTGGATGAGATTAGCATTTGAATAGGTGGACTCAGTAAAGTAGATGGCCCTCCCCAATGTGGGTGGGCAACATCCAATCCATTGAGGGCCTGAATAGAACAAAATGCAGATGAAGGAAGTATTCCTTCCCTTCCTGTCTGCTATCTGGAGCTGGGACCTCAGTCCTTTCCTGCCGTTGGATGGAGATTTATATCCTTGGCTTTCCTGGTTTCCAGGTCTTCACACTCAGACTGGAATTACATCACTGGGTCTCCAGCTTGCAGATGGCAGATCATGAGACTTCTCAGTCTCCTTAATCATGTGAGCCAATTCCTCAGAATAAATTATACACACACACACACACACACAAACACACACACACACACACACACATTATTGGTTCTGTTTCTCTGGAGAACACTGACCAATACACAAATTAAATAGAATTTTCAGGATCAATAATTTTTAAATCTCCCCAGGTGATTCCAATGTGTAGTCATATTTGAGAACACTGAAATATAGAAAAGTACAATCATGAAAATGGAGGGTAAAGAATAAAAGATCTGATAAAGAGGAAGAAAATCCAGTACTTACTGAACCAGACACTATTTGTCATATATTTTGTCTTTAAATGCAATTTTTGTCTTTTAGTTAGATGTAGCTTTAAATTTTATAGCTATTAAAAAAAAAACCTTGCATCACCCCAGGCAGATGTATCCATATGTTCACACACATACACACACACACACACACACACTTGACCTAAAGAAAGGAAGCATAAAGAAGTAAATACCCACATTACAAAATGGTGTGATGCTAAAGCTGGTTAAATTTTTATCAAAGGAGATAGAGAGAGATCTTTAAATGTATGCTATTACAGCATGTGTTCTATTTTTGTTCACCATTGTGTACCTCAGAACAGGATTTTGTGCTCAGCAATCTTTCAATAAATATTTTTTTAAATAAATGAATGATAAATCTGCCTGAGATGCATTAGATCTTTGGTAGATATTTCCAGGCCTTTTGTGTGATGATTTAATGTTTTTAAAAGTGAGTTTTTGCTGGCTATATGCTCTCATACCCTCAACTTAAGGCATCAACAATGCTTGGAATGGTTCTTTTGTTATTTTATTGCCTTTTGGAAATCTCCTTTCTTGTATGGAACAAAAATACCAAAAAGGCTCATGTTTGGCTTTCCTCTTTTTTCATCCTGGGAACTCATTTTTTGATTTGCTTTTTAGGCCACTATCTGTGAAAACAAATCAAACATTCATCATCCGCCATCTAACTCAAAGACATGGAACCTAGATTGCTAAAAGGGGCTCTTTATATTACATTTTTCCGTTGCAACAAAAACCACCCCACTCCAAGCCTTAAACACAATGCTAACCTAGCACGACTATTTGAAAACTAAATGGATAGACTACAATAGAGGAACATACTGTTACCACCAGGTTCTCCCTTGAGTTAGGAATACACGATTAGAAAAATAATTCTCTAAAAGCAGCTACAAGTTTTCCCCCCACAATTTCCAGAACCTGCTTTTATTATGGCACTTGCTCCCTGTTTGGTAATTTCAGTGGAACCTCAAGTTGCAAATAATGTAAAAGTTTTGTCAGATTTTCCATTGTGAACTTCATTGTGTTGAGTGTTTAAACATTTCCAACTGTGTCAGCCTAAAATTCTTCCCTGCAAGTTTCCACCTGGAATACATTTTTTGAAACATCAAAAATGGTCAACAACTCAGTTTAGCATATTTCCCTCTGAAGTACAAGAAACAACTAAAAAATATAAATCCGAGCAATTGTCTTATATTTGCCTCATCCGCCAAGACATACAAACTCATGCATGCATGGCCACACAAATACATGCTTTTCAACTAAATCAAAGAGAAAAAAAAGTGAGTTTTTTCCTGATAAAGAGGAAAACGTTGCTTAAATTTTTCAGGGAGCTCAGTCTTCTCTCAGATCATGTGAACCATGAAAATATTTGCTTAGTGACAATAATGTTTTTACTGAGAATGCAAGTTGTGAAAAAGACCAATGAAGTCTACTGCTATATTTATTAATGATTTGCTTTCTAATATAATTTATTTTTTAATTATTTGGTGTTTCATCATAGACCCTCATAGCAAGGAGGCTGACAGTGCTCTGCTCCTTTAGAATGAAAACAATCCTTTCTTAGAATGTTATCTAACCCAGTTTCTCCCAATCGTAACCTCTGTCTAGCCCCTCTTTACTTAGTATTGAGGTTCCTACCTACATACAAACTTCATCTAAATGTAATAAATTGGAGTAATATGTTGTTGTGATATATTGAAATATATTCTAAAGGCAGATGAGAAAGGAGAAATTATTTTCCTCAAAGTATTTAAATTTGGTACTCTCAGAAGACAGTAAAATGGAAGATCTATAAGATCCCTTTCTATCCTTGAGTATTTGAATAATAGCAACTTAATATTATTTTCATGTGCAAAAACTTAAATTCAGCACTGATTCTTTTCTCTTAACTAAGTACTCCTTTAACATGGTATATTAAACACGTCATTTTATACCGTTGTTTTGACACTCAGGACCCTTACTGACCCTGAGGAGACTGCACTTTCCAGGGCTAACTAATTCCTAGAAATAGTAAAGGACTTACCTGCATACATGCCTTTCATGTGCAAAGCAACCAATCTGAACCCATGCCCCAACCACTTCCTTTATTTGACTCTCACAGGGCTCCCACATGCAGAACCACTATCCCCCTGCCCTACTCACCTCAGATAACTAGGGACAGTCTCTATGGCTCAGAGTCTGCCAAAATTTTTCAAGGTAGCAAATCCTAAGCTTGCTTGCCCTACCTTGCCTTGCCTTCTTGAGAAAACCACAATAAAGGCTATTGCTCATGATTTTCCTCGACTCCTTCAGCCTCCTGACTGACCCTGGTGCTTCCCCATGAGGCTCCCTCTCCTTGGGAACTGTGAATAATAAGCCATCTTTCAAGGGTAATTGTGTCCTGGTCTGTTGGGTCACCATACCAGAATAGTAATAAAATCTACACTTTAAAACACATGATATGAAAGAAGAAAGATGGTTTAGGGTCAGAAACAGAACTAATTTTTTCAGGTCAAATAATCTTGGGCATCCATTTATTCAGCAGTCTTTTAAGGCCAAGATGTTCCCACTGGGGATAAAATGGTAAATAGAGAAGGTATAATCTGAGCCTTTGAAAAACTTGCACTCAACTGAGATATGCAGATGAATAATAAGATAATTATAATGTAGTGCTTATCATAAGCCTCATTGTTAAAGGAAGTATTTCTTTCAAAAGTTATATTTGAGCCCAAAAGATAAAGTGTAGGGATTGGGTATCACCAATATTCTCTGAATATCGCCATTTTAGAAATGGTCCCTGAATATGAGGGAAATATAAAATATCAGTTAATCCCTGAATATCAGCCTCTTTGTTTGTAAGACGGGATAAAAATACTCTTTGTAGGACTTTTGCAAAGATTGTTAAGATATTGTATTTAAAGTCCATGGAACATGATAGCCATCTACGGTTGCACCCACCAAGCCCATGTTCATCTCTTACTGACTTCTTTTCTTACCCTCCACTTCTCGGTAAATCTTGCATGTAACACTAATCTAGCCAATATAGAACCAGCGTCCTCTGTGCTCTTCACTGAGAACTTAATTTGGGTGATGCTATAGCTTCAGACTGGATACCCTTGGGTTAAGTATTCTTTTAGTAGTCTGCCAAATCGATTCAACTGCATGTTTTGGAACACTAGATTTCTATTTATCTAAAGTAAAACAGATCAGCAAATCATCTCTAATCAACTTGATATGTGTGTAGCAAATACACTTAGAAACCTAACTAGATGACCAAAAGTGACAGTCAACATTTATGATCAGAAACAACCATTAGGGAAATTGGTAGATAACACATTTAGCTCATGCAGCATACTCCCTGTATTCACTCTGTACACACAGATAAACATTTTGCTAAACTTTAGGAACCCCATTCTGCTGGAGAAAATGCCACTTTTACAAGTTGGATAAACTATCCTCAAGGCAATATTTTTTGAAAAAAACTACCAAGATAGTAACTCATAAGTGTTTTAAATACACATTGCTTGTATAAACAAATTATCAATAACAGTACCTTACAAACTTCATTAATTCATTAATAAATATGCATTGAGTGTCAGGTGCCAAGGACTATGCTAGGCACCAGAGACTCAGTGGTAAAAGAAGTCATAAATGTCCTTAGTGCCATAGAGCTAACAAATAGTGGGAAAGATAGCAAATAATCATGGAAATGTGAAATTGCCATCATTATAAAGATAGTTAGTAGGTTATAAGAGCTAATCAGAGAGGTCTGGAAGGATTTCCTTAGGATAGAACAATTGAACTGAAATATTAAGAATAATTAGAAGTTTCCTGGGAAAAGAAGAAATTGTGTTCTGGCACTTGCAAAAGACATGGCAGGAAGACCATGGTGTGTGTAAGGAGCCTAAAGAAAGACAGTACAGCTTAAGTAGACTAAGGAAAGAACACATTGTGAGATGAGGCTTGAGGGGTAGGGCCAGACCACCACAGCTTTGTAGGCCTCGCTGAATAATTTATTCTCTATCTTACATGCAATGGAAAAACATTGACCAGACTTAAGCAAGCATGTGATTGAAACAGATTTGCATTTCTAAACAATTGCTCTGGCTTCCATGTATAGATTTGATTAAAAAAGAGGGCAAGAATAGATGAAGGTATACTGGTTAGTAGACTATTGTGAAGGCCCAGAATTTATGTGACGGCAGCCTGGACTAAGGTAGTACTGGAAAAGTTAGAGAGAATGAAATGGTTGAGAGATATTTAGGATGTAAAATTTGCAATTTCTTTTAGTTGTTTGGATAAAATGGGGAGAAAGAGAGAAGCTCAAGGTTGACTACAAGATTTCAGCCTTGTATAACTGTGTGGGATCACTGAAGTGGAAATTATATTATCTGGAATTGGCAATGTTATAGATGACTCAATTTGAAGGGTGAGACAGATTATGATTTCACTTTGAACATGTTGACTTGGGGGAGACTTGGAATTATTCCAGGGAAGATATCTAGGGGACATTTAGATCTAATGCTCGGAAGAGGCATATGGTCTGGAGTTGTAAATTGTGAGTCACCTGTGCATAGGTGGTAACTGAAAAGTAAATGTCTAATGAGAGTGTAGAATAAGAAGTGAAGTACACCTAGGACCAGACCTTGAAGAACTCCAAAATTAGATGGTTGAATAAAGGAAGTTAAAGAGGAAAAAGCCCAAAGAGGAAGAAAAATCGCTAGGGCAATACTACCTAGAAACCAATGGATGAAATACCATTGCTTTTCAGGAGAGAGTGCTCAAGGTGTTGAATGATGCTGACTGAGTTGGTGTCACCAGCCCACTGGTAGATTCTGCGAAGCTAATGAATCCTAACCTAGGCACCTTACACATATCGACTTGGGCTCTATAAGTCCTGGAAGATGTATGAAAACTATAGAGTGTTCTAGCTAAAGAGGGCAGCCTGGTTACAAACAGAAAACCTTTTTATAAAAATAGAGTTTATTTTTTAGAGCATCTTTAGGTTCACAGCAAAATTGAGCAGAAAGTACAGAGATTTCTCATATACCCCCTACCCTCAACATTTTTTTAATGGAAGAATTTTGGTAAATTGCCTAAAAAATTACCAGAAACAAACAAACAAAAAGGAATCTGAATCACCAAAGGTCCAGTAATTTGGTGTGGTTCTTTTCCTAAATAAGTAATTATATATTTATTTAATTTCATATTTGTTATATATATATTTTTTTTCTTAAAAAGGGTTCCCCTCTTCCAAATTATATGAGCTTCATGCTAAAACCTGACTCCATCCCTGCACCAGCCCCTTCAAAGTTCCTAGTATTTGGCCATGGACACAAGGCTGTATAATAACATTTAATTTGCCTGTCACAGTATAAATGAAAACTTCCTCCTAATAGCAAAAGAGTTTCTATAAGGAACCCCGTCACTCCTTCTGCCTTGGTCCTACCCTCCTGCCCTAAGTGTCTTGGGTAGAGGCATGTAGATAAACGTGTCAGAGTAGGCATAAAGCATGAAGAGACATGATAAGACTAATCAGAAACCATCCATAATAGAAGAGGAACTGAAGAAGCAAGTAGACAAATGCTCTCAGCCAGTTGATATAAAGCAGACTTTGCCAAAACTAGCACAATAGGCACATGAACAAATGGCTCAGACAGCACAGATGGAGATTATGTATGGGTCCAATAGCATATACTTTCACTTAGCAAGGCTAATCTAGCTCCTTCTGAATATCCAGTGCATCAGAACACAGACCAGTATTGAGCCACCAATATGGCACTATTCCTTGAGAAGACTATTTAGTGTAAGTTGACTACATCAGGTCATTTTTATCCTGGTCTAGTGGTCCAGCAGTTGTCCTTACAGAGATAGATAGCTATTCTGTATGTGTGTTTTGTCAGCCAGCACCAGGCATCCAAGACTTACAGAATACCTGATTTCAAAGATGAAGAAGTGCCACACAACACAGCCACACTCCACTTGGTAGCCAAGGAGTTTTGTGATTAGGCCCAAGAAAATGCAATCTACTGGTTATATCATGTGTCATGTCATCTACTGAAAGCCAACCTCAGGAAAGCAGGGATAGCTTTCTAAAGGTGCAGCTGAAAGACCAGCTCGGAGGAAGCACTATGAAAGGATGGGGTATCATCTGTCAGGATGCAATATAATTATTAAATCAAAGACCTCCATATGATGCTGTGCCCACAAAAGGAAAAACACAGGTCCAGAATCCAAGATATAGAAGCATAAATGTCTCCATTTACCAGCACTTGCAGTGACTCACTGGGAGACTTTGTGATTCTCCTCTCTACGCCTCTGATTTCTACAGAGTTGTTAAGTCCTGATCCGCCAAAAGGGCAAACTCTTGTCAAGAGGCACAGCCAGAGTCTCAGTTAACTATAAATTAAGTCATTTTGTGCCCAAGGGCCAGCAGGCAAAAACAGGAATCACCATATTTTCAGAGGTAATTGACCCCAGTCACCAGAAGATAAGGCTGCTTTTAAACAATGGGAACTGGGAGGAATATTTGTGTAACCCAGGTGATCCACTTGGGTACCTTCTGATACTTTTTTGTCCCATTGTAATTGTGAACAAACATGTGGAGCAACCCCAATCTGAGAAAGGCATGACTATCAAGTGTTCTGTCTGGGAAGGTTTGGGTCACATGCTACCAAGATCTGAATTGGCAGCTGAAAGCTCAAGGAATTAAGAATGGATAGTGGATCATCTTCTGACCCTGGGATAAATCCAACTTGATTGTGATGTATGATATTTTTTATGTGTTTTTGGATTTGGTTTGCTAATACTTTTTTGAGAATTTTTGCATGTATATTCATCAAAGATATTGGCGTGTAATTTTCTTTTTTGGTAATGTATTTGTTGGGTTTGATACCAGGGTGATGGTGGCTTCATAGAATGACTTTGGGAGTGTTCCCTCCTCTTCAGTCTTTTGGAAGAGTTTGAGAAGGATCGGTATAAGTTTTTCTTTGTAGGTTTGGTAGAATTCTCCAGTGGAGCCATCTGGTCCTGGACTTTTGTTTGCAGGGAGTTTTTTTCTTTAGTTACAGATTCTATGTGTGTGTGTGTAACTGAATCACTTTGCTGTACACCAGAAACTAACACAACATTGTAAATCAATATACTTCAATTAAAAAAAAAAAAAAGATTGGATTGTGAAGAAGGGATTTGTTTACTTTTAGAAAGAAAGGCTCACAGGGATGATGGAGTAACTTTTCCCAAAGCTGCAGGGAAGAGCAAAATGAGAAGGGGAAGGTGCAGAGAGACCATCAGACTGTGACATAAATTTGATAAAAAGTAAAGGAGGACGTGAGAGAAAGTTGGATGGAACTGTCCTGGATTGTCAGGCAGCCCAAGGAAGATTTGGCAAAGTTATGGGGAGTTCTTGAGCCAAAGTTGTCTGTCAGAGCAGTGTTGTATCTCCCAAGAATGGGTTTTCTTTAGTATTCCTGTGGCACCACATCCTTGGCTGAGAGGAGATGTTACCTCAGAAGCAATAGATTCAAAGCACAATACCTGAGGCCATCATTTAATTTCGTTCCCTGCAGTTCAACATCTGCAAGTGAATTCTCATGGCCATCAGAGTCATTATTTATTTAAATCATAATAGTTACTTGAAACATAACATCTACCTTACTACAGTGTGAGAATTCCTAGGTAAAATATTTAAGACTGTCATCTCTAGTAGTCTACCCAGAAATCTCATAGTAATCTTTACATATCATCTTTTAGATTCATTCAGACATCAACTCTGTCCAATTGTGGCCTACAAAATACTCTTGACTTCTTCCCCTGCTTTCATCAGTTCTTAACTGAACTCCATTTTCAACCTTTCAACTTATCATGTAAGTTCTTTAAAAGTTGGTTTCATGTGAAATGGGAAAACCATAGTCTTCATGTATGACTTTTTCATGATTAAACGGTATAAATGCCTAAAGAGAATGGCACATATTATTACTAGTGGCTAACAATATTGAGTGCTTATTCCTACCAGGTACTGTTCTAAATACCTCCTCAATTCTTAAAATCCTACAGGTTTTACTATCTGTTTTTTAGAGAATAGGACCTGAAGCAGCAAGAGGTTAAATAGTTTGTTCATATTACATTTATTAAGTGTTGGTATCAGGATTCCAACCCAAGCAGTCTGACTGAAGAGCACATGCTCATTCACTAAACTCAACTGTTCGCTGATCAATACATGTTTCCTTTCCTTCATTTCCCAACCCTTCTTTGTTGGCCAATTATATTGTTTTGGTTTGTTTTGGCTTGTTTTAAAGACAAGAAGTGAGTCTTGTTCATATGGCTCATTTCTATATCCCCGGCAGCTAACACAATGACTATAATAGAGTAAGTACTAAATACATGGGAGTTAAATGAATGTGTATGTGACAGTGTATTGTTTAAGGAGAGCCAGTCTTAGCTGCAACATCTGAAGACAAACTTAGTGGGGATCTGCTATAGACTGAATCATGTCCCACTAAAATGCATATTTCAAAGCCATAAACTTCAATGTGACGGTATTTGGAGATGGGACTTTTGGCAGGCAGTTAGATGGTGTCATGAAAGCGGGACCCTCATGATGGGATTATAAGAAGGGTGAGAGAGAAGGAAAAAGAGAGAGAGAGAGAGAGAGAGATTGCTCTCTTTCTATCACGTGAGAATGCAGCAACAAAGCAGCCATCTTTAACTTAAGAAGCAGACTCTCGCCAGGAACCAAATCAGCTGGCACTTTGATCTTAGACTCTCCCAGACTCCAGAAATGTGAGAAATAAATATCTGTTGTATAAGCCACACAGTCTATATTAACTTGCTTTAGCAATCTGAGGTGACTAATATGGAGCATAAGCCCAAGACAAGTGCACAGGACCAATTTGTGTCAAGGCATGCTTTTGGCAAAGTTTTAGTGAAATGTGATTAGACAAACAGAGATGAGGATCAGCAGTATTATGGGCATAGCTGATATAAAAGTTTATCGACAAGGTACATGGCAGACTGAGATATAGTTAGGAATAGGGTTCAAGGTCATGTCAACAGAATAGACAAGTTAATGTTTAGTAAATTAATGAAGTCAAGACCAGAGTTGCAAACTAGGACGGCTATGGAACCAGGGTCAAGACAGCAACTGAAATATTTCCTAAGGGTCCTTGTGCTCTGACTGATACCTTCTCTAAAGACAGAACACTCCTTAATTTATGACTCGTCAAGTTTTCTCTTATTGTCTCTACCTTGGGAAGGGGCAAAAAGGGGAAGAGTAAACTAAGGGCTAAAATTTGGGTCACCTCTGATGTCTTATGTCAGGCTAAGAAGAATGTGGTCTCAACTAGAGGCTAGCTACTGTATGACCCCATGGGAAAATTTTTGAGGACAAATAGCACCACAAAATTATTCCCAACATGAAGCAAGTCTACCATCTATGTCAGGCAGTCTTGAACTAAAGGCTGCACTTAGCAGGAAGGTGAGAGAAGTATAACTTCCTGGGCCAAGTGTCTCTTAGTGTAGAGAAATACTCAGAGAAGAAGGGAAACTTTGATCAAAGCAGCCAAGGTTTTGAAGCTGAAGGATGGTGGTCTGGCCTGACAAAGAAAACATTGGAAGAGAAAGGGGTAGTCACTAGAGTGAGCATCTCACATGAGAGGAAGCACGATCATACATTACCTTCCTTGAGGCTCCCAAACCCTCATCAAAACACATCAATTGTTGTTTGTTCCATAATTCAATTCTACTTTTTTCGTTACTTGCATCTCCCTTTTGTCTTAAGAGCCAAGTTCGCAACTTTTGGTCCTGATCCTTTCTATTGTGTTCCATTGCAATTGACAGAATACTGTTCTAAAATGCAAGGAATATTTTGGTGCCAGTGACTTCAACTATTTCCTATAAATTTCTGGATAATATATTTTTCAATACATACATGCCCTTGATAATTTGACATCTTTTTAGCTATTCCATCTTTACCTTCCACTTCACTGTGCCTTGCACTTTATATCCCAGCAATATCTATCTATCCATGACTCTCCAGCCATGACTTTTCTCCTAACTTTTGACTGTGCCTGGAATTCTCTCTGTCCAGTTGTGCTTCTAACAAACTTCCTTAGATATCCTCTAATATCAAAGTTTATCTAATCTGTGTAGCCTTTTTTGATGCCCTCAGGCATATTTAGGAGTTTATTCTTCTATGGTCCCATTGCATTTCTATTTCAGAACAAGTTATAGTATTTAGCACACAGTGTAATAATTTTGTTGCCATCTCCTCTTCCCCATTAGACTGTGCTATGGACTGCAGGTTTGCACCTCCTCCCGATGGATCAAAATTCACATATGAAACCCCAATCCTCAACGTGATAGTATTTGGACATGGTGCCTTTTGGAGGTAATTAGGTCATGAGGGTGGAGCCCTCATTATGAGATTAGTGCCCTTATAAGTATAGATCCAGGAGAGCTTGCTTAATCTCTCTCTGCTTTCCACCATGTGAGGTCATAGGAAGAAGAGAGCCATCTACAGGCCAGGAATCAGGTCCTCAATGAATCTGCTGTTGCTTTGATCTTGGACTTCCCAGTCTCCAGAAATGTGAGAAATAAATGTTTGGTGTTTAAGCCACTCATATTATGGTATTTTTATTATGGAAGTGCAAAATGACCAAGGCAGACTGTAAGCATTTTTTTTTCTTTTTATAATGTGCTATCCCTTACAATTTCATCGACTAGAAGTATTATTAGTAAATAAGTATTACTGACTGAGCTGGTCTTTTTCTTCTTTTAGAGATTTTTTTGATGTGGACCATTTTTAAAGTCTTTATTGAATTTGATACAATATTGCTTCTGTTTTATGTTTTGGGTTTTTTGGCCACGAGGCATGTGAGATCTTAGCTTCCTGACCAGGGGTTGAACCCACACCCACTGCAGTGGAAGGCCAGGGAAGTCCCAAGATTGTAAGGATCTTAATGGCAGGGACAGTCTTATTGTCTTTGAATAAGCAATATTAGACACAGTCCCTGTCACACAGTGACCTCTCCATAAACATGTCTTAAGTGAACCAATAAATGAAAAAAACATTGATTTGTAGCTTCCTCCTTGTTATTCATTACTCTATCAGTCACTTTATTTTTTCTTTTGGTTATTGTTGTTAACTTAGCATTTTCCCAAAACTACGCTTTTCCCCTCAACAGATGAATTTTGTCTAGCAAGGAAAGGGAATACAGTAATATACAATTGAGGAAGTGACCTCCATACCACTGATGGATACTGGAGGAAAAAGTGCTCTAAAAAAATGGTATAATATCCCTCAAGTCTCAAGTCATACTAAGTAGAGATTTCTCTGCTGTTTCCACATGGGTCTCTCTTGGTGGGGCATCAGTTACATGAAGCATTGCTCACAAGGCATTCCAGCTCACTATGAAGTGGATAATATCCATAGGCCACTAGGGGACTACAGGTATTCCTTCATTTTAGAGACTTTATTTTCTGAGCTACTGCTCTGTATACTAAAGAGACAGGAAGAAGTCACTAAATGTGCATGAAGAGAAGTTTATCAAATTCTGGATATCCTTATAAATAATATTTTTTACCTTGAGATCAGAAGCCAACACTATTTTGGCTTAATTCAGTCTTTGGTCAGCAACAACAAAAGCTTTGGAACAACAGAGATCAGGATTTCATATCTATTTCTGTCATTTAGGAGGTGAATGATCTTTAGAAATAGCTTATTATATTTTTGAACCTCAGTTTACTTACTAATTTGTAAATCCAGATCCTTTGAGACTAAATGGCAAGCAAGTTTAAAGTGTCAAGTGAATGGAATATGTAACAAGTATTCAATAAATATTAGCAATCATTGATTATTATCGCTTTCATACTGAAGAGTTTAGAGCTATGGTCTGGGGACTAAAACAGTCAAAATATCCCAAGATTGTAAAATGTATTCTCAATGTGTTGTTTTCTTTCCCCCATCAGTAAGTTTCTCAAGGGATTAAAATTATTAGGACTTGTGTCTATCATACACAGATAGAAAGGAAAGAAGAAAGAAAAATAGCATCTATTCCACCACCAGTCACATGGAGACACAATTCACAAGAGATCAAATAGATAAACATGAAAATAGAGAGAGCAAGTTGAAACCTGAGGCTTGCTGCAAAGAAGGAAGAGATACTATGGGAAGTTTTGGAGTTCTTATTAGTATGCAGTGTATTAAAAGGTCTCACTTCTTCCTCTCTCCTATGGTAAGTCTTGGAGAATTTCCTTTGGAATTTCAATCCCAGAACAATTCATACCTTAACCACTTCCCTTAGTCATTTTTTTCATCCATTCATTTAAGAGATAGTAACTGAGCAACTAATTTTTGTGCCATATACTGATGCAAGAAAGGGGTCAAGATCTTTTTAGTAAACATTTTCTTCCTCATTCAGTAAATGGCCAGCATATTCCATGATCTGGTACTATATTAGGGGCTAGGGTAAAATAGCAAAACCGGCAAGTATGGTTCCCGCACATATGAAAATTATAGCTTTTAAGCAGAGTTAAGCAGTAAGTAGAAAATCAAACAAATAATTAATTAATCATCCCAGTAGGGTCATGAGAATCAAATGGGAGGGCTTGAGAACTAATCATGAAAGAGGAAAAATGCCTCAGGCGCATTTAACCTATTTCACAATTCTGCCAAAGGCTAACCTTTACCAACTCTAATATCAGCCTCTGATTTTACTCTTGATACAAATTTTCCAACATGTTCCTGTGATAAACTCAGGGAAAAGACACTGTTCCGAGAGTGCCTGCCATTGAGGAAGTCTTCTGACACTGTCTGGAATGAGTAGTTTTTACATAAATATGAGATAGGGAGTCTGTGGGGACTTGCTCCTTAAGGGAAGGGAAATATTTTCAGTCGCAGGAGTTCTGGGATGTGGAGGTGAGTTCAGCACATTCAGGTTGGTATAACCAGCTCACTTTCATGTTCCAGGACCCAAAAGCACAACCCCACTCCTATCTTAAATACACTGGAGGTCTGTCTTAAAATTTGTGGTTTATGAAAATATTATTTGATGAGGCCACACAGTGGAGGGATTTAAGAGTGTAGGCTCTGATGGTGCACTGCCTGAGTTTCATCTTGACTCTGCCATTTACTTGCTGTGCAATATTGGGCAAGCCACTTAAATTTTCTGTGCTTGATTTCATATGAACAATAGGAAAAAACAGGATCTTTTTATGTGATGAGGATTAAATGAGATAATACTTATAAAATAAAAGGATATCCCCATGCACATAGAAAATGCCTGGTAAACATTAGGTATTTTATTATGTGTGTATGTGTGTGTATTAAGTGTGTATAATATTTATACTACTTATATGTACTTTTTTTGTATAGGAACACTGTACCAGGTAAGAATTTCTACAAGAAAGCTGTCTACTCCTTCCCAACAATAAAGATAATAATTTTCAAAAATAACATTTACCTGAAATATATAAAACATTGGTCTCAAAATTTCAGGATGCAATTATAAATGTTGCATAAAAATATGAAAAAAATGTTTAATAATAAGCTATCTTTAAAAGGGCAATTCATATAGGAAAAAAAGAAGAAAAAGATATTTTCCCCATTGAATTTCATTGTTTTCTGATAACCATGGCATTGTCTGGTCTTCAGCAAAGCACACTTCTAACATGGCTGTCATCAAAGCCTTTCTTTCAACTCAGAAATATGAGCATCCTGAAATCATGTAGAGTGTACCTTTTTTGACAGAAGAGCAAGTAATTGAGTCAGCTGTCTGAATTGTCTCAATAGTCTTTGTATACTGCATGTGGAAAATTCAAGAATGGAATTAGTACTTTTAAGATCAGCATTGCTGTTTCCTCCTCCCTTAAATGAGTTTATAAAGCTTAACATTTGTAAAAAAGCTCACTGAACTAAACACATTGACCTCCTTCCATATCCTAGCTCTGTTTTATAATATCTTGCATCTTTAAAATTCATTTTTGTTTTAAACATTTATTATCTGTTTATTTTCACATGAGCCCATGAGATGGACAGGTCAGATCTTAATATCCCCATTTTACAGATAAGGAACCTGAGGTTACATAACTTTTCCAACTTAATAAAACCACTGAGTTGCTTCATCACAAGTAGAATTCATATGTTCTCATGTCAGTCCATTTTTCTTTGCATTATACTCCATCTTTTCATTTTACATCATTCTCTTATCTTTTGATATTAAGTTATATGTTTAGTGCTATCAGTGTCACTCTGAGAGAGATCATAAATATTAGATATTTGAAAACAACAAAAATAATCTTATTAACCATTACAATCTTACTCAGTGTCAACCAGTAATATCTTAGTTAAATGCAAGGTACAGAAGGAATATTTGGAAACCATTACTAATTAGTCAGTGTTGTTCAATATAACATGTTTCTATAAAATATCTTTTCTTAACTTCTTATATTTTTAAATATCTGTGGATTTCTTTCTACATAGAATGAACTAAAATACTGGTTCTCTGATTTTTATTCAAGGATGTAGACTTTGATCATTCATACAGAATTGAAGTATTCTTTCTATTTCACTCATGCCAGGACACAAGTTTCTCTTCATTTTATATTAAGAAATCACAGGTTAAAATTGAGGGGGGAAATTAGCTTTATTCTGTCCTGTGTTTAATAATATTCATTTAATGGAAACGTTAGCACAGGAGGTAGTATGCAGGTAATATTCCAGCTGTGAGTCTGGCCTCTAGACTTGCTGAACTGTACAGGCATCTCCCAGGGGGCCATGTGTTTACACATCGAATCTGAGAACTGATGATGTACATTCTTGGAAAAAAACTGTTCTCTGCTTCTGCACTTATAATGTGGATGCGATTGGAGTAGGTTAATGTAAGACAAAAGTGGATTCTTGCATTTTGTAAGATTTGGGAAGCACTAAACAGAATAATCATGTGAGCCTGGAGATTTAAGAGTTACAGGAAAAAAAATGAGAATAAATTTAAATACAGAAATCTCCTTTCCCTGATCCTATTTGTTGGTCTTTTCTCCAAATAAATTCCTTGGTATCCTGCTCCAAACTGTAAACCACAGTACTGCCCTTGGCTGGTGTTCTCTCATATCTTTTTATCTTCCTGATAATTTCAAAATCCTTTAAGTGCTATTTCTCTGCCTTTAGCCTAACAAGCTGCCCACTAGGAAGTTCATAAAGACCACCCAGAGCATCTCAGCAGATCCATCCAACAGTGAGCTGGTGTTGATAACTGCAAGTCCCAATTTGCCTGGATTCAGGGAACCTTTGTATTAAAAAGTGCTGTCACATAATTTTAATTTCCCCAGTGAGTCTGCTCCCCCCTCCATGCTGCCCCATCAAAGAACTGGATAATATAATATCAAAATGTGAAAGAAGACATGCTGTTCTGGAATTTACGCTGTTCTTTCTGATTCAAGAGCAAATTTGTGAGCACCGGGTATTGTGTCGCAGGAGCAAATGAATTAGATTAACAAAGAATTAAGAACACAACATTATATTCACAGTTAGACCACTTTCATGTAGACTGCATTGTACATAACTATTCTAACGTGATTGAATTGGAAAGATTCAAGCACTGAGGCTAAATCTGTATAATCCTTTTTGTTCTTGTTGAAGCAGTTACTTTGTATATTTGAGCATTGTCTTTTCCTCACCTACTTGATCCAAATTTATTCAAAGTCAATGGGATTTTCTACTCCTAGAAATATACTTTGGCATTTAAAGTTTTTTTTTTTTTAATGAAAAATTTAAAATCAGTCAGCCTAGTAAACTAAGTATAAGACAGCTTAACCATAGATATTTGTATTGGAGAAAAAAATGAATTAAATGAATCAATATTTTTAATACATTTACACTAGAGTCATATCAACTTCATGATGAATCCCTTCATTTGAACAGGAAGCAGTGAGCAAAATAGCCAGTTGACTGAAGAAGCAAAGTATAACGGTGCCATTCAGCCTCTCCTTGTTCTTCACTACCTAACTTCTTTAGATCTGCCTTCTCCAGCTCTGCTATAATTGAGCTATTGATCTCTTAATTTGCAAAATCTGCTTTGACCCAGTTTTCAAGCCAACTTAATGAATGTTAAATCAGAATGAGTATATTCAATTCTATTTGTCTGCTTTACCATCAATTCCCTTTATTCCCACACTACTGCTAACACATGCACAACCAGGAGGGCTTAGAATCACTGGGAGTTAATTAAATTAGTCTTGGGACTTCCTCATTATACTCAAAGATACAAGTCAACTCTGCTGAGGTTCTTAATGATTGAGTTTCCAAACAGGTTTTCCCCAGTTTTTATGTATCCTGAATTATTCAAATGGCCTATCATTCTGATTCTTGTTCTGAGTTCTTGTTTTAGAAATTCACCTAGCTCCCAAATTTCCCTGCAGCTGGGGTTCTTTGTTTTTTTTGCCAGTCATTTTCTTGCTTAACTGAAGTCCTGTTTCTGATCTCCAGTCTATGTCTAATGGTCTTGACTGGAACAAACCACCCAGAGGATCTGTCCCCTGCTCTCTAGACTCTCCCCAAAGTCTGCACAAAGGCAGAGTGGTATACAGTCTGGAATGGACTATTGGTCTCTAGAGGTATTAACCATCTCACCTAAATTGCATATTTTTTCTAATAGACTAAGCTTCTATACATTTTAAAAGATATCTTTACATCTTAGTATTTTAGAAATAGCTTTACAAATTTAAGGTACTGAAAATTTTAAGTGGAATGATTCTCAGAAGACTAGCATGTCTTCATGTGTTTTCTTTTTTTTTATTGAAGTATAGTTGATTTACAATATTATATTAGTTTCATTTGTACAGTATAGTGATTCAGTATTTTTACAGTTTATAATCCATTAAAAGTCATTGTTACTGAGTCCAAGCTTGCTCTGCTCGCTGCATGACAGACCTATAAATTGGGAGACATGGTGTTGAGGCAAGGAATAGTGACTTTATTCAGAAAGCCAGACGTCTGAGAACGTGGTAGACTAATGTCCTAGAGTACCATCTTACTGGGGTCTGGATGCTAGTTTCTTTTATAGAACAGAGAGGGGGGAGGAGGTGAGGAAGTAAAGTAAAAAGGCCATAAGTCTTGCAAAGCATCTCCTGATTTGGCCAGCCTGGGGAACGGATGTGCTAATTTCTTCTTTCTTGCAGCCATTCACAGGTAGGCAGGGTCAGAATGTTTCTCTGTGAGCTGAACAAAGGCACTTTAGTTTAACATTTAGGCAGAGGGGCAGGGTTCCCCGAGGGAGGCCATTATGTATGCCAGTAGCTATAGACAACATCCTTTTAGTGATTATACTAACAAAAAACAATGGAGAGAAAAGGTTAACGTAAAAGAAACAGATCCAGCATGGAGTCAGATTTTGTTCTTCCCTGTTACATTATTACAAGATAATGGCTATATTCCCCTGTGCCATACAGTATGTCCTTGTTGTTTGTCTATTTTATACATAGTAGTTTGTATCTCTTAACCCCCTACCCCTAACATGCCCCTCCTCCCTTCTCTCTCTCCACTGGTAACTGCTGGTTTGTTTTCTATATCTATGAGTCTGTTTTGCATATACATTAATTTGTATTGTTTTTTAGATTACACATATAAGTGATATCATACAGTATTTGTTTTTGTCTTACTTATTTTACTAAGCATAATATTCTCTAGGTCCATCCATGTTGCTGCAAATGGCAGAATTTCATTTTTTATGGTTGAGTAATATTCCATTGTGTGTGTATGTGTGTGTGTGTGTGTGTGCATATGTCTCCATATATATCCACATATTCTTTATCCATTTCTCTGTTGATGGACACTTTGGTTGCTTCCATATTTTAACTATTATAAATAGTGCTGGATGAACATTGAGATGCATTCATCTTTTCAAATTAGTGTTTTCATTTTTTTCCAGATATATACCCAGGAGTGGAATTGCTGGGTCATATGGTTTTTCTATTTTTAGTTTTTTGAGGAACCTCCCTCCCTAATTCCATTGTGGTTTCACCAATTTACATTCCCACCAACAGTGCATGAGGGTTCGCTTTTCTCCACATCCTCACCAACATTTTTTACTTGTAGAGTTTTTGATGATAGTCACTCTGACAGGTGTGAGATGATATCTCATTGTGGTTTTGATAAGTATTTCTCTAATAATTAGAGATGTTGAGCATCTTTTCATGTGCCTGTTGGCCAGCTGCATGTCTTCTTTGGAGAAATATCTATTCAAGTCTTCTGCCCATTTATGATTGGGTTTTTGGGGTTTTTTTGATATTGACTTTATGAGCTGTTTAATGTATTTTTTTACTTCATCTAAAATGGGAGAAATATTATATTCTAAATACACTGAGAAATAAATAATAAAGATAAGGAAACATGAACATTCTAGCACACACAGGGAATTATCAAAATAGTTTTTTAAACATGATGGATGCAAACAAAAATAATATTAAAATAAGGAAATAATTCAACTTTTGACAACCCTCCATGTTATTTAAAACAACTTCATTTTCCTTTGTTCTAAAATTATTTGGAATAATAGGAATATAGGTAGGTAAATGGTAAAAGAAACATTACATAATGCAAAAACTGGTAGAATTACAAGTTTCAAGAACCTTCAAATGAATAGTTTTTTCAGGTTTTTTTTTTTTTTTTTGCGGTATGCGGGCCTCTCACTGTTGTGGCCTCTCCCGTTGCGAAGCACAGGCTCCAGGTGCTCAGGCTCAGCCGCCATGGCTCACAGGCCCAGCCACTCTGAGGCATGTGAGATCTTCCTGGACCAGGGTATGAACCCATGTCCCCTGCATCGGCAGGTGGACTCTCAACCGTTGCGCCACCAGGGAAGCCCTATTTCAGGGTTTTTAAAGGCAAATTATGAAAATATATTTACTGAGGTCAAAGTTATTACTTCTTTAAAATGATTAGTATAAAATGAGAAAAGTAAGCTGGGAGTTTTATTACCACATACTAAAACTTAGTAAAAAGGTTCTGTTTTCTAAAGAATATTGTATTAATACAGGGAATATCCAAATTGATCAATAAAATAATAAAATAAGAGATTTCAGAAATAGACCTACATATATGTGGGATATTAAAAAATTACAAAGCTGCTATTTCAAGTTAGAGGGAAAAGGATGGTTGATTTAATACATGGTACTAAAAATGGATTAAACCCATGTGATTCTCCCTCTATGGTTATTAAGGTAACCTGCTTGCCCTGAAATATTTGGCCTTGTGAAAGAAGATAGATGCCTGATCAAAATCATCTCTAACAGTACCAGAAAAAGGATAGGGATGGTGTGGTAGACATTGATAAGAAAAAGTTTATATTCAGACCAAACTGAATCCATCACTAAACTGTGTGACTTTAGCAAGTTACATAATCCTTCTTAGAAAATTAATCATTTCAGCTGGACTCTCAAAATTATTGATATAATTTGATTATAGTTCTTTTATAAATTAATGTCCTCTTATTTATATTTGTTTTCTGACTCTCATCAGGTTCTAGTCATGCTTCCTTAATTCTTTTAATATCTTCAGCCTTCAAGACTATATTGTCCTTGTAGATATTTACAAAGAATGAAGTAGTTGTTTTATTGCTCAAATCTAGAGTTTTGCTATGTAATTTATTAATTTCTTCTTTAAGCATATAATTTTCTTTTAATATATTATTTATATATTTTTATTTCTGTAGCTTTATGAGATGAAGTCTGATAAATTTTGTCCCTGTATTACCTTTATCCATCGGAGTTTAGTCATCCTAGTATTGGTTTGTATGTATGTGTGTGTGTTTACTTTTTATTTTTCCTTTTTTTACCTTTTCTTATGCAGTTAGATTTCTTAAAATACTTAGGATTTGAGTATGTGTATATACATAGCTGGTAGTAGTGGTATTAGTAGCCTATGCACCTGTCACTGCTTCTGCATGTACATGTCACATCTGATTAATGCATGACAATGGTGGCTTTGATGAATTTATGCATAAATGTGTGGTTGGAGATAGAAGGGATTACACATTCAATTCAGGTTGGCAGTATGTTTTCCCACTTGGGAATATATTTTCTTCTTTCCATAATGCTTAATATTACTTGGAACACATTCAGAAGTCTCTGGATCTCTGACCATTTCCAATGTCAAAACTATATCACAGCTCTTTTGGTGGCTCTTCATCTGAAAATAAGACTAATCAGCTCTTCCTCAGCCTTTAAATAATAATTGGATCAACTTCCCATTAGCACTTTTATTATCCCTGGTCCCAACACAATAATCTTGTTGTTTAGATTTTTCAATTCTTCAGAAAAAAACTAACTTGTTTTAAA
Organism: Lipotes vexillifer; assembly: GCF_000442215.2. Lineage (NCBI taxonomy): Eukaryota > Metazoa > Chordata > Mammalia > Artiodactyla > Lipotidae > Lipotes > Lipotes vexillifer. Next base: position 367,609 of record NW_006775753.1, on the reverse strand, counting down.
GTTTACTATTTTAATTATACTTGGTAAATAATTCCTCAAATCCATTGGATTTTGGCATCATTTTGATTTTATCTATATTTTTTTTCCAAGAAATTGTTCACAGATATAGTCAGTTGATAACTTCCCAGAATGTTAATATTGCTGAGGATTTAGTTACTTGTTCCGTTTGTTATTTTTCCTCTTAAATATTGTCAATTTGGTGGGATTTTGGAGAGAGAAGTTAACCATTTTGCATTTGATTCCTCCTGTTCCTAACTAACATAGAAGCATACCATGCCTGAAAGCAATACTTCTCAAACTTCAGCCTGTGTCAGAATCACCTGTCCAATTTGGCATGTAGGAGGTGGGGCCTGATAATCTGCATTGCTAACAAGTTCCCAGGTGATGCCAGTTCTGCTGGTCAGGGAGCCACATTCTGAGCATCACTCCTTAGAGTATCCCTTCAAATAAGTCTATATGTATGTATATTATCAACTCAAACTGCTGAAACTACGCCTTAAGCCTTATGAATTATTTGGTTAAAACATTTATTTTCAGTTGAGGAAAGTTAGAATCAGTGTAATTAAGGGACTTGAACAAAGCTGGTTGACTAGTTGTCTCAGGGAAACCTGAGTAATATATTTGGAGAAGGAGATAAATTGTGACCGGTTTTCTTTTTTAAATGTAGGATTTTTAAATAAATAAGTGTCTGGACTTTCCATTTAGGAAGGCAATCTTGAATTTTAGCAGAAAATGCCCGGGCCTTTGAAATCTGTCATCTTCTAACACCTGAGTGACTGCTGTTCTGTTTGTTGGTGCACTTGTTTTTCCATTTGTGTCTTAGAGCACCTCTGTAAATATGCTAGTGTTAGCATAACCAAACACTGTACTTAACATGTACCATCAAACATCCCCTTCCTCTTGCTCTTTTGATCCATTGGCTTCTTTACTTCTCCATTTAAGAAAAAAATTACTTATAATTTCTGTCTGGGTCACAGGACTTGTCCTTTCTTGCTGCTGTCACTTAATTGACAGTTTAACTAGATTATATTTAAATATTACACATACTACTTACCATTAAGTTATAATTGCAGTGAAATTTAAGCTAGAATCAATATTAAGTGTTCACCCAAACCATTGCATTCAACATGATTAATGATTGCAGTTGATTGATGTGAATTAAGAATGGCAGAGCATTTAAAAGCATTACAATGATCAACTACATTTAATTTTCACAGCAATACCCTCTTAGAATACTTCACATGTTAATGGGCCTAGAGTTCAGAATTCTATACTAGGTTCTAGAAATAGTAATCAGAGATTGAGGACAATATTGTTCTCTCCATTGCTTAAAATATCCAAATATAAGAAAACTAAGTTTCCTAATTTAATATGAATATTTTGGCTTTATTAACTGAATTACACAATTATTTACTGGGATCTACAAATTTCCCTCTAAAGTTGTCAGATGGTAGTGTTTCATGAGAATATGCATAAGAAGAAGAAAGTAGTAGACACAGGGTATGTTAAAATTACCATATTTCAAACATTCAGGGGAAAAGTTCATGTTTTACTAAACGTGTCCATAAATAAAATTGAAAGACAATAGTTTATAGCCAGGCTTTCAAATTTGGGCTGCACTTAACTTGTCTAATAAGTAGAGGCCAAGGATGAGTGCAAGCATACTGTGCCTCAAGACTTGAAATTGGCATCCCAAAGTGATATACAGCTCTGTGTATATATGACACTGGGAATTACACTTGATCTTCCTTCCTCAAATACCAATAGAAAGATCACCTACTTGATTAGTATAGGTAAATTAAATAGATTTTTGTATTTATAGTGAGTTCAACAGCTTTCAAAGGAAAAAAAAAAACAAAGATAATCCAATTTCTACCTTAAAATGAAATTAGATTGGAGGATCAATACAGTGAGCATACAACCAAAATTTTCTCCTAGAGGTTCTTTTTTTAATTTCCAGAGCTGAAAAGAATTCTGGTTTCTTAACTAACTCTTGTTTTGGCTCTCATCGTATCAAAAATGGAAAATAGCCAGTTGTGGAGAAAATGTTGGTAGTTTTGCAAGGTACAGGAATGTAGTTTAAAAGTTAGCTATGTATAGAGTCAGCCCTTTTTTCTGCCAAAATGAATAAACCTCTCACTGAACCTCTGAAGTTCACCTTGAAGTTCATGGTGAAGTCAACAGAACATTTAAGCACAAAGGGAGAGCAGAGTAGAAGTAAACAGATTTCCACCAATTACAAGATACAGTGGAACATTATTAATTCTAACTCACTGAATTAAGACCTTGTAATGTCAGTATAACTGTCTATTCTTGGGGTGGGAGTTGGGGAGTGAGATATATTTGCTAGCTGAAAATATTGCCTGGACATTTAAAAAACGTTGATACAGCACATTTTCTGGCTTAGATTATTGAGGAAATCAAACTATTTTCAAACACTTACTATAACATCAATATGCATTTGAGAAATGAGGTAGTCCCATATCATTATTTTTTTAATCAATTTAAAACAGTCTAAGATGGTTTTCTATAGATGGTTTCATCAAAGTTCTATACATTTAAAGCTTAAAAAAAGTTTAAAAATTCTATAATTATCTAATTATCTGTTTTCACACACATTTTTCAAAAATATATTAAGTTTAATATTTAACTCAAAAGCATTTCTGAAAAATTATGTGTATTTTAAAGTAGTATGTTATTTTTCTTATTGGCTTATGTTATAAAAATTTTTAATTTATATCTGACAAGAATATTGAAATTTGAAATGTATTTCATATATGGCAAGAAGAATTAAAGTGACTGATTCTATTATATTGCTCCTTTTGAACATCTATAGTTTTAGACTGTCGAATTTTAGTATAGAGTTATCTTATAGTAATTTGGTCCTGATAAAGGACTTTTGTTTATATGTTCTTACTTCTGCCTGATTAGATTTACCTCAGCACAAATCTTATAAGAATGAGATCCTACATTAAAAATGAAATGTTACAGTATAAATCCACTTCTAAAGACAATGGGTTACTCATTAATTATAAAAATAAGTTCAATGAGGAAAATATAAAGATGAGAAAAATTCTCCATAACCCATCCGAAAGAGATAATTATTTTTAATATGAAAGTCATTTATTTCTCTTAAAATGATGTATACACTTCAGTAGACTCTGTGCTAAAATGGCAGTTTTCAAATATGTATTATGAAATATGCACTTAATAAAATGTTGAGAAAACTTTAAAAAATAAAATAAAATTAGAACTGTACTTAATACAACACACCAGAAAACTTGTAAGAAAATTAAATATTGATACTTCAATTTAAAATTGAAAACTGCGAAAGGCAAATACATTTATACTTCACATTTGTTTTTGCCAATCACATTGGTATTTATCAGAAAGCAATCTGTAAAAAGATATAGTACCTGAATCACTTTTTCTTTCCCAGAGCTTCAAGAAATGGAAGACATTTAGGTAAAAATACAATGTAGAAGATAATATTGAAGGAGCAAAGAGCTATTGTGTTTGCAAAATAATAAAGCAGAGGACCCAGTGATTGAAGTGTATCCTCAATTTCATGTTCTCTAGTGTTGGGCCATCCTAGTGCAGAAATGCTGAACCAAAGAAACAGGCCTTCAGAGGCCTGGAGGCTTGGAATGCTGTGTGAAGCTGTGATGTGCTCCCACTCCAAGAGGCTGCTGGTGCCCAGCATTATCAGATCTCAGCAAAAGTTCACCATAGGGTGCCAAACATTAGGTGTTTCAAGTGTATTTTTTCCTAATATAAGTGCCAAATGAAGTTCTCAAAAATGGTGTCATTTGTAATTCTCACAGTATGCACATACACAGTTTATGAAAATTTGCTTTATTTAGTAATGTTAATTTGGTAAAAATATCTTAACATATTTAGGCTATTAATTATGACTAAAACCATGTTTCTATTTGGTGATAAAACATATATACATATGTTAAACCTAGTTTGGGTAACAATATGTGTAATAATTCATTCTTCTTTTACTAATTTACTATAAATAATATATTTTAGGAATTGTATGCTATCATCTGTTATACTTGCACTCTCCATGGCAAGCATAGAGATGTTGTGCTTTGCATATAATCATGATGAAACTTTTTTGTAGACCAGAATATTGACTATTTGTAAGTACACTAGCATTAAAATTTGTTTCATGATTACTATCATTAAAATAATTTCCCCTTCTTTACTAATGGGTCACAAATTACTCTTGTTCATAAGAAAAGAAAATTGCTTTCTGGAACAGATTAATATTTCCATGTCATTATGGCAGGATACCTAAAGGTTTCATATGAATAACATGATGTCCTTTCTTGAGCTTAAATGACATACACTTATAGCTTGTAATATGTTTAGGGATTTTTGTTTGTTTATTTAGTAACAAAATTCCTTTTGCATTATTTGTTTTTTTGTTGGTTTAACATATTTATCATATAACATTTAAACCCTAAGAATTAGAGAGAGTTAAAAATTAGAGGTAAAAGTTGGGTGAAGAAAGGATGAGAACACATGTAACTGTCTAAATAAGATTAGGACACTAAACTCAGAAAATTTATCTTACAATATCAAATGAATTCATAGATGTAATTTCAGAACACCTGTCAGTAATCCTAACAAACTCATAATAAAAGGAAAATATGCCATAAGACTAATGATGGTTAAATGCTTTCAAAATGAAGGCAGGAATAGAAGCCAGAAATGACAGGTAGAATCTGAGAAAATTCTAGAATAGTTTATATGTTTATGAAAGTTTCATTAGCAGAACTTTAGAGTTGTGATTAGCAGAACTTTAGAGTTGTGATTTCAGAGGAAGAAAAAATATGAGACAGTCAAGATTCAATGGGATGCCATTAAAATGAATATAGAATTGTTGCCTAAAGCTAAAGAAATGCAGACTCCGCTGAGAAATCAATGAAGTTTGCTAAATCTAAATAGATGTGAAGATTTTCATCTAACCATATCAGATTACATTATAAAGAATATCAGTTGAATAGTATGCAGACTTGGAGACCCTTGTCTATAAAGCAGTGTTGGTTAGAATGTCTATCTATGGCTGGAGAAAATTTAAGATGATTACTGCCCCTAGGTCCCTTGATCTGTCTCTAATCTTGGATAAACAATGTCAGCTCTTTGAGATGATCAGATTTGACATTCAAAATTATCATCCTAATAGCCTCAATTTGCTTGACATTCTAACATTTCTCCCAACATTTTCTTGATCCATTCATCTGTCAATGGACACAGGTGGTTTCCATACTTCAGCTACTGTGAATAATGCTATTATGAATATGGGAGTACAGATATCTCCTTGAGACAATGATTAGTTTCCTTTGGATATATACCCAGAAGTGGAATTGCTGGATCAGATGGTAGTACTGTTTGTAACTTTTTGAGGAACCTCCTACTGTTTTTCATAGTGGCTGCACCAATTTAGATTTCCACCAATAGCGCACAAAGGTTCTCTTTTCCCCACATCCTCACCAGCATTTGTTATCTCTAGCCTTTTTTGATAACAGACATCCTAACAAGTTTAAAGAGGTGTCTCACTGTGGTTTTAATTTCCATTCCCCGATGATTAATGGCATTGAGTACATTTTCATGTACCTGTCAGCCATTTGTATGTTTTCTTTGGTAAAATGTTTAAGATCTTTTGCCATTATTTAATTGGTCAATTTGGGTCTGTAGATTTTTTTGTTGTTTTTATTGGGGTTTTTTTGTCTATTGAGTTGTATGAGTTTCTTGTATATTTTGGATATTAACAACTTATTGGATATATGACTTGCAAATATTTTCTCCCATTCCATATGTTGCCTTTTCATTTTGTTTATTTTTTTTTCTGTGCTGAAGTTATTAGTTTGAGGTAGTTCAGTGGCTCAGTTTGTTCACAAGAGATGTTTTACAGAGTCATTTTTATCAATGATTTGAGCAAAGACATAAAAACAATTTAAAAAAACGGCATGATGACACAATGTCAAGCTGCTTAGCTAATGCCACATGTGATAGAATCAAGATTTAAAATAGCATATAGGGCTTCCCTGGTGGCGCAGTGGTTGAGAGTCCACCTGCCGATGCAGGGGACACGGGTTCGTGCCCCGGTCCGGGAGGACCCCACATGCCACGGAGCGGCTGGGCCCGTGAGTCATGGCCGCTGGGCCTGCACGTCCAGAGCCTGTGCTCCGCAACGGGAGAGGCCACAACAATGAGAGGCCTGCGTACCGCAAAAAAAAAAATAATAATAAATAACATATAGAAATGGTGGACATAAACCAAAATAAAATATAAGAATAAAAATGAAACCTTGAAATAGGTGCAGAGCAGTTAAAAACTGGCTCTTTAGAATATCATTAAAGAGCTTGGGATCTGAATTTAAAAAAAAATAATACATGCTGAATATATCATGGAGTCCTGAACTAAATCTTGCAACAGGATAAAGATTTTAGTGGAAAATGGTGACATATGAATAAAGTCTGTAGTTTAGTTAATAGTGTTATATGAATGTTAATTTCTTAGTTTTGATAAATGTACCATAGTTATATAAGATGTCAGCATTGGAAAAAGTGTATGTGGGGCATATCAGAACTCTCTGCACTATAACTCTTCATAAATCTAAAATTTTTTCAATATAAAAAGTTAAGAAAATTAATATGTTTCAATAAAACACAATGGTATGTAAAACATTTAGGAGAATAGTTATTTTACAATACAGAAGTAAATTCTCCTTGGTAAAGGAGCAAGTAAATGGAGGAATTGATAAAGATAATTGAGTACTTCCTATGTACCAGGGCTTTACATGGATTATTACATTTTATTTTCATAATAACCATTATAGTTGACATATCACTCTCATCATTTTACAGATGACTTTAAGTCAATTGCTCGGAGCCAATAAGTTGCAAATCTGGGATATAAACTAAATTTGTATAACTATAAAGACCAAGATTTTTTCACAATGCCATAGTAGCCTCTAGTGTTACAATTTAACTGTCTTATTCACTAACCTTAAGTTTTATTTTCATTTTACTTTAATTTTAAGATGGATTTTAAAAAGTAGAGTGCATTAGGAGAATAATTAGAATTATAAGGGGGTCAAGAAACAATGAGGTTTAGCCCAAAATAAAAAAAGAAAGAAGAAATGTAGATATATGAATACATGATAACTATAATCAATAAACAAGGATTTTGTTTCTTCAGAAGGGATCCATACAGATTTATGAGAGGGGTGCATATTTCATCTTAAGGGAAATTATGCTTTAGCATTAGGTTGTTTAATAATAAAATGAGTTGTCTTTTGAAATCTTGCTAGTGGTATTATTTAGGCAGGATGTCTTCTCCAGGAGAAGTCTATCATTTTAAGAATAAATAATTCATGCAGAGACATAGTGGTATGAAATGCACTGAATATTTAGGAAATAGAAAATTCTAATGGATAGCAAGATCACATATTCTGGTACCAATGGGAATTGCTTAGGAATTTTGCTGTCACACTGAAAGACTGAGGAGTACATTGGCATTCTACCTAAATCCTATTATTCTGACTTGGAGTGCCAGTATAGATGCACTAAGTAGTCACTGGAAGTAATTCTAGACAGTGACAAAATTTGGTGATAGTTTTGTAAAGTCAAAATTAAGGACTGCTATCAGCTAATTCCCTTGCAGAAGAAGGAAGGATGAAAACAATACAATTAAAATTAACTAACTTATTATATACCGATATTATGCTTAATATATTTTATATAATTTATAAATTCTATTTAAAAAGAATAAAAACCAAATCCTAAATTGGGGAAAACCACATCGATTTACTGAAACAATTCTACCTCACAATGCTGTTTCAATTCTGTTTCACTTCTGGCGCAAAGTCATACTCATTGGTTGAACCAAAATGGGTACAAAATACAAATATTTTCCTAGGAAATCCAGCAAAACCACAGGGAAACAACACTGTTTAGTTCTTTTAACACTGAGTTATTTTCAAAACTCATTCCTTTAGCTTAAGATTGATCTCTCATACCATAGAGGGATGCAACCCTCTAAGTCTTTATTGTAATTGCCCTTTTCATGTAAATGAAGGCTCTGAAGGCAATTTTTGATAAAGAAGTCTGGGGAGAAAGCTGATGCTGCTGGGAGGTGGAACTGGAGGATAAAATGGGAATTCAACAAGTGGGAAGGATGGACATGGACAGAAGAGGAGACCTAGGGAGACAATGTAAATTGCCTTAAATATTTGCCTTGATTATCCCTGTTCATTGTTTTTCAGTTGTCTGTATGACATCCTACAAAATTACAGTCATGTGGGTTTTTGTTTTTTGTTTTTTGTTTTTGCGGTACACAGGCCTCTCACTGTTGTGGCCTCTCCCATTGCGGAGCACAGCCTCCAGATGCGCAGGCTCAGTGACCATGGCTAACGGGCCCAGCCGCTCCACGGCATGTGGGATCTTCCTGGACCGAGGCACGAACCCGTGTCCCCTGCATCGGCAGGCAGACTCTCAACCACTGTGCCACTAGGGAAGCCCACAATCATGTATTTTGAGTTTACATTATTCTCAAGGAAAATATGACTATTGTAGTTCCTAATTCTTCCCTAGGATGAATTGGATATGTGATTATAAGGATACCCATATAACACACACTGTTCCCAGAAAAGTCCTTAAAATCTCTATCTTGATAGGTGAGAGATAGATTTAGATAGACAGATCAGTCTGGAGAGACCTAATACAATACCTCTACTAGAAAATGCATCATTGGTTTCCTTGTGCCCGTTGCTTTGGCCAGCTGCATGCCTGTTATTGTTGCACAAACCTCCAGGGTACAGAGAACCTGAAATAAGTGCTGAGTGATCACAGAACACAATCTCTGGGCAAATGCACCCTTTTTAATTAAGTGACAACTACAGCCTTTGTTTTTGTTGTTTGTTCTTGGTTTTGTCCTTACAGAAATTTTTATTTCCATTCTGTATGATATAACCCTGTGTGTTTTTTGTTCTGATTCTTAATTTTCACCCTGAGGCACTGAAACCTGAAAAAAAACATTGTTTTAAATTTATCCCTAATATCAGTCTGTATAGAATTTAAACAATTTGTAATCTTGGACTCTATATCTTTTATTCAACAGAAAAAAGAACTCCTTCCAGAGTTTTTGATTCTCAAATATAGATAAATAAAAGGGCAAAAACAAATGCACCCTACTCTCGTCAAGGTATATAACACATACACACACAGTTTTAAGGTGATACACATCTCAGTGTGTCTTATACAAATAGGAACTTTTAAAAGTATGTCTTAAACAACAAATGCTGGTGAGGGTGTGGAGAAAAGGGAACCCTCTTGCACTGCTGGTGGGAATGTAAATTGATACAGCCACTATGAAAAACAGTATGGAGGTTCCTTAAAAAACTAAAAATAGAACTACCATATGACCCAGCAATCCCACTACTGGGCATATACCCAGAGGAAACCATAATTCAAAAAGACACATGCACCCCAATGTTCATTGCAGCACTATTTACAATAGCCAGGTCATGGAAGCAACCTAAATGCCCATCGACAGATGAATGGATAAAGAAGATGTGGGACATATATACAATGGAATATTACTCAGCCATGAAAAGGAATGAAATTGGGTCATTTGTAGAGACATGGATGGACCTAGAGATTGTCATACAGAGTGAAGTAAGTCAGAAAGAGAAAAACAAATATTGTATGTTAATGCGTATATGAGGAATCTAGAAAAATGGTACAGATGAACCTGTTTGCAAGGCAGAAATAGAGACACAGATGTAGAGAATAAACATATGGACAACAAGGGGGATAAGAGGGGGTGGGGTGGTGGTGGTATAAAAAAAAAGTATGTCTTACTTCCAATGTACTTATTTATATAAAAATAAATCAAGCATATAATAAAAATGTAAATTTCTACATAAAGGCTTAAAAGCATACATAAAGTCCCCCTCACCATCAAAACCTTTTCCTCAGTACTATTCCCTGGAGATGTTCCCATTAGAAAATTTTAGTATATCATTCTAAGATTTGGCACTGAGATGTTAAGTAACTCACCCAAGGTCACACAGCTAGTAAGTGGCAGAGCCAGGGTACAAGAACTGACATTCTTGATTCCAGAGTTTATGCTCTCACCTCCTCATTATAATGTCTTAGGGATCCTTCTGCATCAAAAATGTATATTTACGGGCTTCCCTGGTGGCGCAATGGTTGAGAGTCCGCCTGCCGATGCAGGGAACACGGGTCATGCCCTGGTCCGGGGAGATCCCACATGCCGTGGAGCGGCTGGGCCTGTGAGCCATGGCCGTTGAGCCTTTGTGTCTGGCCATACCGCTGAGCCTTTGCGTCCAGAGCCTGTGCTCCGCAAGGGGAGAGGCCACAACAGTGAGAGGCCTGCGAACCGCAAAAAAAATTAAAATGTATATTTACAACATTGTTTTGAAAGACCATATTGTTTCAGAGATATTTTTTAAATAAATGGTCTTTTTCATAAGTTACTGAATGAGTATTCAGCATTGTTGCCAACATCCCTAGGGCAGAGCTGTAGGAATAAGATACCAGCCTAGAAGTTTATCAAGTTAGACTTCTTAACTTAGTTAAACTTAGTTAACTTGTTTAACTTAGTTAAAATCATTCTAACTTAGTTAAATCTAACTTTTAACTTGGTTAAATTGTTGAGGTAAGCTCTCTCCATACATTTTGTTAAAATAACTAAGCTGGATAAAGTTTGTAAAATAGTAGCAAGATCTGCCTTAAGTCTCTCAAGGTGTATACTTAGGATAGTAGGTCAGAGTGCCCATACTGTTGGCTGATGTTTTTTTCCCGTTGTTATAGTGGCTACTGCAGTCACCTTTCCCAGTCAGTATGAAAAGTCTGTTTCATATCAATCCCCTTGGCAGACTATTCTCTGCCTCCATTTGAGATCTTCAGCCTAAAATCCTTGCTGGATAGTGAGAAACTGGATAACGCTATCTTGGACATCAGGATTTTTCTCTACTTGAAGACTTTAAAAAGACAATAGATGCTGTGCCTGGCTTTTTTTAAATATTCTATCAAACTCTTTCAAAAGGACGTCCCCAATTACATCTTTCAAATCTAAAGATACCTACCTTACCAATTATCTTTGTTCAGATAATAAGATAGAATTTATGGGTTTTTTTCATTGCAAAAATGAAAGTAAACCAAAAGTTACATTAAAATTTACTTACAGTCAGGACTTCCTTGGCAGTCCAGTGGTTAAGGCTCTGTGCTTCCAATGCAGGGAACCTGGGTTCGATACCTGGTCAGATAACTAAGATCCCGCATGCCGTGGGGCACAGCCAAATAAAAAATAAGTAAATAAATCAACTATAATAAAAAATAAAATAAATATTTAAAAATTTACTTACAGTAAAGAAAATAAGACTTTATGTAAAATATGATGGGTATAAGAATGCAGATTGATAAGGTTAACACAGTTCTCACAAAGCCAAACAGATTCCCTAACCTCTCCTCTCCTAGATGGCGATGTCTGTAAGCATCTTGCAAAGCTGCTGAGGAGAGAGAGCATTTTGCCAATTATCTCTTTCCATGCTTCATTTAGTTACTACCAGACTGAATAAAGGACTGCAAGTTATGCTTCACATTGAAGTTTAAAAACAGTAATTGTACCTTATATTAAAACCCTTAATAATTTGAATATTAAATATATTACCCTTTTACTGCATTCTCCAACATTTCCTTCCCTGAACATATATTACTTTTCTAATTAGAAACATACACCACCTCATAACTTTTAAAGTGTTTTTTTAAAGTGGTGTGTCCCGTGGTTAATAAAAAAATATTTTTAATTTATTTTTAATAAATTATTTATTTATTTATTATTATTTTTTTTTGCCAAGTAAACACTCGGAGAATCTTTAATAAGTGCAAGCATATTTTGATTTTGGTATTAAATTTAGTACACATGCTCCATAAGTAGAGCTCAAAGCTAGAGAAAAATGATAATTTTGTTTTTATTTTTCAAATGTTCAGATAATAGAGGCTATTAGTCTGGAAAAATTCTTCTACTTCTACTATAGCTGTGTATAAATTTGCCTGTTTATGGTGGATAAAAAGAGTAGTGAGAAAAAAAAGTAGTGTTTAAAAATTTTCTTACAAGTAAAGAGAATTCTTTATCCAGCTCTCATATGTGTTCTTGAACTTTCTAAATGCTGTACATTTCTGTGTGAAATTTAAGATAACATATAAAATATATATTAATGGTATATTTTCTCTTTCAAAAGACTTTATTTCTAAAAGGGGTATATAAGACTTTCAAAGAAATGACATTTTACCAAAAAGCTTGCTCTTTCATGACATGCCATCTAACTCTCACAGTGGGTGTAATTTACCAAATTGGTTTGAAGGCATTTCAATAAGTACAGGAGCCATCGTCTGCGTTACTGATAGATTTATCCAAATACTTGATAGTCCATTAGGAGAATGATTCATCTGAAAGCAAACAGACCAATATCCATACAGTGCTCCAAACATACAACCAATCTGAGAAGCAACCAGTCAGCAATTACCTACTTAGGGTTTGTCGTTGACCACATAAGTAATGCCTCAGGTTGCCACTTCTAAAAAGATTATATTTGCTACTTAAAAAAATTGCTATTTTCTCTTGAATAGATGAATGCCACATATCCCATAATTAGAAGGCAGCTAAAGAATATCCAATTCAGTGAAAAAGGGTATGGAGGGGTAGAGGAAGAGCTGTAATACAAACAGAAACATTTGAACTAATGAATCAAGGTTGCCTGAAAAGCCTTAGGCACTATTGTTAATATATCTTAAATTACAATGTTCTAAAATCTCTGTGCCTTGTTTTTTCCCTACTCTCTATCCTCTAATTTCCCTGATAATTTCACATAAGCACTCGAACTTTCATTTTTTTAAATATCTTATAACAACTCCATGCTCAGGTTGTCCTATAAATATACTGAGGCATATTTGTGACTTACTTTAAGTGCTGAAATATTAATTCAGACTAATGGTGACTAAATCCTGAAGAAACAATGTAAATAAACTCAAATTCTATTGATATTTTTAGCTTTAGAATTACAATTTTCAAAATAATTTATAATTACCTATTTTTTAATCTTAATGATCTAATTAGCCTCATTTGTTTGCAAATTAATAATCCTTAGCTCTATATCTTATAAAATTCATACTACAGATATTTACAGACTCAATTCCCATAATTCTTCCTCAAATAATCACAAATGGCTAAACTATTTACTGTTGACAGAACCCTGGGCTGCTGTGTTACACAATTCTAGTGGATACATTCATATAAACTATGTGAACAATACCCCTGGAGTTTTGCAAGGCATAGTCATTCACATGAACTACAGTGGGAACATGCCTTCTAGAATTATGCACTTCCGTATCATGGTTAGACCCATCACACCTTTTTACTTATCTGTTCCTTTGCTTCCATTATATGTTCTGTGCCAGTAACCCCACCACCAACCTCCAGACTACCTAAAATAAGGTTAAACCCTCTTTATATTTCAAATGCCTAATTTAAAGTTTGCCATGTCTGTGAGCCCACCTAATGAAGCTGAAGTGCTCCCTTAGCCATTTGTTCTCAAAAGAGGTCAGTACTCCTTCTGTTGCCTTGTGTGTGTATGTGTGTGTGCACGTGTGTGTGTGTTTGTGCGTGTGTTTGCCTTTCCTGCTTGAGAATGAGATATTTAAGGACAGGAACCATGGCTTGCTAATCTTTGAATAAGTACGTCACAGTGCTTGCTTCATGGTTGGGCTAGAAATCATCTGCCAAATTGATTTCAATAAAATGAGAATTCTTATATAACTCAGGAAAGTACTTCAAAACACCTATTAGCATTTAAGGTAAAAAAAATGCTCTACCACTTACCTAAAATTTCATTCTTAAAAATAATTCTGACTTCAGAAACAAATACTGTTTCACATGTTTATTGACGTCACTCCTTGCACAATACAAAATAAAGAATTACCAGACTCATAAACAGGTTCCCTGGAGCAATACCTTCCTATTTCCCTGCTTGATTATTCCTCCAATGGTCATAGGAATACTAAACTAAACCCACAAAACTTACATAATTCTATTTTCAGTGATCCTTTCAAAGCCTAAGCTTGAGCCTTATAATACAAATTAAAACCTGCACATTAGAAATTCAGAACATTATCTTGAAGACCAGAAAAGGTTATCTTCCATAAATGCAGACATGGATCCCTGTTTTAAACAACTCTCTATGCTCAACTGTAAGGTATGTGGGTAGGAGTTTCCTACTGTACACAGGAATTTCACCCGGTAAAGGCAAACAGATTAGGTAACTGGCCATTTTTAAAATAAATCATACACCATATAAAGCTTAGTGTGACTCTAAGAAAAAATATGACAATACAAATAACTAATTGATCTTTAATTATTAGATATCCCAGAAGATTTTAGAAGGTCATGTGGATACCCTTTAGGTAGCCAGCTCCTTAAAGCTGATACATGGAGAAACATATACAATAAAGAGAAAGCCAGTTCTGAGACTTAGTTAGATAATTTTGATTTAACAGGCATTTATTGAGAACATTATATTCCAGGTTCCATTATAAAACTGTGGTTAAAAGTAAAGAAAACAGACAAAATCTCTTCCTTCATGGAGCTTACAGTATAGTAGGAAGAGAAATTAGCCCTGGAAAGGTAGGTTGGAGCTTGATTATAAAATGGACTTTATGTTACATGTAATTGTGTTTCTTCTAAGCCAACCACAGTCCCATCTTTTTAACAGATCTTGGCATTTATCTTATTCTATGGGGCTGTCAACCAGGAATAGCTAAGGTGCCTATGCTTCCTGGCACGTCAACACAACATCTAACTATGCAGTCCCAACTGCAGCCTTAGGTTATGCCTCATCATATGACACATTGTGATGGATGTGCCAACAGACCCCGAAAGACTGTGAACACTCTGAAAGCCAGTTCCAACATTTAGAAGCAGATCTGGCAGAAGACCCTTCCCTAAAAACCCCTTCTAACATCTGAACATGCAGTTTTCTGAGCCTGTACATTTTCACACTATAAACAAAAGCTTTCTGTCAAACACTGATGTTAAATAATCAGTATCCTTCCCCAGCCAACATTATTTATACAGTAGAACATGCCAATGAATCTCCTAACACTGATTACCAGCCAAACCATTTCCAAAGAAAACACGGGATATGAACCCTTAGAATTCACTAATTGTCTCATGTTGAATAAACACTAAAGAGGATGGAAGAAACAGGTCACCTTGGAATTCAGATTTAAAGACACCACCATTAAGGTATGAAAGGCACTTGGGTTATAATTTCACTCAAAAAAAATCTAATAACTTTCTTAACAACAACCATTGTGAAATTGTTTCAGAGTCTATTTCTGCATATGCAAAACCAAAGAGAAGAAATAATTTGTTTTTAAGAAAGAGTAAGCTAAATTGATTTAATTGTTTCAAGGACATTGAAAGATTCATTGATATAAGATACAACAAGCAAAAGTGATGACAAAGCACCAAAAAAAGACCTGGATACTGTTCCAGAAGTTTGTATGACTGCTTAAACTTGCTATGTCTCAGCATCTCTTGTTACCCACTTTTGGAACATAGTTAAGACTAGAGATATAATTATCTTGATGTGGCTAGAAATTTTTCTTCCTCTTTTTTGATTTTAGTCTTTTAGAGTAATACTGTCTATTAGAAATAAAATACAAGCCGTAAATACATTTTTATATAATCTGGTAGTCACAATAAAAAGTAACAGGTAAATTAATTTTAAAGTGTATTTTATTTAACCCAATTTATCCAAAATATTATTATTTCAATAAATGTTCACTATAAAAGTGTTCATTAATGATGTATTTTTTTGATACTGCCTTTTCAAATCCCGGTATCAAATTTATACTAACAACGCATCTAACGTCGGACTAGCCACATTTTAAGTGCTCAATAGCCACATATGATTACCATAATGAACAGCTTAGTCTTATGGGGTGATACTATATCTGTCTCACTGTTTGGTAGTATGTACTGGACAAGTGTGTATATATCAGGGCCTAAAAATAGTATATTTTTATGATGAGAGACGTTTGTAAACTAATGTATAATTTAGAAGTATGTCATGTGGTAATTTATCACATCATCCCACAATGTTTGAAAGTATTGATTCACATTCTAAGAGTAAGCAATTGACTCCCCTACTTACTGGTTAAGGAAGCCTAGTATTCATTAACACTAAGAGTTGTTTAGGAAAAAAAGACATTTTAAAACATCAGTACTCCTCAATTTCCTTTTCTGTTTTATGTCACTTAAAAACAGCTGAGGCAACATACATCAGAGATTTAGAATGTCAATCGTCATTAAGAACTAAAACCGAAGTAAAGTAACAAAGGACTAGTCAACATTTGCAGAATTATTGTTGCCTAAAGGCAGATGCATCTAGTTTTGGGACGCCACCACCCTGCTAAAACTCAAGATTTATCTTTTCCGAAAACTTTCCTCTGGAAAAATTCTCTTTGCTTTCTTTTACATTCAATCCAAATGCTCAGCCTCATCACGCTGTGGCGCTAAATGATTAATCCTAAGTGGCTTTCCTGGCTTTTGCTCATACTTGCTCATGCTAGAGTTTTGGTTTCCTGCAAATTCTCCTTTAAAATTTTTTTCCCAAGTCACAGAGTATGTCTTATAGGTGCTCAGAAATAGCATGCAGCCTTTGTCATGCTCTTCCACAAGTCCAGCTTCCCTCTTGGGTGTCTTACTTTTCTCAATAGACTGTTTGAAGGTGACTTGCCCCTTCTGTGAGCCTATCTATAAGCTATACTTAGCAGTTTAATTTAGAAGCATATTTAGCAGTATAATTGCTATATCCTGCAGCTGTCAACTAGGCAAAGAAGTCTTCTGCCATGGGCTGTCCTGGTAACTTATGTTGCCAAAACTACTTCCTAACAATTTAGAGAAAAATCCTCTCCCTGGTGCTGCTACCCTTTTAACTGGGCTCCACGGTGATGTTGAATATGCCTTTTGTCTAAAACAGTTCCTATCAAAATGGCCACTTTAACTTTTGCTCACAGCTTCTCTATACTGGGTCAGATCAGGTTGCCGGGGCTAAACCAGTTTTCACAGACTATACTGTCTTCTGTTTTCCCCAAACCTCAGCCTTCATCCTGCAATGTGCTGCTTGCTATATCAGTGCCAACAAGGGGGCCAAACTTAGAGTAGGCACGTAATATTTTGAACAAAAATTCTTTTTTTTTGTAATTCCATTTTCACAGTCTCTATATAATACAATATTTATTTAGAATTTGAGAATTATTTAAAGTATTTTAAAATATTATTTGCATATGTAGTTGTGAAGATTTGTTTTTGTAAATAGAAACAACTTTATTATTTACTGTCTATAGAAGTAATAGATATTCATTGTAAAAAATAAATCAAACTATAAGGATTTCTATACCATTTCTTAAACCCGAAGAATAAAATTTTCTACAGTGGTTTGTTTCAAATCCTTTAAAAATTCTTTGTGCATTCTCCTCACTAAGGTCATATGATATATGTTGTATTGCATACTTTTTCATTTATTTATATATAGCAGATATAATACCTACCTGACATTTTTATTAGATGCAGAATATTCCATTGCACATACATTCCATGAATAATTAACCATATCTTATTGGTGAATAATTTATTTCAAATTGTTTTTCATTAAAATCTAAGTGTAAGATATATTCTGTATATGAGTTGGAGTTTGTTGCAAATTCTTCTTGAGAATTCCTTCAATATGAAACCTTTGTGTCAGAAGCTATCATACTGAATTTATTTACTCATCCCTTTAAAATATGTCATTTAACAAAATATTAAAATAATACTTAGGTTTTATCTTTCAAAATGACAAGTTTAGAACAAGTTTTTCCTTATTTATGTCTTGAGAAAAATAAGAAAATCTTAAAAATAACTATAAAAAGAAGAGTAGGGGTACCCTCAATAAATTTTTAAAAATCAAAAGCATTTGAGTAGTATTATATATATCATACTTAAAAAGAATTATACTATAGGTTGTTTATCTCTTGATATGAATGTATAGATCTACCTAATTCTTTCCAATGATTCCATAGTATTCCATTCCATACATCTAGCATAACTTATATCCTAATAATTGACTTTGAAAAATGTTTCCAGTTAATATTCTATTAAATATCATAATAAATATTGTAATGTATACATCTTTATTGCTTTGGATGAATGTAACTATAGACTGTAGATTTAGCAATACAATTGCTGTATAAAAGCGATCATGCTTTTTGCAAAAGTATCTAAAAAACTTACATACTTTCACCAAACATATAAGGCTGTCTATTTCTCTACACCTGGAATTTGAGAAATTATCCAAATTTTTTATTTTGACAAATAAGTAGTGGCAAATCATATCCCATTCTCACTGTGTTTAACATTTATGAATACAGAACTACTATATTTTATATTTCTCATTCCCTAGTTTTAAATATAGTTTTTCTACATATTATATATGCTAATATTTATATTATTTAAATTTTTAAATTATTGAAATTCAAATAATGATGCCATGTTAAATTAATTCTTCTGTGATTTGCTTTATTTGCTCAATATTTTGTTGGTGAAATGCAAACATATGATACATGTGGTAATTCACAACATGAACTACCCTGTCTCATTCTCATGAATTCCCTGTCTTGTTCTCTCCCATTGTTGCATATACTACATTTGCTTTAATCCATCCTCCTGTTGTTTAACATTTGGGTTGTTCCTAGTGGTGTTGCTATTAGAAATGATGTTGATATCAACATTCTTCTGTCTCCTGGTGCAAGTGTATAAGTATTTATCAAACAAATATATATGTAGGAAGAAAACAGTTGTGCCTTAATACAAGCACATTTTTAAATGTATATATAACTCCAAATTGTTTTACAAGTGGTTGAAAGACATTCTAATTGGTTGTAATCAATGGCCATGACTATTTTCAGACTTTTCAGGTTTTTTTCCAATTAAGTGATTGAACTGGTTTCTCATTATGGTTTTAATTTGCTTTTCTTTAATTTCTGAACAAGTTGACCTTTTGTTTTATTTATATTAGCTACCCATATTCTTGCTTCTAGGAAATGTCTCTTTTTATATTTTGTTCAATTGTTTTGCATTTTAATTGATTTTTAAATGTTGTACATGCTCTATATTAGTTTACTGCTAATTATATGTGACAGCCTCTCCTATTAAGTTACTTACTTTTACTCTTTTATTTCTATTTGTGAAAAAAATTAATATAATCAGTATTATTAATGTTTCCCTTTCTGTTCTTTATTTTATTTAAAACCATTATAGTATTATATATCACAAAGAATTATTTACTTCACATGGTGTGTGTTATGTAATAGACATCTTATTTCATTGTTCCATATAGGTAAGCACAGCCCCAGTACCATTATTGAATAGATTACCTTTGCCCATTGATCTCACTGCTGTCATATATTGGGTCTCCTTATGTTTGCATTGATTTGCTGATAAATTTATGTTAAATTCTATTCTTTTGTTTTTTTCTATTTATTATCCTTACCAATACCCACCCTGGAATTTCTATTACATTACATTTGCTACATGGTAACCTGGTGTTGGTACCATCGTACGCTTATTAATTTAGTTTTATTATGATTTTTATACCTTTTAGGGCAACCTCATCCTAATCTTTTGCTTAAAAAATGTTTTGGCTCTTTCATGGCTTTTCTATTAAAGCCATAAAATTATTTTGAAATTTTGATTACAATTTAATTGAGGAGATATGGGGGTATATGTATATGTATAACTGATTCACTTTGTTATAAAGCAGAAACTAACACACCATTGTAAAGTAATTATACTCCAATAAAGATGTTAATAAATAAATACTAAGAAACAAACAAAAAAAAGAATTTAATTGAAACTATCAAATTATGAATCAAGGAAAAAAATGAACATCTTACTGATGCATCATATTCCCATGAACATGGATATATGCCTTCATCTCTTTTAGATCTTTTGTAATTTTACTCATAAATGTCTCACATGTTATTTGTAAGATTAGAATTTTTTTAATTTCTATTTTATATCTTCTGTTATTATTAAGTTATATAGAAAATTTTTTTTAATTTCTAAAATTATTGAAGGCATTAGTTACATCTTAATTTAACTAAAATTTAATTTTTCAAATTAATTACAACTGTTTTCTGTGTGTGGTCCTGCATGTTTTCAGTAGTTTAACTGATAACATTTGGGGTTTTTTTTCTAAGACTTTGTTCTCTGATATTTTAATAAATATAAGTAAAAAGAATTAACAATTAATTATTGAGAATTTCCTATATTTTGAACAATGAATTCATTATTCAATTTATCTTGAATAAAAGACATCCATAAAAATAATTAATTAATTATTTATTTATTATAAATTTATTTTATTTATTTATTTATTTTTTGGTGTGTTTGGTCTTCGTTTCTGTGCGAGGGCTTTCTCTAGTTGCGGTGAGCGGGGGCTACTCTTCATCATGGTTTATTTTTTAAATGGAATGAGAGAACGGAACAGAGGCAAGGTAAGTTAAAGAAATAGTAAAGGATCAAACTCACAGAATATAGTATAACCAGAATACTAAATCCAGATCAGTATGATTCCAGAATCTTTGCCCTCACCATCTCCTGTAGTCAACATAGGAGCAAAATCACAACATATAATCCCAAAATTCTCTGTTGTACAAGTAATATTGCCCAAAATAAATTTGAAGCTCCTTTAATTTTATAAATTCAGTATTAAATTTGATGAATCCTGTGAAATAAGAAATACTTATAATTATGAACACATTCTATTTTCTTGTCTGATTTCAGAAAAAATTTGGTAATGTACATAGAATATTTCTATGTGAACTTCTATGTTGTGATATACAATGAAAGATACTTATTTGTAGAATGTTTTTGTCAAGTATTAAAATTAAGGCTTTGGAGCCTCAATACTTTATTGCATTTAAAAACTTCTGTGGTCTTTTTTAATAATGGGAAATTCAAATGAGAATAAATATCTTAATGCAATAATGAAGAAAAAAATCATTTTTAATTAATTAATATGAGAAAAAACCTAAGAAAAAATCTCTATTAGCTTTAATTTAATCTCATTGATGATGTTTAAATACACTTAAAATTCTTTCTTCCCCATTTAGTAGCAACTTATACATGTCAAATGTGCCATTCAATATACAAGATATACCACAGAGACAAATCAATGGTGTTGCCATAAAGTTTGCTGTAGAAGTTCTTGGTTTTAGCTAGTGTGATTTGTCATCTGTAACACTAAAGTTACTTTTCTTTGCTGGAGCCAATGGTCAGACATTAAAAATTACTTAAAAGATAAATGGTTTGTCAAATTTCTTGTTAGGTAAATCCCAGAGGATACAATTTATTCACTGAAGTAAGTGTTTGACAGTAAAAAAAAAAAAAAAAACAAGAAATCCCACAAATTTCTTCATAAGTCCACAAAAATCAAAATGCTAAACAATAGCATCTCTCACAACAATAGCGAGTGATCTCTTTCCTATCACTTAATAGACTATAAAGGGGGTGTTTTATTCCACTGACACGAGAAAGCTCTTAAATGAAATGACTCTATGTGCCGTAATAATTTCTTGGCACAGGGAATTAGTTCCTTGCCATCTGTACAGCTAACCAATACTGTATAAATCAGGCATCACAAATTCAAATGCCTGTGGGTCCTGGCCTACAACGTAAATGAGGAAGCATCCAGGTGTGAGACAAAGGAAGCAAGTGAGCCTACTGCACACTTCAGAGTGCCCTTTTTAAAGGGGACTGCCACTGTTCAGCCCAAGCAGATGGTTATACATAAATGTGGGTCCAGTGTTGTTAGATCTTGTCAATCTTCAAGTTAAGTTGCTAACCTGAACTCTTTCATAAAATATCCAATTTTGAAAATGTTCTGCTGAGCAAATATAATATCTCCATAGGTTGCATAATGCTTAGTGTGGCCTATGGATATATTATATTTCAAATATAAACTCTTTACATGGGAACAGAGGATTGAAGAGAAAAAAGAGAGTATAAACAGAAGAGAGAGGAAAGTAATTTTGGATAGAGGGTAGAGGAGTTAGCTCAGTGACTAAATATTTATAGTGAAGTAACAAGGA
>NW_006775753.1:315455-345237 GCF_000442215.2 Lipotes vexillifer | reverse complement strand
GCAGGAATGGAATTTTTGTTGGAAGACCTAAGGATAAAATGAAATTCTTGAAATAATTTTTTGGTGAATTTCATGGTCTAACACTCCTGGCTTCTGCCACTTACTTACTTATTGGGCTTTTTCTTGGGCATATTAAGTCAACCCTCTGAGTCTCACTTTCCTTATTCATAAAATGGGAATAATTACTACAACTTCATGGGATTTATGAGATTATTAAAATGAAATGTTATTAATATCTAAAAGTAACAACACACATATCTGTTACGGAAGATAGAATCTATGGTTGTCAGTTTATCTTTCTCTTCCTTTTCTTGTTTGCTATTATTTGGAGTAAGGCTAGGATTATGGAAGGTGGTTTGCAAAAGGAAATACGAGGCAACAATTTAGGTTGTACTCAAAAAGGAATAAGAGTTTAGAAGTATCAAGATAATATCTGTATCTAATCATACTATTATTTTTTCCTCAAAAACAGTTCAAATAAAGAAAGAAGAAATAGACACTCCAGTGATAAGCACAGTGGTAACTATCTGGGCAACAGCAGTGAGGACAGAAAATAGGAAACCTGAGTGTGGATTTTGCCTATTTCAGAAACTCATTTCAAGCTTATAGTGCTATTTTCACTAGCATTAAATAAAACGCATTTTAATTTAGAGTATTTATTTTATCTAGGTCCTACTTTTTAATGATACATGAAGGGAAAACTGGACCGGGGAACATCTGAACACACACTGAGTTGTGTTGTAGGATGGGAAGCCTGCATTTAGGGAACCCAAATCTTTTATACTGGGCAGTAAGTAACCTTCCTGACCTTTGTCCTAAAGGAAGGCATTATCTGTATTACACTGGATGGTACATTTGACCAGAGGGAAAAACTATCTCTATTTTCCAAAGCTGTTTGTTATAAAAACATGCTTGAAAATATGGTTAAAACAAAGGCAGTCCATGCATCACAAGATGTGTGGAAACATGACAGACAGAATCTGCACAAGTCATACATGAACTGTGGAGAATGTCCTCCAATACTCTCTAGTAAATGAGTCAATTAACCAAGATAAATGTACCCAACTTTCAATATTTGTAGTCTTCTGAATTTCTCAATAATCGTTTTTCTCTCTCCACAATGGAAAATGATGTAGGTTTTATGGATATATACCTATTTAGTAACATTTCTCTAGTCCTTACCTTGTGGACTTCATGCATAGCATTGAGGATTAAACGTTAAGCAAGCAAGGTCCCTAAGCAAGGTCACTGGCCCACAGGGCCTCGGCCTGCAGGGCCTCTCAATCAAGAAAAGGAGCTACCATAAATGTCAGTCATCAGTTTTATTATAACATAAGTACATACAAAGATCAAGCAGGAGACAGGAAGAAGCTCTTGGTTTGGCCCAAAAGGTGTCTATCTAAGTGGACCTTTTTCCAGGAACACAGACTGAATTTCTCAGAGTAGGTTAATTTTAAACTGTATTTTGACAGCTAAGTAAGTTTTTAGTAAGTAGAGGTAGAAGAAGAGGTGGGAGAAGGTGCAGGTGATGGAAGTAGGCAAGGCACACAATGAGAAAAATCATGGTATACTTAGCAGTTTGCAAGTATTTGTTATTTCTTGAACATGGAGTACATACAAGAGGTTAGAAAATGATTCTAGAAAAATGAGCCGAGTAAATTATGAATGACCCATCTTATTCTAAGGATTTGAGCTTTGCCATAAGATAGTAGGAACCAATAAGGATTTTAAGAAAGTATACTAATTTTATATTACACTAATATGTTCTTGTTCCAGAGAGAGTAATACTGATTCCTTATTAATAAAAACTACATACAAATTTTCTTATTCTAGATCTTGAGATTTAGTCTAGGAAAATTACAATGAATTCTGATGACAAAGAAGGATTTTGAGAATTTTGATTGCAGTTGTCTCCAAAAGCTGATCCATTCACACATTGACAGAAAAAGTACAATACTTGAGATTCCTTACAATGTAACAGAAGTAGCACTGGCTTAGTATGGGAGTAGGAGTGGTAGACCAAATGTGGTTAAAGAGAGTCTGTAGTCCATTTCTCATCCCTGTAGGGCTCACTGAGTGTGTTTCTGTCTCCTATATTGGAGTGACCTGGGAAGTTGGGAAAGGGCAATTTAATGGCATCAAGATTGGTTTAGAGGCTGCTTTGCCCATGCACATCAAGTGTAGGCGGACATTCAGGGTCTGAGGTTCCTCTAGACAAAACCAAACAAACAACCAAAAAAAAAACAAAAACAAAAAAAAACCACACAACTCATCCATTCTTTAAAGCATACCCTTAGAAAAATACTAGTGAATATCTTTGAGCACATACAATGTTCCAGACACTGGTATGAGTTTCATATGTAGTAAATGTAATTATCAAAATGACCCAAAGAAGTAGGTATGGTTTTTTACTCCTTCGTTACAAATGAGGACACTGGGACACAGACAATAAGTAACTTCTTCAGAGTCATAAAGGGAAAAGCCAAGATTCACAAAAAGCCAGTCTGCCTCCAGAGGCCGTACTCTTAAGAGCCGTTACATACTTATAGAGAAGACAAATTACACGTTGGGATTTCAGACACAGACTTGATAACTATATTATAGTCAAGTTGATCAGCCATTTTATTTCTAAGGCCTACAGTTGTTAACTTCTCTAAGACAAAGTGTAAGAAAAAAAAACAACTCTATTTGAAACTAGGTTTTTCTTGAGGATTGTACAGAGACCCAGTACCAAGATGAGTAGGGACATGGTGAGCTGTTTGGAAGGTTTGGTTAGATGAGCAATATTAGACACAAGTAGATTGGATAGAGTCAAGTGAGTAAAAATTAATCTGCATTTAAACAAGTTGGTAATAAAAACAGGGAAAGATTATAATTGGAATGGGTGGGGTAAAACTAGAAGACTTAATAATCCACTAAGTAATGAAGTTATAAAGGGAGTAGGTAGATCCTACAATGACTAGAGAAATTAAGTTTTTACTTTAGGTGCGTTTACTCAAAAATAAGAACAGTCTTTAGGGAGAAAGTTTTAGGTTTACTGACTTCTGTTGCCCATTGGAGATCCAGGCCGAGATGTCCAGTAGGTAATTTTAAAATATGTGTGGAATTTAGGAGGCAAGTCTACGATAGATCTGGAATGGTTAGCCACCAGCTTATCTTGAGGGTTAGGAGCCATATCAATGTAAAGATTATATAGCAAGAAGAGTGAATTGGATTGTGAAGCAACATAGTTCTAAGGAGCCCTTGGAAATATCAAGGGGTCAGAGAAAGATGGAGAATGAATATTCATAGAGAAAAAAACTGAAGAGAGAAATAGTTTCATTGAGACAGGGGTAGTTCTAACATGAGAGTTGTTTTTTTTTGTTTTTTTTTTTTTTGCGGTACGCGGGCCTCTCACTGTTGTGGCCTCTCCCGTTGCGGAGCACAGGCTTCGGACGCGCAGGCTCAGCGGCCATGGCTCACGGGCCCAGCCGCTCCGCGACATGTGGGATCTTCCCAGACCAGGGCACAAACCCATGTCCCCTGCATCGGCAGACAGACTCTCAACCACTGCGCCACCAGGGAAGCCCTTAAAAGGAGAGATATTTTAAGCAAAGCTTGATCAGAAAAGCAGCAGTATTTTTCTACAAATTGTGTCAAATGAAAGATTGTCGGTGATCTTACCAAGTGTCATTTTAAAGGAGTAATAGGAGATGCACTCAGTTTATGTAAATATGACTTAAGAAAATAAAAAGAATTAAATTACTGTTTCAAGAAATAAAGCTATAAACTGAAAGAGTGATAGAGAGGTAGACAATCTCTAGTGGGACAGAAGTCACAGAGGAGTTTTTGTTAGCTTTATAGATGAAAAAAATTTAGAGAGAGATAGAGGAACTAGTATAAACTGTAGTTTGAAGTTAGGTAATAGGTGATAATATGTGAAGTACAAAGAAGTCTGAGGTTAAAGCTGGAGCTCTAATACTTCATTTTTTAAAGGCTATTTACAAATTATTATCCTTAAAGATGGGGAAATAGAGATACAGGACAAAAAACTCTAAAGTACATAACAAAAAAGTCAGAGAGGAAAATGCAAACCGGATATAAATTAAGCCATCAAGCTTTTCTTTTTCACTGTACAATGGAGCTTCAATAAAAAAGGATTGTGGTAATCAAAATTTCTATGCTGCTGTATTTACACACACACAAATCCCCCTGCCAGTATAAAAGCTCACATTAGTGATGACTATTTTATTCAAGCCATACTTAAAGAGAAATCAACTGTATTTCTCCTTTTTCTTTTTCAATGAAAATATATTCCTTCAAATTCATTCCTTTGATATTTAAATAATTTATGTGAGTTTGCATTGGTGGACTCAAAAAATGTAGGTTTTAAAATGATAACTATGTATTTTAGTTTATTTCAAAGTAGAGAGATTTTTTCTTTAAACATCTTTATTGGAGTATAATTGCCTTACAATGGTGTGTTAGTTTCTGCTTTATAACAAAGTGAATCAGCTATACATATACATATATCCCCATATCTCTTCCCTCTTGCATCTCCCTTCCACCCTCCCTATCCCACCCCTCTAGGTGGTCACAAAGCACCGAGCTGACCTCCCTGTGCTATGCGGCTGCTTCCCACTAGCTATCTATTTTACATTTGGTAGTGTATATATGTCCATGCCACTCTCTCATCAAAGTAGAGAGATTTTTATTGTATTACAGTCATGCATCCAACAACAAAAAATGTAGCTGTGTATCATACTACACTGGTGGATGTAGAGGACATGAGAGTATAATACAGCATCCTCTCCTGAAAAGGTTTGCAAACTACTTTGAAAAAAATTACACTCAGCATTTGTAAGACATTCTTTTCATCCCATTTTGCTTGCAAACAAGTTTATCTGGGTGACTTATTCAATGCCAGGTGTAAGCATGGCTGATGGATTTCCATTGATTTATTTAAAGTACCTTTCCTTGTGATCAGATGCAGATATTTTCAAGAAGCCTAGCAGAGATGAAAAATCTATCTGTAGCCATGGAACAAAATGAGGGAAACCCACATCCATGACTTTGACCTTATTATCATGGTGCTTCAAAAAACTCCACTAACTAGTCATGGAGAAGATGTTGATAAATATGTACATATACAACAACAAAGTACTTAATACAACATGTGTAACACACACAGATTTCCCGTGAATCAGTTTACATTTCCTAAAATACATGAATCTATTCATGTTTTCAGAATTGGTAAGAAGAGATTTTGAAAGCACCATTCTTAACTTTCTACCTAATTAATTACAAACCCAATGCAATAAAAGTAGTAGAGATTTAAAATACAATAATCTATGTTCTTTGTTTAGATAAAATTTTATCTCTATTATAAAATACAAACACCAGATTTCTAGTGAATTATTTAGATCAACTGATCAATGCTATGGTCAGAGTTTCAGATTCTGCCAACCCAGAACACCAGAATAATAAAGAACTGTTGAGAAGCAGAATGAATTGCTTCCCCTTTAGGCTCATACATCACTTGGTTCATATGTATGCTAGTAAGATTTCCATGTTGTGTTACAGTTTATCTGCTTACTTTTCACTTCATCAAGGTGTGAGTCCCTAAATAGCAGTATCAGTATCATATTTTTGTCATCTTGATATTTCTGTTATTAAGCAATGTTCCTACACATAGTGCACTTTCAATTAAAATTTATTGTGTGTTAAGTTTTTATATTTCTCTCTATTCTAATTATCCTCATCTTCAATGAGTGCATATAGGCATTATAATGCACTTTTTATTTACAGAGATTATGATAAAAGCATATATACTCATATTAAGAATATATTGATGATTCAAGTTTCAGTTATACTAATCTCATCTGATTTAGAAACTAATAATTCTTTTTAGAGGTTGCTCTAGTCTCTTGCTTTTTCTATGTTAAGAGATCCAAGAACAGGTATTTTGTTCAATTGGTATGCCGGTTCTGATATAGTTGTTTATTGTTGATTGCTGTTGCAGAATATAGCAAATTGGTAATTGAATGCTAATCGAGTTTTCTATTTTCCTCCAACTGAAGGATTAAGATGTCTTACTAAGCTTTCAATGTTAAAATTTCTCCAATTGTCATTTTTGTTTCCTTTTGGGGTTTTTTTTTTTTTTTTTGGTGTTTTGGGCTGAAAATGATGCAGTGACATTGATCAAACACAGAAATACATAAATATTGACATTCACCTAACAGATTAGGGTAGGGAAAATTATGATTTGTCTTACTCTAGTGATTAGAGACACTGAAAAGAGAACAAAGGTTATTTAATTTGATTTTGGTTAGGATATTGGAACTTTCTCCTAAAGACCATAAAATCAACTATCATAATAAGATCCTCACGTTGCCCTAAAACAAGTCAGACTAATTCTATATGCCACAGAAGGCAAAAGATGTCTTAGATTTATTTTAATTATTTTATGCACATAAGATGCCTATACTTTTAGCACACAAAAGACTAATAATGAGTTGTGAAACTGAAGACAGATTTATAAAAATAAATCAGAGCAATTATTTGCATCTCCATGAAATCCCAGGGTTGCCTTGTCTTACAGGGTCCCTGTAATGAACAAAGGAATTAAAGTAATTCTCCAAATAAGCACACTTGTCAAAGAAGTCAGTTTACTCCGCCCCCAGTCCAATTATCTAGCTTTGGCTTTGGAGAGTGGACCATTAGCTAATTAAACTGCCTTTGAAAGATCAACAGGAAAACAGCTTCCACTATATTTACTCACCTCTTTTTCAGCAACAGGAATGCTTTATGACTTAATTCTCAACATCATTAGCCTAATGAAACATCAGAGAAAATCTCTAAAACATTCTCCACTCAAAGTTCATTACTACAGACCTTTTTCTCCACCTCTGAAGTAAGGATAACAATCATTTGTTCAGGTCCACAAAATGAACTTGGGGCCAAAGAGAGAGGCCCTGTCCTGTAAGGCCTTCCTTGCAGGAGGGGAGTTGTCCTATTTATAGTCCAATTTTGATCTGTGAGATGGGAAATAATAGAACAGTGCTCACATTTCCTCATTTTAGAAATCAGTGAGAAGGGGGAAACAGAACTGTTGTTTTTTTTTCCTTCAACCTAGATAGCAATAATGCACTAATCCTGATTTGAGTCTTCTGCCTGTATCGAAGACAAGTGACTTAGGAATCTGATTCTTAACACTATAATCCTTTACTTTTGGTTGCTTTAATTCTGTTTGTTTTCATGTATTCTAATCATCACAATTATTATCATAGTTGTCTGTCCAAAATGTAGTATTTATTGAGTACTTATTATGTGCCAAACTATGCTAAATAATTCAAATGTACAATCTGACTCAGTGCTTAATTTACCATTGTTTTATCTATTTTAAGCCTGAAAAAATTGAGGCATTTGGAGAATAAGTCATGGATCTGGAAAACAGCAGAATACTGTCTTGGACTCAGACCTATCCAAGATCCTGCTGTTAACCTCCTCACTATAAAATAGTGTAAATGGCTAGGCTGTATAATGTGAGGAGAAAGGAAATTGCGGTTACATAGCTAAAAGTACAATGTCTGCATACATAAGAATTCATCAGTAAGGAAAGGCACAGTGACCAAAATCCATTCTGTTTGTCTTTGTTTTAGCCTGTTTAATACTGCTATGCATCTGTCATTTTTGGCCAATTCTAATGAGAAGTTAAAATGATCTGCAATGATAAGAAGTCACTTGTTAACACAGATTTCTTTTAACTACAGAAAATAGAACTCTAATCCTTTACACTATTATAATGTGTATCCATATGTTATTCTAAAGAGCTTTAAAGGATAAAAACTAATCTGCTAGGGAAAAGTATATAAAGATTGCCAAACAGGACACACGTGCCTTGACTCTAGAAGACAGCATTTCCTAAGATATGTTTCTACTTTTTAGCTAAGTGCTAAATATTCTTTGTATATTCCTCCCAAAGAGGGAGATTTAAGGCAATAATTAATGCCTATTTTAGATCTCATAGTGTGGGCTATAGCTCCCAGGTGGTGGCTAGAAAGTGAAAATTTTACTTCTGCACACCAAGAATGCACTGAAAATACACTGATGACTACAAATTCGTTTAGGAGGTAGAATGCAGCTAGTTGTTTAGACTACAGTAGGGATGGGGAGTGAAGGAGCATCTGGATAGTCCTCTAAGTGGAAAAGTTGTGTTCTTTCTAGAGTGGAGCCAAGGTGATTGTCAAAAATAACTAAGAAACCACTGGAAATTATTAAATCAACAGAGAAAGCACTATGCAAGCCACTATTCATGTAGAATTTGTTCATTTGCATTTATAATCATAGTTTAATTCTAATTATTTATAATGCTCTCTTCATAACATAGTAATATAAGTCCAGCAGAGTACTATGGGAATTGAATGAACTCTCAAAGACAGGAGTAACTTACTTAATAATTGTATCTGAAATTGAGTAAGCATCTGCTAGCTAACAAATGAACAAAGCTCTTCACATGTATTTCACATGCATTATCCTGCAATAGCCTCCACATGTGCACATATAAACACATTCTCAAATATACTCACACATGCATACATACCCACCTGTACATACCTTAAGTAAGACATGTATATATAATTTCCATTTTCTCAATTAAGACATTAAAACAGAAGTGAAAATAAATTGGCTGCCTACAAGTAACAAAGTTAGCACTATGACCCTGGGTATACCCTGTTCTTTGGTCTACATGATTAAACTATATGTGTTCATTTTCTTGGCTTCAACTATTGCATCTTTCTAAAAGGCAAGAATAAATGTATATGTTTAGTTGAGAGTGGTTCTGTTTTGTTTAGAAGAGTGAAAGTAGAGAGGTTTTTAATGCAGAAAAAAAGACATGCATGGAACTTAAAAGGAATTTAGTGAAGAACTCTGTTTTAGATAAATTTATACTAAAAGAATGTATAGAAAATGATACAGAATCTTTCTCATGATGTGTAGGATATTTTCCTTTTTGTTATTTCAAGCTTTAACAATTCTTAGTGTTTCTAAGATCTCAAATGTAGCAAGTGAGATTTTTGAGTTACACAATGTAGAACTCAAGGAAAAGAATCCACTTAAAATAAGAAAAGGTGACAGTGTAAGTATAATCATAAATAGGATATAGCAAACTAGATAATTCTTAATCTAACAACATCCTTAATCTATAATAATTCTCTTTAATTTTCCTTTTTCCAACGATGTATGGATGTATGTAGTATTAACTCAGTTATAGTTAGCCATTTTCTTAGTTTTATTTTCTTCCAAGAAGTCCACAGGCATACTCAGGTATCCCTAATCAAAAACATTGTATCTTTGCCTGCTAGGCTTAGCAAATTCTCATTATTTCTTCAGTCACTAGAAAAAAAACAAAACAAAAAAACCTTAAGGGACAAGAAGGCTGGCTATTGGCCTAAATATCTGTCAAACTCTGACCTTCAAGGAATGCCCAAACTTCCTATAAGAGGGTTGAATTTTTAGTCCAAAGAACATGAAGGAAACCAAGTTGAATATGCAATGAAACACAGGGTGGAGTCTGCTCTGACGGGATGTACACCCACAAGCACTTGTTAACACCCAAGGTAAATACTAGCTCCAAATATTTCTCTTTAGAATTGAGTCTCTAGCAACACTAGAAAATATTTTCCACACCAACAAAGTTCAGGCCAAAATCTTAGATATCAAATTAGAATTCATACACACACTTACACACCCACATACACATCAAAACCCTTCATAAATTATACAATTATTTAGAATTTATTACTCCTTATTCATAAACCAGACCTATAGAATACCCAACCCCAAAAGATCATCAAATAAATCATCTCTTTTTTTCACTCACTGTCATTTTCCCCTTACCTTTAAAAAATACATTTCCCAAACATCCCTTTTTATCCTTTCCAGTTTTCACTGATTAATTCCAAATTACCATTCATTCAAGACTTATTTTTCTAAAACTTATTCTAAAAAAGAATCATGGGGAGAATGTTTAGTGCTCTCCTCTCACAGTGAGAAGGTGACCTTGAAGAACTTCTATGCACATGAGTAAGGGGAGCTGAGTTTGAGCAGGTAAGAGCTGAAGCTCACAACTTGACTTCACATGTTAAAAAGTACCCTTCAGCCCAATGTCATACTGCTTTCCCTCTTTTCATTTCTTCAAAATGTTTCTTCCAGAAAAATCACAGCAAAAACTGTTATACTCCTTCACCATCTATAGTTATTGCTAGATGAATCAAAAAAGGGTGGCACATTATTGATTATAACTGAATTCTGAACTTTTTATGAGTCCAAGGCTTATATTTACTTTGAAAACTCCATGTCAGATAAAATGAAGAAAAAAATTATAAATTTGACATTATTTGCCAGTTATAGCAAATATTGTTATGCTTGGCAAATTGACTAAGAATATTTACACTAAGATGATTTCCAAAGACTTTCAATGTAATACTGTGTCTTTTAACTTATATTTTATAAGGTATATTCTATGGTATTTTATCTTTTATAAACATTAGCAACTATTATATAACTACTCAAGGATGTTCTCATTATCTGATAACATGAAATATACATAAATGGATAAGTGTATATAGGCATCATGAGTTGTTTTGTGCGCTCTCTAACATAGTTTATAAATCATTTTTAAAATTGTAACAACAGAATGGAAATAACTTAGTTTTATCTTTTCCAACCAAATGCCAGTTTGAAGAGAATTTGTGTTTTCCATTATAAAGGCAATGGCATTCATTTATGACTTTAAAAGTAAGTCTAATACATTTGTAAAATCAGTTGTCTTTGCAACTCATCAAATTTATCATGCTGAGTTCTGAACTATTTTATTAACAAAATAATAATTCTACTAATGTTGAATTATTTTACTTGTATCCATGTATTTCAAAGAACATAGTAAACATATGGATGTTTCGTTTCCCCTTTTTATACAATATATAGAAATAGACAAACGTGTTGACTTTTTTTAATATAAATTTATTTATTTATTTAATTTTGGCTGTGTTGGGTCTTCATTGCTGTGCACGGGCTCTCTCTAGTTGTGCCCAGCAGGGGCTACTCTTCGTTGCGGTGGGCAGGCTTCTCATTGCAGTGGCTGCTGTTTGTTGCAGAGCACGGGCTCTAGGCGCACGGGCTTCAGTAGTCGTGGCACACAGGCTCAGTAGTTGTGTCTCGGGGGCTCTAGAGCGCAGGATCAGTAGTTGTGGCACACGGGCTTATTTGCTTCACAGCCTGTGGGATCTTCCCAGACCACGGCTCGAACCCATGTCCCCTGCATTGGCAGGTAGATTCTTAGCCACTGCGCCACCAGGGAAGTCCAGAACATGTTGACTTTTTGAGAATAAGACACTACCTCTGACTGAGACAAAGATCACTAAAATGGATTATTCCTTTACTTGATATTCAAGACTACCCATTCACTTATCCATTGACCTGCTCTCTCCACAGTAGCAAGAGCTATAGCACAGAATAGTGAACAAGTACCTATTAAGAAAAATGCTTCATACCGAAAAAGTACATCTGACTCTTATACATATCATGATAGATTTCAAATGCTGCCAGAAAATTACCTTGTTTCCAGTAAATGAAACCATATTTAAAGTATATTTACCAAATGCTATAAGGCAACCTGTGCTTAGATACTGAAAGTTTCCACCTTCTGAAAAGTGTGTCTAGGACCTTCTAAAGTACAGAACCATAAGAAAAGATGGTTCACTTTTATTCCTTTGGAAAACTGAGATTGAACTTTAATGAAGTTTGCAAAGAAAACCAGGAAAAGCCCTCATTAACAGTTTCTGCTACCCTGAAGAACATACAATCTTTCAGGAGATGGATCAAATGACTACAATCAAAATGAATGCTTAGAATCAGCTCAGCTAGAATCACTAAAAATAAAAATTCTCAGGTTTTCAATTAAGAAAAAATTTAAAACAGCAGTAAATATTACACATCTAAAAATAAAGGAAAGCACAGATTAACCTGTTGCCTGCAGAATATGCTAAACATTACCATAAACATTCTCACTATCCTTTAAATTGTGAGCTTACTATATGGTAATTATGTTTAAGGACTGTCATAGATCATGCATTTTTCAAACATCCAGCAACATAGCAAAATTTAATGTTGTATAAATGAGCAAGAACATATTTTAGTGTTATTGTGAACTATTATGGTGAGACACTGTCTTACTCATGTACCTTCAAACTAATTATTTTCTCTTTTTTTAATAAACAAATTTTATTTTAGTCAATGGTTTACATGTAAAGCACAGACATAATTTGAGAATGTTCCAGTGACTTTATTTTTTAAAT
This sequence comes from Lipotes vexillifer, assembly GCF_000442215.2. Taxonomy (NCBI): domain Eukaryota; kingdom Metazoa; phylum Chordata; class Mammalia; order Artiodactyla; family Lipotidae; genus Lipotes; species Lipotes vexillifer. The sequence goes on along the minus strand of NW_006775753.1, from coordinate 332,899 downwards.
GCTGGCCTCATAAGAGTGAAATATGATAATTATTAGAGAAAACACACTAAACATTTTCAAGTACTTTCTTAAAATCCTTAAAAGTTTTATAGAAGCTTACCTAAGTAAAAAGCATCAAACTCAATTTAAAACTAGGTGGTACTGAACTGCCTCAGTGGAACAAGATTGCTTGTATAAGCTTAACTTCAAATGACCAAAATTATATATATATATATATATATATATATATATATATATATATAATTATTTATAATCTCACATATTTCTTTGATATCTAGGTAGCCATTTAAAAGTACGTGAGAGAGATGTTCACAATACATAGTTAAGTCATAAAATAATGTTACAAAAGGCCCTATGCAGAGGATTATCCACAAATTAAAATACTTAGAGTATATTAAAGACTAAGTACAAGGAAAATATTTTGAATTTTTTTTTTTTTTTTTTTTTTTTTTTTTTGCGGTCCGCGGGCCTCTCACTGCTGTGACCTCTCCCATTGAGGAGCACAGGCTCCGGACGCACAGGCTCAGCGGCCATGGCTCACGGGCCCAGATGCTCCGCGGCATGTGGGATCCTCCAGGACCGGGGCAAGAACCCATGTCCTCTGTATCGGCAGGCGGACTCTCAATCACTGCGCCACCAGGGAAGCCCTGAAATACTTTTTAAAGTGCAGTTCTTCATTATCTAATTCAGTCCCACACCTTTACCCTACCAACAACAAAACTAGAAGATGATGATGAGATATTGCAGAGAAAAGATGATAAGTATGTTGTACTAGTGTGAAAGAAGCTAATTCACGGCATTTAAATTCTAGGTAACCTTTGAAATTATTAGTTATTGCTGACAGAAACAAATTTGTGGTGCAAAAACTTGAATTTTTTTAAATTTAAACTTTTAAGCCTTAAAATGTTGCAAAGTAAATTGTAGAGTCTATAAGAAGTGGTAGTATACGCTACCACATCAAGATTTTTCAAAAATCTGAGTTTGGGAGGGGAAAAAGAATAAAATGAGAGGCCCTACACTTTGTCCCCATTCCCCCACCCCACCTCTCTGCAGATATCAATCATTGGGGAGAGATTATAAAACAGGTTGATGTGTTTGAATATCTAAGCACAAAAGGGGTGGACATCTTGCTTCCTTGGGGGAAGTCCATGGAGTAATAGCATCCAGAACAACCTTCCCCTAAAAAGAGTACCCACCAATCTAGTTGATGTCTTAGGAGTAGAACAGACATAGTGGTATAGAGTACCTAGATAATTAAATCAAAAATATCCCCTTATGTTTTTTAGTGTCCTAGAATGACATGGCCAGAATCTAATTATTTCCAAGAGTAAATGAAAAACTCAAGACAGAAATGAATCCCTGATATGGAAAAATAATGAAAGCTGGAGTTGTTGCCTTCTTCAGCTTGTGACATGAGAAATTTACGTTCTTTGTGTGTGGTGTGTATGTATATGTGTGTGTATTATTAGAAGCCCAGAAAGGCTACTGGGAGGCAAACACTGAAATATTAACAGTGGTATTCTCTGGGTAGGTGATCATGTATGCTTTTTATCTTCTACTTGTTTATATATATATACATATGCCTTTTAATAATTATATATTGATATGAAGCTAAAGGGATAGCTGCAAAGATTGACTGCTTTGTGCTCCTTGTTATTATATATTTCTTTTTTGATAAATATGAACTAACAATTAAAATTAAGAGAAAAAGCTGCAATTGACTTCAAGAATTATAGGAGAACAGAAGGAATGGGCTTCTTTTCTTGTAATAACTTACTAGACTTTAGATAAGACTATTCTTTCTTATTTTGGGAAAAAAATTTTTTTAAAAACTGGAGTATCTTTCTGCAATACATCATTAGTTAGAGTTAAGCAGGAAAAAAAAATGTAGGGGGTTCACCCAATGAACCAACCTGTTCTTTGGCTCAGTCTTTAGAAAGTTGTCAATGAATAGGTAGTAACAAGTCTAGATGGTAATAAAATAACATCAATATTTTAAAGAAAATGACCTAAACAAGTTTATAAATTGATGCAGGTAAAAAAATAAATAAATAAACAAGCATTACATTTAGTCCAATGGTAAAAACGTATTATGTTCCTGTTTTTTTGCACAGTATCATGAAACTTTCTATATCAGTAATGTTCAGGCTTTACCCAGTAAGTGAATACACACACATGCAGTATTGATATATTTTTACATATTTTATTTACATATTTTAAAAGATGAGACATCTTTTATTGCTTTATTCCCTGCTATCAGATTATACCCCCATATAGAAAATCATCCTTCCTGCCTACATGTATTATGTTAAATTATTTATAGTATCTATTATTCTGTTTTATTTTTAATTATCTTTTTAAGTAATTCCTGAGAAGTTCATGTTTTCACTGAATAAAGAGCTTAATATTCCTCTACATTAAAGTAGGAAATATCAGAAAATCATAGGGAACACATGGTTTATATAAGGCCATTATTGATCAAAAGTAAAAGCATTAAAAATGCAGAACTCTTTTATTTCATCTTATTATATAGTATCTCTCTACTGTAGTTAAGATATAAAATTTAGTATTCATACACCTTTGGTGGAAATAGTTCAAATCATCCTGTAAAAATAAGCCTGGACATAATAAATAGAGCAAATAGGAAAAGTATTTGCTCTTTGTAGAAGATAATTTAATTTCTTTTTCTCACTCAGATGTAATGTAAATCACAAAAATGTTGGTGGACTTAAAGATCCCCTTAGGTTTAATACAAGACAATAAACATGGACAACATAAATAGAAACACACATTATTTCTACTAAGTGTTCTCCACTCTAAAATGCATAAACCAAGTATGCTGAATGAAACCCACTGAGAGCCAAAAATAGTAATCATCATTAGTTCTCTTTTATTTTTATCAAGCCAGTATGCACTTGTTCTTTGCAGAAAAGACACAGAAAGCTGTTCTTAGAACATCCAAAAGTCATAACGAAATAAGAAGAAGAAATCCCACCAGAATGTCTATTTTATGATAAGCTCTGGGACCCAGTTTTTCTCACTTGGCAGCTTTGTTGTCAATAAGATTTAACTAAGTTATTTAACATTTTATTTGGCTGAACTGAACTTAACCCAGCCTATAGATTGCTATGCCCTACTTGAAGTTTATTTATGTAGTAGACAAACTTTAAACAGAATATAGAAAGAAAAATATCAAATAAGAAGCTGTCCAGAATTATTTATCTCAAAGTAGAATGTGTCCCATATGGCTACTTCGTTCTGAGCTAATGTTTTAGGATGGAATCAAACCTTTGTCTAATAAAACAGGAAGTCAAGATAAGCTTGTGAAGAATTACTGTATGGTGGAGTGGGGAAAGAATAGTGACAGTCTAAACCACACTTCTTTACTTTTAATAATAATGGTAGAAGCCCAACCTGAGATTCTAAGACAAATCAGTGTACTGATTTTAATGTCATTCCTTGAGGGCACCTATATTTGAAAATGCCTCCCACCCCATGAAAATCACCATCTGCATCTAAACTATATATGTAGTTTGAATATAGGAACATGTAAAACCGAAGGTCAATCCTAGAACATAGGATGAAATCCCTTACAAGATTGAGGTTATTCATCAGACATCATAGAGAAAATTATGATATGATTGGGAACATCTATTGACAGTGAATAAATGGCTATCTTTACTAGAGTCACCACAGACATAATGGTTGTTGACATGAATTCTATTTCACAGACTATGGCTGTCAAACTTTAGGAAATTTAGAGACCAAGTCTCTAAATCTCTCAGAGCATACCTGTACACATTTCCAAAATGAAAAACTAAATAGAATATTCAGGTAACTGTCTACTCTCATGGAAGAGCCCCTATGCTTAAGATGTACATAAGTGAAATATGCTCTATTTTATCATGTTAAACCTGGTAAACTTATATGACACTGGGGCAGTAACTAACCCACTGGGACTACTGTTTTCTCTTCTGCTAATTCCATCAGCATAAAACTATCCACCTGGTAATCTAGATACATACCTTAAAGTAAACACATAAAAACTGAACTCATATTCTACCCAAAGCTGCATGTGATAGTTAATCTTATGTGTCAACTTGACAGGCCATGGGGTATCCTGATTAAACATTATGTCTGGCTGAGTCTGTGGTGATGTTTCTGGATGAGATTAGCATTTAAATTGGTGGACTCTGTAAAGTAGATTGTCCTTTCCAATGTGGTAGGGCATCATCCAACCCGTTGAGGACCTGAATAGAACAAAAGACAGAGAAGGGAGGAATTTGTCCCTTTTTTCTGCCTCACTAGTTGAGCTGAGACATCCCTTCACATTTTCCCCTCCTATTGACTGGAGTTTACACCCTCCATTCTTCCAGTTCTCAAGCCTTCAACCTATATATACCTCAGGCATATATATTCAATATTATATATATATCTTTTATTGGTTCTGTTTCTCAGGAGAACCCTTACACACTCCTACCACATCCTTCTACCTTTCTGTTGATGATCATTTCATCTTTTCAGTTGCCCAGGTCAAAAAACCTGGGAGTCTTTTCCGCTGCGCCACCAGGGAAGCCCCCTCTTGTGTTATTTTGGAGTAGCTAATGGTAGATGCTTTTCTAGTGTTATTTTGGAGTAACTAATGGTAGAGAAACATTGAACCACTTTAATAAAAGTAAAGGAGAATTAGATCAAGCACTTGATTATATTTTCTGTAATGTTTTATGTGTATGAACTGCCATCCTGGAATTCATCTTTTCGTTTGTTTTTGTTTGTGGGATTTTTCTTTGTTTTGGGCGCACCACATGGAGATCTTAGTTCTCCGACCAGGGATCGAACCCAGACCCCCTGCAGTGGAAGTGCTGAGTCCTAACCACTAGACCGCCAGGGAAGTCCCTGTTTAGTTGTGGGGTTTTTTTTGTGGTACGCGCGCCTCTCACTGCTGTGGCCTCTCCCGTTGCGGAGCACAGGCTCCGGACGCGCAGGCTCAAGCGGCCATGGCTCACGGGCCCACCCGCTCCGCGGCGTGTGGGATCTTCCCGGACCAGGGCACGAACTCGTGTCCCCTGCATCGGCAGGCGGACTCTCAACCACTGCGCCACCAGGGAAGCCCCCCTGTTTAGTTTTTTTAATGATTCTTCTACTAATGATAAAAATGATATCCTGGATGTGAGAAGAAGGTGGGACCTGGGCAGGATCTAAATTCATCTTCATATTCAAATAAATGAGCATAGTGTTTGCTGGTAGTAGACATTTCACAAATCTTTTCATTCAGTTTTTAATTGAATAAAGGTCATTTAGGAGTAACTGTACTTACTGTTTTCTGGGAAAACAGTCTTTAGACTTCACATTTTATGCTCTTACCCTCTTGAGGCAGGATCGTTCCTAAGGAATACCTGCTCAGTTCTTAACCTCGTTATTGAACGACCTCCAAAGGAAAGATTTTGTCTGTAATCTTTTTGAAGACTAGTAGGCTGACTTGCAAAGGTTGCCAATCCTAATCTTACTGCCTCTTTGTGCTACTTGAACATTGATGCTCAGATATTTCCAAAGCTCATTTTCTGTAGTGTTTGATTTCTACCTAAGGCTATGGATTCAAGTCCCCTGCTGGCAAAACCACAGGTGTCTATAGAAGTGGACGGTTTTTTATGTATAGTGCATGGTGAAGTGACTTAATCACTTTTTGTGTTCCTGTTTTAATATTTCCTGGAACAAGACTTTTCCTTATCATTTAGATTGTTTTATGTATTGACGAACCCGTGTCCCCTGCATCGGCAGGCGGACTCTCAACCATTGCGCCACCAGGGAAGCCCCCGGGAGTCATTTTTGACACAGCATTTTGTCTCAAGCCCTCCATCTAATCTCTCAGGCAATCCTTTTGTCTCTACTTCCAAAATATATATAGAATCAGGGCACTTGTAAATACTCCCATTGTTAACTATACTTTCACCTGCCTCTGCAATAACATCATAACAGATCTTCCAATTTCTATCTTACTCCTTCCAGCATGTTCTCCACACAGCAAGGATATTTGAAAACACAAAACCTATAATTCAATCACTCCCGATTTCCTTTGGAGCGAAAGTAAAGTTTTTAACATGACCTATAAGGCTCCGCATGAACCTTATTTCCTATTATGTGCTCACACTGTTCCAACAATCTTGATCTTTTTGGTTCCAGTCCCTAGGATTTATACACCTTTTTTATGTCCATGACACCCACATTCACATCTTCAGTCATGGCTTCATCCCTGAGCTCCAGACTCCATTCTTGGTATTTTTTTCCTTCAACTATAATAGGTATCCTCAAACCCCAAATATCCAAAACAGTTTTGATTTACTAGCTTTCCAATTTATCTCTTCTCCTAGGTTTCCCCATCTCAGAAAATGGCACCATCTTCTCCCAAATTTCTCAAGACATAATACTAGGAATCATCTTTGGTTACTCTTTTCATCTCGTTCCTTTTCATTCACTTGTCCTGGCTTATCTGTCATCTATGCTCTTTCCTCCACTTCCACTACGGTCACATTTTTCTGAACTGCCTTTCACCTTACACCTGTGGATGACAGGTCTCTGCTTTTACACTTACCTCACACAGCCAGTGTGATATATAGTCAAGATATGAATCAGACTGTATTACTCTCTCCTACTTAAAATCCTGTTTCCCTGAAAATAAAATCTGAGCTTATTTGTTGTGTATAGACCTATATGCTCTGGTCCTGCTGACCACTCTAACCTCATCTCTGGTCAAACTAGTTATTTTTATTTTATCTCAAATTAACCACACTCACTCTCACCTCAGGAATGGTACAGCCCATGCTATTTGTATGAAATGTACATCCCCAAATAACCATATGCCTAGTTTCTTATTTATTTAGGTTGCACCAGGTCTTAATTGTGGCATGCAGACTCTTAGTTGCAGCATGCGGGATCTAGCTCCTCGACCAGGGATCAAACCTTGGGTACCCTGAATTGGGAGTGTGGAGTCCTACCCACAGGACCACCATATGCCTAGTTTCTTTGCGTTTGTATATAGTTCAGATCATCCCTGCCATCTCAGAAAAGATTCCCTGACCACATATTATGTAGCATTCCTTTCTTCCTTCATTTTTTCTTATTTCATTCTTCTTTCTTCATAGCATTTATTGTATTTGTATTTATTTCTTTCTTTATTTTTTTCCCCTGTCTTCACTACAAGCTCCAAGATAGTAGGGTCTGTGTTTTTATTGCTCATGATTGTGTCACCAACACCTATATTCATGCCCAGTTCATAGCAGGTGTTTAGTAAACATTGCTGGCATCAAAAGGAAACCTCAAAATATTGTTTAAATGCCATCATTGCTTGGTTTCAAATACATCTTATTTTAAAACTGTAAACATTAAACCAGCAGCAACCAGTTGCAAATATGTTGATTCTGATCATCAAGTTTTATAAGACATATTTTGATCTTTTAGTGAGAAAGAAACTTGTAGTAAGGCTGATTTATAACTACAGGGTTAATACTCCTTTTTGTCATTCATCTTAGGTTGAGAGTAGCTGATCTTCATGAATACTGGATGAGACTACATAAGCATACCCCCTACAGTGCATGTTTTATTTCTGAAAGCCTGGGGAAGAGTGCTTTGTAATTAATGATTATTTTGTCCTTCCAATTATACCATCTGTTGTAATTGATAATATGGTACATAAGAGTATGATATTGTGCAGAACACTCTGTTGGTCTGGGCAGAGGTTCCTACTTGGGTGAAGAATATTATCTCTTTCAGCTTTTCCCAACAGCCCTTGTTCCTAACATCACTTTTACATGGCTTCAATAACAGGAGGAAAAGCAGCTTATAATATTAGCTGCTTCCAATTTATCTACTATTTTAATAAAAGTAATTGGTAAAACACAAGACCCTCTACATTCACATCTTGTGTAGTAGATCTTGCTTAAATGTCAACTTTTATAGCAACTGTTACAATGTCAGAAAGTCTTTATTTTACAATTAAAAACACATGCAGAAAATTAAGTATTATCTATCATAGGGAGGTGGATTGATAATATCTATAAATTTGGCAAAAGTTAGTAGAAAAATACTTAGCATTAATTTTTATTCCTATAATATATCAATTTAACAATTCCTCAGTTTTGTAACTATTCTCATGACCCTATGTTATTGACATGCTGGAAAAATAGCTCTATAAGAGATACTTATATTTTTCACAAATGTTCTTATCCATAAATAACCAACCACATTAAAATATAATCTTTTGATTTTATTATTTATGAACCTCAAATAAGACTCTCAAAAGGAAACATCAAATTTATATATTTGAGTGAAATCCACAATATGGCATTTCAATACTAATATCTACTAAATTCATAGTCTGTTAACCCAGGCTCAGTATTTTACATAGTAGTATCAGTATATCATAATAATGATCATCATCATTATCATCTTTTTACTTAAAGATCCCAATTTTTCAAATTGGCATGCAGTTGTAAGCTATTGAGAATGCATCTGTACAGTGTTGTGTTATTCATTCAGAATTGGTAACTTCTTGTATGGAATTTATTTGTCCAGAAAAAGGGCATGGAGTAATGTTTTTAAAAGAAGAACATGATTTGTCAAGACAGAGGTGGGGGAGGACATGGAGTTCAAGTCTCCCTACAACTAGGGTACCTGCCAGACGCTGGTGGGGGACCTTGACGCCCAAGGAGATGGGAGGAACCCCTGAGCAACTGGGTAGGATGTGGGAGGTAGTGAGTGGGGAGGAGAAGTGGAGACTGGACAGGACCGGTGCCCCTGAGGGATGTCTGAGAGAGGGGAGGGGTTCCCATGCCTGGAGGGACCCTCAGAGGCTCAGAGAATCAGGTGGAAGTGTGCCTAGAATTTACCCTGCCCAATCAGGCCACAGGAAGCCTGCTGGGCTCCTGGGCCTGGTCCTCCACCCTCCTAGGCTGCCTCCGGCCACATGGGTCCTAAGAGCATAGGAGAAATGGAGTGGGGGAAGAAGAGAGGACAATGGGGAGAAGACCACTGGGGTCAGAGGATGGGGAGAACATGACTAGTATTTCTCCTACCCATTTGGGCCTAGTGAAACTGCTGGGGTCCTGGACCTGGTCCTCTGCCCTCCAAGGCCAGAGGCACTCCTGGGTCCTTCTTGCTGGGCTGAGCCTAAGCCAAACCCTCTCCCCACCAGGGTCTTTTCCCGCCCTGTGGGTCCTACCTACAACCTAAAACCCACCCTTGCCTAAGCCCCAGCCCCCACAGCCAAGGCCTTTTCTGGCTTTTATTTTTTTCTCCTCTTTTTTACTACTGTTGTTCTGTTTTACATTCTGGTTCTTGTTTCATCTATATAGTTATTTTTTTATGCTTTCTAACATATCTGTTAGTTTTCTAATCTTATTTTATTTTTTACTCTTTGTGGGATCTTGGTTCACAAGTCAGGGCCAGGCCTGAGCTCCTGTGGTGGGAGCACCGAGGCTGAACCACTGGACTAACAGAGAACCTCAGACCCCAGGGAATATTCATTGGAGTGAGGTTTACTGGAGATACTCATCTTGACACCAAGACCCAGCTCTACCCAACAGCCTCCAGTGCTGGAAGCCTCAGGCCAAACAACCAGTAAGACAGGAACACAATCTGACCAATAAAAAAAAAAAAAGAGAGATGACAAAAATATGTCACAGATTAAGGAGCAAGGTAAAAACCTGCAAGACCAAATAAATGAAGAGGAAAGAGGCAACTTACCTGAAAAAGAATTCAGAGTAATGACAGTAAAGATGATCCAAAATCTCGGAAATAGAATAGAAGCATGGATTGAGAAAATACAAGAAATGTTTAAAAAAGATCTAGAAGAATTACAGAACAAACAAGCAGAGATGAACAACACAATAAGTGAAATGAAATATATACTAGAAGAAATCAATAACAGAATAACTGAGGCAGAAGAACGAATAAGTGAGCTGGAAGACAGAATGGTGGAAATAACTGCCAAGGAGCAGAATAAAGAAAAAAGAATGAAAAAATTTGAAGATAATCTCAGAGACCTCTGGGACAACACTAAATACAACAACATTTGAATTATAGGGGTCCCAGAAGAAGAAGAGAAAAAGAAAGGGTCTGAGAAAATATTTGAAGAGGTTATAGTGGAAAACTTCCCTAACATGGGAAAGGAAATAGTCAATCAAGTCCAGGAAGTGCAGAGAGCCCCATAAGGGATAAATCCAAGGAGAAACACACAAAGACAGATATTAATCAAACTAATAAAAAATAAATTCAAAAAAAAATATTAAAAACAGCAAGGGAAAAACAAAAAGTAACATACAAAGGAATCACCATAAGGATATCAGCTGATTTTTCAACAGAAACTCTGCAAACCAGAAGGGAATTTGCAGGATATAGTCAAATTGACGAAAGAGAAAAACCCATAACCAAGATTACTCTATCCAGCAAGGATCTCATTCAGATTTGATAGAGAAATCAAAAGCTTTACAGAGAAACAAAAGCTGACAGAACTCAGCACTACAAAACCAGCTTTATAAGAAATGCTAAAGGAACTTCTCTAGGCAGGAAACACAAGAGAAGGAAAAGACCTACAAAAACAAACCCAAAACAATTAAGAAAATGGTAATCAGAACATACATATCGATAATTACCTTAAGTGTAAATGGATTAAATGCTCCAGCCAAAAGAAATAGATTGGCTGAATGGATACAAAAACAAGACCCGTATATATGCTGTCTACAAGAGACCCACTTCAGACCTAGGGACAAATACAGACTGAAAGTGAGGAGATGGAAAAAGATATTCCATGCAAATGGAAATCAAAAGAAAGCTGGGGTAGCAATACTCATATCAAATAAAATTGACTTTAAAATAAAGACTTTTACAAGAGATAAGGAAGGACACTACATAATGCTTAAGGGATCAATCCAAGAAGAAGATATAACAATTATAAATATTTTTGCATCCAACATAGGAGCACTTCTGTACATAAGGCAAATGCTAACAGTCATAAAAGGGGAAATCGACAGTAACACAGTGATAGTCAGGTACTTTAACACCCCACTTACACCAATGGACAGATCATCTAAACTAAATAAGGAAACACAAGCTTTAAATGGCACAATAGACCAGATAGATTTAATTGATATTTATAGGACATTCCACCCAAAAGTGGCAGACTACACTTTCTTCTCAAGTGCACATGGAACATTTTCCAGGATAGATCCCATCTTGTGTCAGAAATCAAGCCTTGGAAAATTTAGGAAAACTGAAATAGTACCAAGAGTCTTTTCTGACCACAACGCTATGAGATTGGAAATCAGTTACAGGAAAAAAAATGCAAAAAACACAAATTCCTGGAGGCTAAATAGTGCACTACTAAATAACCAAGAGATCACTGAAGAAATCAAGGAAGAAATTTAAACATACATAGAAACAAGTGACAATGAAATCATGACAACCCAAACCTATGGGACTCAGCAAAAGAAGTTCTATGAGGGAAGATTACAGCAATTCAATCTCAACTCAAGAAACAAGAAAAATCTCAAATAAACAATTTAACCTAACACCTAATGCAACTAGAGAGAGAGCAAAGAAAATCCAAAGTCAGTAGAAGGAAAGAAATCATAAGATCATAGCAGAAATAAATGAAGCCTAAACAAAGAAAACAATAGCAAACATCAATAAAACTAAAAGTTGGTTCTTTGAGAAGGTAAACAAAACTGATAAACCTTTAGCCAGACTCAGCAAGAAAAAAAGGTAGAGGATGCAAATCAATGAAATTAGAAATAAAAAAGGAGAAATCACAAATGACACTGCAGAAATACAAAGGACTGTAAGAGATTAATACAAACAACTATATGCCAATAAAATGGACCACCACGAAGAAATAACCAAATTCTTGAAACGGTACAATTTTTCAAGACTGAAACAGGAAGAATTAGAAAATATAAACAGACATCACAAGTAATGAAATTGAAACTATAATTAAAAACTTCCAACAAACAAAAGTCTAGGACCAGATGGCTTCAGAGGTGAATTCTATCAAACATTTAGAGAAGAACTAACACTGATCCTTCTCAAACTCTTCCAAAATATAGCAGAGGGAGGAACCCTCCCAAATTCGTTCTACGAGGCCACCATCACCCTGATACCAAAACCAGAAAAGATGTCACACACACAAAAAGAATCACAGACCAATATCACCGATGAACATAGATGAAAAAATCCTGAACAAAATAGTAGCATACAGAATCCAACAGCACATTAAAAGGATCATATACCATGATCAAGTGGGATTTATCCCAGGGATGCAGGGACTCTTCAATATATGTAAATCCATCAATGTGATACACCACGTTAATAAATTGAAGAATAAAATCCATCTGATCATCTTAATAGATGCAGGAAAACTTTTGACAAAATTCATCCATTTACGATAAAAACTCTCCAGAAAATGGGCATAGAGAGAACCTACCTCAACATAATAAAGGCTATATATGGCAAACACACAGCAAAAATCATTCTCAATGGTGAAAAACTGAAACCATTTCCACTAAGATCAGGAACAAGACAAGGATGTCCGCTCTCACCATTCTTATTCAACATAGTTTTGGAAGTCCTAGCCATGGTGATCAGAGCAGAAAAAGAAATAAAAGGAATCCAAATTGGAAAAGAAGAAGTAAAACTGTCACTGTTTGAAACTGACATGATACTATATATAGAAAATCCTAAGGATGCCACCAGAAAACTATTAGAACTAATCAGTATATTTGGTAAGGTTGCAGGATACAAAACTAATGCACAGAAATCTCTTGCATTCCTATACACTAACAATGAAAAATCAGAAAGAGAAATTAAGGAAACAATCCCATTTACCATCACAACAAAAAGAATAAAATACTTATGAATAAACCTACCTATGGAGGCAAAAGACTTGTACTCAGAAAACCATAAAACACTGATAAAAGAAATCAAATATGACATAAACAGATGGAGAAATATACCATGTTCTTGGATTGGAAGAATGAATATTGTGAAAATGACTACACTACCCAAAGGAATCTACAGATTCAATGCAATCCCTATCAAACTACCAATGGCATTCTTTGCAGAATTAGAACAAAAGATTTTACAATTTGTATGGAAACACAAAAGACCCCGAATAGCCAAAGCAATCATGAAAAAGAAAAATGGAGTTGGAGGAATTAGGCTCCCTGACTTCAAACTTTACTACAAAGCTACAGTAATCAAGATTGTATGGGGCTTCCCTGGTGGTGCAGTGGTTGAGAATCCGCCTGCCAATGCAGAGGACACGGGTTCGTGCCCCTGTCCAGGAAGATCCCACATGCCACGGAGCAGCTGGGTCCATGACCCATGGCCACTGAGCCTGTGCATCCAGAGCCTGTGCTCCACAACAGGAGACGAAACAACAGTAAGAGGCCAGCACTGAAAAAAAAAAAAAAAAAAAAAAGAAAGAAAGAAAAAGAAAATAAGAGCTTTTCTGTCTTAAGAATAATAAGTATGAATACTTATATGAATAACAATGATTATTTCTGAGTGGTGAGACTGTAACTTTTAGAAATAGATACAGGTATAGACATAGATACTCTTAAGCACATCATAATTTTTATAAAATGAATATATATGTGTGTGCATAATTTCAAAATAAAAATTTAATAAAGGAAACAACACTGTAAAGACATAGAGAGCTAATTCCCATTTTCTCTCTCTCTTATTGTGCCAATAAGATACAGACTTGTCTTTGGTGTAATGCTGAAAGACATCATCTGGCATAATGATTTTTAAAATTTGATCAGCTCCTTCCATCAGTCATGAGAATCAAGCAGAAGGGACCATAGCCTAACATTATGACTGAAAGATGACACCATGAAAAGTGCAGTGCTCACTCCTCCTGCTTCTAGAAAGGTTATGCTGTGTCAGCATAAGAGTAGCAGAGGGAGGATTGAAAACAGAGGGGACCTGATTCGTGGTCTGATCTCATATTCTACACAATTCTTACCCTTATAAAATTTCTTTTATCACTGAACCTTAACCACATTGTAAACAGAAAATATAGTGAAATCACTGCATACTGCTTGACAGTAGCTTGAATACTTTTTCTGTTCTTATGGAAACAGATGCTTGCCTTCAAGCATAGAGAAAGAACATTTGTGTGATTTGGGTTTACTCAGTTTGCATGTGTTTGTTTTCATTGTTTCAACTTTAACATTTATGTTCTCAGTAAAGACATTTTTAATTTTTAGGAAAAACTATTTATAGATCCTCTACATTAAATCATTTTTATAATTGTGCTGGTAAAGGTTGAATTTGGAGCATCTGGTTTATAACTGTCTCTTGAAATTACCCTTAGTAGAATATGTATCAGTACTGAAATTCTTAGACTCTCTGGAACCACAGTTTCAGTTCCTGGCAAGACTGACATAGCTCCCTAATTTTCTGAGAGATAAGGTACATTCCTTGTAGTTCAGCTTATTTGGATCTTTTGCGAAAAATTTTTTTTTCTGTTTCCAAACGTCTGTGTTAACCACCTAATTAATGAAGAATTCCCCATAGGATTTTCTCTTAAGAATTATCTTTTGTTAAATCCTAAATCTCATTAGGGCTCAATGATTAACATATTTTTTGAAATATTTTAAATGCACAGAAAATAATATAACATATCCTAATGCACCAAACACTACCAATAAACTAATGTTAATATTTTGCTATATGGCCACAGTTCCCTTTTTAAATTATTTTTCAAAGACATAAAATATTTGAGATATAGCTTAAATCTCATACCCCTTTCAGCCCTACTAAATCCAGTGTATACTATTTCCAAATATGGTTTTAAACTTTGCCTTACATTTATATCCCTAAACTGTATGAATAAAAATGAAATGGGTTTTTTCTTTTACTTTTTTTTTTTTTTTTTTTGCGGTACACAGGCCTCTCACTGCTGTGGCCTCTCCTGTCGCGGAGCACAGGCTCCAGACATACAGGCTCAGCGGCCATGGCTCACGGGCCCAGCCGCTCCGAGGCATGTGGGATCTTCCCGGACCAGGGCACGAACCCGTGTTCCCTGCATCGGCAGGCGGACTCAACCACTGCACCACCTGGGAAGCCCTTTTTTACATTTTGTTTATATTTGTAAACAGTTTTCTTGCACAGTTTTGAATTTATATGAATGGAGTCAACACTAGATGAACACTTTTGATACTTTTTTAAAAACTCAACAGTGTGTGTTTTTGAAATGCGTTCATATTGATACTATATTTATGACCTATAAACTGTTCTATTGGCTGAATAAATTTTTTATTTATATCCTATTTTGTATAGTTATTGAGTATGAAGATTCACTTTATTTCATCATTTCAGTCTTTCATTTATTCATCATCTCAGTCTTTATTTCTAATTATTTCTCTTCACTACATTACCCCCATTCTCCCTATTTATTATGGAAATCTTACTAGACATCTGTTAGACCTTCCTCTTTTATTCCCCATGCCTCTCAACCTCACCTCTTTACTTATCGTTATCCCTTTTTGCTGTGTTCATGGTAATTCTCTCCACAGCTGTATCTATTTTGCCTTTAAATTCATCTTTGTGTTTTTATTATATGTATGTATTGGTATAATAATGTACTGATATATGATATATATTATACATGTTATACATATAGATAGTCATATAATAATGCACTGGTTTTACATATATGATATCTGTACTTCATTATATATTTATATATTCATATATTTAATAAAGTGAATATTTTTTACTTTTATTTCCTCTCCCTATCTTTTAAAATTTTTAATGGTTTTGATTTATTTTTATGCTTTTAAGCATTTTATTTATTTATTTATTTACACTTAAAAACATCTCATTTTATGAAGAAGAATTCCATAAGTTCCTTAGAGAAAGAGAAATCAATAATACAGATTTCTTTTCTAGGACTTTGATTTTCCAAAGTAAAAGGCATTCCTTAAAAATACTTGGTTCCCTGGGACACCCCAGGCACCATTGCATTGATGATGTCATTAGGAAGTTTTCGATGGACTACTTCCATACACAGCCCACATATAGAGCTTTATCTCTCTTCCATCACCCCTTCATTATTTGTAAACATACCTGATGTCTCTTCCAGATGATAAGTTCACAAAAGGCAGAGACTGTGTTCTTATTTATCTTCATACTCTCTTGCCCCAAGAGTGCTTTCTCATTGCAGGTCCCCAATAAGTAATTATTGAACACACAATACATATTTCAGATTTTGTTTTCTTTTTTTAATTTTCTTTTTCTTTCTTTAAAATTTTATTTTATTATATTTTTTTCAGAAGGTTCTTATTAGTCATCTATTTTATACAAATTAGTGTATATACGTCAACCCCAATCTCCCAGTTCATCCCACCACCCACCCCCACCCCGCTTTCCCCCTTGGTGTCCATATGTTTGTTCTCTACATCTATGTCTCTATTTCTACCTTGCAAACAGGTTCATCTGTACCCTTTTTCTAGATTCCACATATATGCATTAATATACAAAATTTGTTTTTCTCTTTCTAACTTACTTCACTCTGTATGACAGTCTCTAGGTCCAGCCACGTCTCTACAAACAAACCAATTTCATTCCTTTTTATGGCTGAGTACTATTCCATTGTATTTATGTACCACATCTTCTTTATTCATTCATCTGTCAATGGGCATTTAGGTTGGCTTTTAAGCATTTTGAACAAACATTTTATTGTCTCTAGCACCTTGAATTCCCGTCAGTGCTTGTTTTATTCTTTGCTTCTCCAGCATGGAGTTATAAGAATAATGATAATGGTAATATTAATGAGCGATATCTATTTTTATTGAGCACCTACTCTATGCCAGGTATCACTCTAAGTACTTTATATGCATATTCAACCTTTATAACTCTATGTGGTGGCTCCAAGACCCAATTTTAAAGATAAGGAACTGAAGTTAAGGAGACCACATAGCTAATAAATAGATGTGAAATATATCTTCAAAGTTCAAAGTCCTTACTCTTAATCAGTATGCTATAGTCCCTCTTAATAAATGTATATGTGCAGATTTTATTATATAATTTAATAGTCTTATCTTGGCTTTTAAGGATTGATCCATTAATCAAAAGACATTCAGCCAAACCAGATAAAGGTAATCTATGTGTGTGTGTGTGTGTGTGTGTGTGTGTGTGTGTGTAAATTATATTATATAAATATAAAATTATATCTGTATACACATATACAGAAATTATTGTGTGACATATTATGAAAATATTGTGCTCCATCCCTTAGACTCTATGTTGACTAGAGCTAGAGGAAACGTTGTGTACATCAAAGACCAAGGTCCAATTATATGGCATTTCTAGCTAATATCACTTTGTAAAATTGTATGTAGACATCAGCTAGGTACCAGATTTAGACACATAATTTGCAATACACT
>NW_006775753.1:311373-315375 GCF_000442215.2 Lipotes vexillifer | reverse complement strand
AAACTTAAAAAAAAAAAAAAAAAAAAGAAAGAAAGAAAAAGAAAATAAGAGCTTTTCTGTCTTAAGAATAATAAGTATGAATACTTATATGAATAACAATGATTATTTCTGAGTGGTGAGACTGTAACTTTTAGAAATAGATACAGGTATAGACATAGATACTCTTAAGCACATCATAATTTTTATAAAATGAATATATATGTGTGTGCATAATTTCAAAATAAAAATTTAATAAAGGAAACAACACTGTAAAGACATAGAGAGCTAATTCCCATTTTCTCTCTCTCTTATTGTGCCAATAAGATACAGACTTGTCTTTGGTGTAATGCTGAAAGACATCATCTGGCATAATGATTTTTAAAATTTGATCAGCTCCTTCCATCAGTCATGAGAATCAAGCAGAAGGGACCATAGCCTAACATTATGACTGAAAGATGACACCATGAAAAGTGCAGTGCTCACTCCTCCTGCTTCTAGAAAGGTTATGCTGTGTCAGCATAAGAGTAGCAGAGGGAGGATTGAAAACAGAGGGGACCTGATTCGTGGTCTGATCTCATATTCTACACAATTCTTACCCTTATAAAATTTCTTTTATCACTGAACCTTAACCACATTGTAAACAGAAAATATAGTGAAATCACTGCATACTGCTTGACAGTAGCTTGAATACTTTTTCTGTTCTTATGGAAACAGATGCTTGCCTTCAAGCATAGAGAAAGAACATTTGTGTGATTTGGGTTTACTCAGTTTGCATGTGTTTGTTTTCATTGTTTCAACTTTAACATTTATGTTCTCAGTAAAGACATTTTTAATTTTTAGGAAAAACTATTTATAGATCCTCTACATTAAATCATTTTTATAATTGTGCTGGTAAAGGTTGAATTTGGAGCATCTGGTTTATAACTGTCTCTTGAAATTACCCTTAGTAGAATATGTATCAGTACTGAAATTCTTAGACTCTCTGGAACCACAGTTTCAGTTCCTGGCAAGACTGACATAGCTCCCTAATTTTCTGAGAGATAAGGTACATTCCTTGTAGTTCAGCTTATTTGGATCTTTTGCGAAAAATTTTTTTTTCTGTTTCCAAACGTCTGTGTTAACCACCTAATTAATGAAGAATTCCCCATAGGATTTTCTCTTAAGAATTATCTTTTGTTAAATCCTAAATCTCATTAGGGCTCAATGATTAACATATTTTTTGAAATATTTTAAATGCACAGAAAATAATATAACATATCCTAATGCACCAAACACTACCAATAAACTAATGTTAATATTTTGCTATATGGCCACAGTTCCCTTTTTAAATTATTTTTCAAAGACATAAAATATTTGAGATATAGCTTAAATCTCATACCCCTTTCAGCCCTACTAAATCCAGTGTATACTATTTCCAAATATGGTTTTAAACTTTGCCTTACATTTATATCCCTAAACTGTATGAATAAAAATGAAATGGGTTTTTTCTTTTACTTTTTTTTTTTTTTTTTTTGCGGTACACAGGCCTCTCACTGCTGTGGCCTCTCCTGTCGCGGAGCACAGGCTCCAGACATACAGGCTCAGCGGCCATGGCTCACGGGCCCAGCCGCTCCGAGGCATGTGGGATCTTCCCGGACCAGGGCACGAACCCGTGTTCCCTGCATCGGCAGGCGGACTCAACCACTGCACCACCTGGGAAGCCCTTTTTTACATTTTGTTTATATTTGTAAACAGTTTTCTTGCACAGTTTTGAATTTATATGAATGGAGTCAACACTAGATGAACACTTTTGATACTTTTTTAAAAACTCAACAGTGTGTGTTTTTGAAATGCGTTCATATTGATACTATATTTATGACCTATAAACTGTTCTATTGGCTGAATAAATTTTTTATTTATATCCTATTTTGTATAGTTATTGAGTATGAAGATTCACTTTATTTCATCATTTCAGTCTTTCATTTATTCATCATCTCAGTCTTTATTTCTAATTATTTCTCTTCACTACATTACCCCCATTCTCCCTATTTATTATGGAAATCTTACTAGACATCTGTTAGACCTTCCTCTTTTATTCCCCATGCCTCTCAACCTCACCTCTTTACTTATCGTTATCCCTTTTTGCTGTGTTCATGGTAATTCTCTCCACAGCTGTATCTATTTTGCCTTTAAATTCATCTTTGTGTTTTTATTATATGTATGTATTGGTATAATAATGTACTGATATATGATATATATTATACATGTTATACATATAGATAGTCATATAATAATGCACTGGTTTTACATATATGATATCTGTACTTCATTATATATTTATATATTCATATATTTAATAAAGTGAATATTTTTTACTTTTATTTCCTCTCCCTATCTTTTAAAATTTTTAATGGTTTTGATTTATTTTTATGCTTTTAAGCATTTTATTTATTTATTTATTTACACTTAAAAACATCTCATTTTATGAAGAAGAATTCCATAAGTTCCTTAGAGAAAGAGAAATCAATAATACAGATTTCTTTTCTAGGACTTTGATTTTCCAAAGTAAAAGGCATTCCTTAAAAATACTTGGTTCCCTGGGACACCCCAGGCACCATTGCATTGATGATGTCATTAGGAAGTTTTCGATGGACTACTTCCATACACAGCCCACATATAGAGCTTTATCTCTCTTCCATCACCCCTTCATTATTTGTAAACATACCTGATGTCTCTTCCAGATGATAAGTTCACAAAAGGCAGAGACTGTGTTCTTATTTATCTTCATACTCTCTTGCCCCAAGAGTGCTTTCTCATTGCAGGTCCCCAATAAGTAATTATTGAACACACAATACATATTTCAGATTTTGTTTTCTTTTTTTAATTTTCTTTTTCTTTCTTTAAAATTTTATTTTATTATATTTTTTTCAGAAGGTTCTTATTAGTCATCTATTTTATACAAATTAGTGTATATACGTCAACCCCAATCTCCCAGTTCATCCCACCACCCACCCCCACCCCGCTTTCCCCCTTGGTGTCCATATGTTTGTTCTCTACATCTATGTCTCTATTTCTACCTTGCAAACAGGTTCATCTGTACCCTTTTTCTAGATTCCACATATATGCATTAATATACAAAATTTGTTTTTCTCTTTCTAACTTACTTCACTCTGTATGACAGTCTCTAGGTCCAGCCACGTCTCTACAAACAAACCAATTTCATTCCTTTTTATGGCTGAGTACTATTCCATTGTATTTATGTACCACATCTTCTTTATTCATTCATCTGTCAATGGGCATTTAGGTTGGCTTTTAAGCATTTTGAACAAACATTTTATTGTCTCTAGCACCTTGAATTCCCGTCAGTGCTTGTTTTATTCTTTGCTTCTCCAGCATGGAGTTATAAGAATAATGATAATGGTAATATTAATGAGCGATATCTATTTTTATTGAGCACCTACTCTATGCCAGGTATCACTCTAAGTACTTTATATGCATATTCAACCTTTATAACTCTATGTGGTGGCTCCAAGACCCAATTTTAAAGATAAGGAACTGAAGTTAAGGAGACCACATAGCTAATAAATAGATGTGAAATATATCTTCAAAGTTCAAAGTCCTTACTCTTAATCAGTATGCTATAGTCCCTCTTAATAAATGTATATGTGCAGATTTTATTATATAATTTAATAGTCTTATCTTGGCTTTTAAGGATTGATCCATTAATCAAAAGACATTCAGCCAAACCAGATAAAGGTAATCTATGTGTGTGTGTGTGTGTGTGTGTGTGTGTGTGTGTGTAAATTATATTATATAAATATAAAATTATATCTGTATACACATATACAGAAATTATTGTGTGACATATTATGAAAATATTGTGCTCCATCCCTTAGACTCTATGTTGACTAGAGCTAGAGGAAACGTTGTGTACATCAAAGACCAAGGTCCAATTATATGGCATTTCTAGCTAATATCACTTTGTAAAATTGTATGTAGACATCAGCTAGGTACCAGATTTAGACACATAATTTGCAATACACT
>NW_006775753.1:292108-311275 GCF_000442215.2 Lipotes vexillifer | reverse complement strand
CTGCTGAAAATGTTTGTGAATCTGTGAATGTCTCTTGATTCTTAGACAAAATGTTTGGAATGATCTAATATTATCAGATATTGGCCATATGTAAATCATTGTTGTTGGTTACAATGTACTTTCTACTGATGATGACTTTAGGCAGACTCTAAATTGTAACACACATCATTCATGAAAATTAACTGACAAAATTATGTCAAAGAGAAAATCTTCATAATCTTAAATTCATTTGTTAATAAGAGTCTCTTTCATCCCTAAGTGAATACAAAGTAAATAGAAAAATAAAATGTATCTTGACCCAAGAAGAAACCAGGATAGTATCTTTGATGGTCTGAAATTCATTCTAGAAGAAAATCATGGTTATGTGTTTTAAAAATTTTACAAAATGAATTAGAAGCTGTAAACATTTAGACCATTTGTTTAAGAGAAATACATATATGTGTATATATATATATATGTATACATATGAATATGACTCATTTGCTTATCTTTTCATTACTGAAAGAAAATCCTTTGGCTGAGGCAGGCTCACAGCTTGAAGTTTAGATCACTCTAAAGAAGTTTTATTTTATAGGCAGCGTGGAAGGCATATGACCTGAATCTCTCAGACAGCACTTTGTGAAATGAAGGCAAGTTTGGCCCTATGTGTGCAAGAGCACAGAGAGTGTCCAATCTCTTTAATAACTCACCATCCTGTATGGCTGGATTTGTACATCATTCATAGAGATTCAATTGAAGGTAGCTCTCCAAATCACATGAATAATTTGAGGACTAGGGGAAAAACTTGGATAGTGCCTTCATGCTCACACCATTCATCCAAAGGGAAAGTTGGGAAGTTGAGCCATGTGCTAGGAACATAACACATGTTATCACATTTTCACTTTACACAAACAGACTAAGGATGACACTATCACCATTTGGCAAATACATTAACCGTGGCTAGTTATGCGGCTAGGAAATTTTATAGCACAGATCCAAATACTAGTCCATCTGATTGTTTTTAGGCCCATTGGTAGACACTGGTGCATGTCTAGCCCACATCCATCCCTAACTTGTTCTTGCTGACAGACTGCCAATTGTTCACAGATGATTCTCTCCCAGGCCCTAAGTCAGTTTTGGTAATTCTATTCTTCTACCTTGTGTTTTATTTAGGTATATTCATGTGACTATATAATGGTTAGTGGAACCAAATGTAAGTCTGCTGGAGGCTTTTAGGAAATGTTTTTTCCCTAATAGAAAGACCCTTACCCCCACACATTAAATAAAATGAATAATTTTCTTTCTAACTGGGTATTATAAGTTCTTTATAAGTTGCTTTGACTAGTTAAAGTCATCTTGCAACCATGTACAGAGATATTAAAGACCACTTGGTCCTGGATGACATCATTGTGACACAAAAATATTAATATTAAGGACCCACCTATCTCTGGATATGTGAAAAAATCAATCTATTATAGTTACAGCAATTTTCAACTGGATATCGTGTTGTAACAGTCTAAGGCAAGAGTCAGAAAAATTTTTTATTAATTACCATATAGGAAGTATTTTAGGATTTGTGAGCTATATAGTCTCTGTCACAACTGCTGCACTCTGCTAGTGTAATGCAGAAGCAGGTATAGACAATATGTAAATGGATGGGCATGGCAGTGTTTCACTACAACTTTATATACAAAAATTAGGAGATCAGCGTATTTGGCCTGGGGGCTTTAGTTTGTGGAAACTTGAACATGCTAAACATTACATACAATTTGAAAATATCACCAAATGTCTTTGTTTTCCAAATAAAGAAGCTGAGTTAAAGTATAAATGACATGTTTACAGTTGCAAGCATGCCTATAAATGGCATAGAAGTTATCTCTTAGAATGAAGCTAATCAAGGTTACCTCGGCTTATGCACAATAAAGGATTCATATCCAACATATGTATGGATAATCAAAAAGGCCATGAATTTTATCACTAAAGATAAACTTTTGTCATTCTCTTATTAAAATGATTGATAGATACATAGGTATATTAAGACTTTGTATGCTTCTCTTTCCTGAAGCTGATGAAAATATCTTCATTGTACTTAACAGAAAAAAATAGGAAAATACCATACCTTCTTTGGTTACCAAAGTAAACGGTCAGTTTTCATTGACACCATCAACTTTTGTTCAAAAGAAGTCAGTAAGTGGAGCTCTGAACTGCTGTTTTGCCACAAGCATTTTACTGCTTTTTCTCCCGTTATAAAAATGGCAAAGTGTTCTGAAAATGAAAATTTTTCCTCAGGGACAAATTCATAGAGGTTTATTATCTTGCCTCCAAGGAACAGGAATGAGTCATTTTTACAGTGAAAAGTTACGTTTATTTTCAGCATTGGAAGTGTTTCTCTGCAGTCTTGCAATGTGTAAAAAGATCATTTTGCTAAGCACTTCTGCCACTGAGACAGCCACCAACAAGCCATCAGTGATATTAGCCAAGAGTTTTGATAGCATTACTGTGATTCCCAGCCAGAAATATGCAATTGAAATTTCTGTGAAACATTTAAAATACAGAGTCCTGGGCCTTACTCCAGTAACACTGAGCTACACTTTCCAGAGATGACTTCTGGATCACAGTATAATTTACACAGTCCTTCCAGTGACTCTCATGCACAGCCAGCATGGAGAGCCATGACTAAGAGAGAGGAAAGCAGTTTTATTGATAACATGCAATTTTAAAAAGTCAATGTCTAAACAATGGTTATTTATCAGCTTATAAATAATGCTGCATGCCTAGAAAATATGCAAAAATATACACCTTTATAACATTCATTAAACCATCAAAGACAGCATCTGAAACTGGTGGCATTGGTCCTGTCAGATCTTCCATGAGATCTGCCCTTGAATAATTCCCTGGGGCTATCTAACCCGGTGCTGATTTCATCTTGTTCTGGGAAGGCTCATGTCAAAACAGTCTTCTGTTTCCCATGCTGGGTCAGTTAGGGCTACTCTTAGGAAGGGGAAATTTGAGAAGCTCCAGAAAGTAGCTCTATCACACAAGTACACACTAACCAACAATAGATAAAATGCCTTGCCAACTGCCTATCACATGTACATTATCATTGGAATATTTTTTGAATGCTGAAGATTATTTGGTCTATAGGGATTTCTTCATAGAAGATAAGTATGTACATAATATAACTCTTTTAAAACCAAGAAATCCCATATAGAAGCTGCCTAACCCTAGGGTGGGGCTCACATGGAATTTACCAAAGGACATATTATGGATTTATCAGATACACATAAAATAATAGTTCTGGTTTCGCTATGTCATCTACCTTGTTTCACAGACAATATAAGGAAACTGCATGAACTGGTAGGTTTCAAGTGTTTAACCAATTGTTAGTTGCCATGGCTATATGCCTGAGAGCTGCAGAATATCATTCTAACAAATTTAGGTAAAATAGTAATTGAAATTGAAGCTGAAAGTAATCATATTAATTCCAATAAAACTATGTCATGTACATAGGAAATGTGAGAGATTATCATTGAAAGAAGTGAATGACTCCTCATTAATTGACTCCATTGGATAGTGATCAGTCCTTATATTATTTGGCCTTTCAGTGCATCATTAAACATTGAAAACTACTTTATTTTAACACTCTGAGATCTTTAGCTTCATAGAACCACATACTCTTGGTTTTCTTGTTTATCTCCTTTCACTTCTTGGCCTCCTTTGAAGGAAACTCGTCCTCCAAGCAACACTCAAATATTAAACTTCCTCTACGCACTAAGCAAGGTATTCTCTTTTCACTGTAAACTTATACCCAGAGAAACTGTTTTTTGCAGTTTTTTCAGTTTTCATCAATATGCTGATAATCACTAAATCCATACAGAAACTACACATTTACTGAACTCCAGACAATTATTGCTAAGTTCCTACTTCCATCTTCACTTATATGTCATGTAAACACCTCAAACACACGTCATACAGTGAATTTATTGCCTCTTCCTCAAAACTACTCCTCTCCCAGCCTCCCTACACTAAATAAGTGCCACCATGGTCCACCTAACTACTCCAACCAGAATCCTCGGAGTGGCCCTTAACTGCTTCCTCTTTTCATCTTCAATAATCTATTCATATATCTTCTATCTTCCACTGCTTCCCTCAATATTGTGTTACCATAGTTCAAACCACCATCTTTCCTTCTTGGACTATTACTATGACCTCCTAAATCTTCCCCGGTTCCACTCTTGCTCATCTCTAATCTCTACACAGAAATCGGTGTGTAAATCAATTGTGCCACCATCACTTAAAAGCTTTCAGTGGAATCCCATTCTCAGAATATTTGTCAGAGTTAAAAAGGAATGGCATTACTGGGTTCCTCCCTTCTCTAAAGCAGCATTCTCCTGTAGCTGCCCAGGCCGCAGCCACCCTGTATTCTTTCAGTACCTTCTCCATTGACTGCACAAACTTATTTTTATTTTTCCTGCCTGGAACATTCTTCTTTTAATGTTTTCCTTTTAAAGCTCTTTCTTATTCTTAAATTTTCAATTTCAATTCCATATTCTCCAGGGAAATGCTCCCTGTCTTCCCAGAGAAGCTTGGATGCTTCTGTGTTTTCTCTCCCAGAGCATCATTTACTTCCTTTTTTGTTATACTACATGTGCAATTATCACTGCCCATTCCAATTTTATAAAAGTAGTGGGCTCTGTGAGTGTAGGGAGCATGTTTGTCTTGTTCTTTGCATTATTTATAGGGTCTACCATTATCCTTGGCTCAAATTAATATTTTTTGACTGGATGAATGAGTGAATAAATGTTTACTATTTGTGAGTGAATAATGTTCAATATTATTCATGTTCACTAGACAAGTATTTATGGCTTTTTGCTCATCACTGTTAGGAAGAAAGAAAGCAACATACATTCCTCATAGCTGTGAATTCATGATCATGTTGACACATATTGGACAGCACTGTTAGTAACCTTTTTAGTAACCTCTGTACCTTAAGACGGATTATTTGTATATTTCGAGGGTATGGTGAAGAAGGAAGAGCTGAGAAGTACTGAGAGGGGAAATAGGGTAGGATAATAGATGAATAACCTGCTACACAATTATCATTGAAGAACAGTTATTCTACTCTTCCCAATTCATATTTCAGAATATACATACCCTGTGTGTGTATGTGTGTGTGTGTGAAATCTGTATCACATAACACTATGGTCACATCAGTTATACTCTTTCTAACTTGTTCAGTCTTTTTTAAAAGGCAGTATAATAGCATTACCTAATCCATAGGTTTATTTGGTCAAATGAAATGATTCACATAAACTGCATAACATGAAGCATGGCAATTGTTAAGTATTCAATAGTTTCTGTTATGAAAATTAGAATAATGTTAAAACAAGAAAAGAGGCTTCTGGGGCTTCCCTGGTGGCACAGTGGTGGAGAGTCCGCCTGCCGATGCAGGGGACGCGGGTTCGTGCCCCGGTCTGGGAAAAAAAATTTATCCAATGGTAGTATAGTTAATAATAAACTGTTGTGGAAACCATTCAGATGAGGTCTCTTTATAGTGCTTCTAATAGATAATGTAACTGGGAATCAGAATTTTCCACATAAATCAGTGGATAGGGAATGATGTTTCGTCTACCACATTTTTGTGGTCGCCAACCACATTTATCAATGATACCCACTGAATTTATTCCCATTCCCTCTAGCTACTCCATGGAGAATGAACATAATAATATGCCTTTAATAAATATAGAACATGTATTTTTTGTTGTTGTTGTTTTTTGTTTGTTTGTTTGTTTTGCAGTACGCGGGCCTCTCACTGTTGTGGCCTCTCCCATTGTGGAGCACAGGCTCCGGACTCGCAGGCTCAGCGGCTATGGCTCACGGGCCTAGCCGCTCCGCAGCATGTGGGATCTTCCCGGACCAGGGCATGAACCCGTGTCCCTGCATCGGCAGGCGGACTCTCAACCAATGCACCACCAGGGAAGCCCTAGAACATGTTTTTACTAAAGAAAACTTCTTTAAAAAGCTGATAGAGAATGTATTATACATTCTTCTGTGTATTATACATGTGTTATACATGTGTTCTGTGTGTATTAACAAAATTGCATAGATATCTACTTGATTTATACTCACCAACTTAATTTTAAATCTCTGGTTATATAAAATTCTGGATTTTTCAGAATGATAACTTCAAACCTCAAACTTAAAACAAAATTAGAGTTATTATTCCACAAACACATAAGTACGTTTGTATCATTTAGATCTAAAATGTGAGTCTTAGTAATACAAATCTATTTGAAGCATTATTTTGTGAGAACTCATAAAGAAGTCCTTTGTCCTTATTTTCACCCCTAAAACTTTGGGTAAAAGGCCCACAGCTTTTTTTTTTATCTGTTTTTGAAAAGGATGGATTGTTGATTTTTCTACTACCAAATTTATTTATATTCAGACATAAGGATTTTAAATATGTCTCTTTATACTAAAATTTCTTGTCATCAAAGGACAGAGGCTGTCAACACTCCTCTGACTATCAGAACCTTGCTGTGGAAGCCTTATGTGGTGCTTCTTCACTTGAGCTAAATAAAAAGATGGGTTGGATGCTTTTTTGGGCTCCAAGTGTTAATTGCATACTAATAAAACCATCTACTGAAACTCTCTGCTCTGTGGTGAAGTGCCATAGAGAAGAAATTTCTAAAGGAAGCCTGCTAAGTTGATTGTGCTCCTAGATAATTAATTGAAATTAAAAAAAAAAAGCAAAAAATGAAAATTCTGTAATCTTGCCTTTTCAGCTCCTTTTCAAGTTTCTAAGGTTACTGGTAGCAGATAGAGCATTCTCCTTCAGCCAAGCGTGTGCTATTTTACTCAGCTTAGCAACTATTGCCATTGTATTTGACCATCTCCTTCCAACCTTCAAGGAGTGGGAGATAAGGTTAAAAGTTACTAAAACACCTTGAAAATATAACTAGTTGACTTTCACTAGTTAATAACATGACTATAAAAAATTGAATATTATCAAGGTTGTTTGTGGTTTACTGTGTCTGTTTCTGTAGGAGTCCCATTTATATCTATCTTCCAGAAGTAACTTTAGCTTCATATTTATTTTTTGCAAGCAGATGATTAATATGCTATTTTTTAAAATTCAAAGTTAGCATGTCATCAGTGTCTTATGCCCCAAATTCCTAATATTTCTAATATTGATTTTATTTTTTCTTCTGATATTAGTTACAAATAAAAACTACATTTTCTTCTTGCTTAAGATGTTTTAAATGATTTGTTGTATCAGCAGTTGATTGCTCCCAAGGGTCAAGTCTTTCTTCAAACCTATAATATGGTTCTAACTTGTTTTTCTCTGATGTGTTGTAGAAACAAATTTTTCTAACACATATTATTGAAGATCATAGCCTGCTATTAATAACAATTTACCATATGCCTTACCCTATCCTAATCACACTCATCTATATCAACACAGATATCAGCTTCAATTCATACCATATACCTTTACATGTTTTTATAATTCATAATCTAGCCTATGTAGAAATGTCCTATGGACTGAATTGTGTTCCTCTAAAATCCATCTGCTGAAGCCATAACCTTCAGTATCATGGTATTTGGAGATGGACCTTTGGGAGGTAATTAGGTTTAGATGAGGTCATGAGAATGGACCCTCATTATGGGATTAGTGCCCTTATAAGAAGAGACACCAGACAGCTTGCTTGCTCACTCCCTCTCTCTCTCTTCCATGTGAGGACACAGGGAGAAGGCAGGCCTTTGTGAGCCAGGAAGAGAGCTCTTGCCAGAACCCAGTCATACTGACATCCTGATCTTGAACTTCTAGCCTCCAGAACTGTGGAAAAATAAGTTTCTGTTGTTTAAGTCACTCAGTCTATGGTATTGTTATGGCAGACCATGCTGACTAATACAAAAAACATTACACTCAACAGGATTATTTAAACATTGAGAAAGAAAACTTGCAAGGAAATGATAAATACATGAATTTCTCTCTCACTTTGCTTCTCACTCACATCTCCCATCCCAATTAGATGAAAAATAGGTAGACAGATACATACATCATACATACATACATACATACATATATACAGGATTGATAGATTAAAACATGATTTAAAATGCTTTCAATATAGATTTAACATATCCAGGATTAGTCTGCTATCATTCTGGTTGGTCACCTGTCATTTTTTGCAACAAACTTTACTATTTACTTTTAATGAAACTTTCTCTATAATCTTGTACATAGTGCTATTTTAATAAACTTCAGTATACTCTTCAATTGTTGTAATCTTGATTTATTACTTTAGTCCACATTAAGCAAGTCTTGGATTATTGTTCTTAATAATGTCACTCTAAAATAGTTGTTGATGTAAAACATAGCTCCAATGCTGGAAAATAAAGCAATGGCACTCCACTTTCTAATTTGAAGATGAGGAACTTGGATATACAATAGATCAAAGATATTTGTATAGTTATACAGTCAGTAAGCAGGGATGAGATGGGTTGTACTTTGCTTTAACATCAAATGTCATTGCTTTTCCATTAGTGATAATATCATTCTTGGTTTCAATACTTCTATTCCAGTTGTATAAGACATTGACACTAGGGGAAGTTTGGTAAAGTGTGTATGAGGACACTCTGAACTATGTTTGCAAGTTTTCCATAAGTCTAAACTTATTTCAAAATAAAAAGTTAAAAAATAATAAATTGATAATAGAAGATATTTAGATAATATTTAACAGGCCTTAAGGTTACTCTTCAAGTGCTATACTTATATTAACTTATCATACAGAGATAAGTCTTAGATTCAAAACTTCAGATTTCAAAGTCTAAGGTGATTTAAGATCATTTAAGATTTCATCATTATTGAAATATAGAAGGTGGCGGAGTAGAAGGATGTGCTCTCACTCCTTCTTGTGAGAACACCAGAATCACGACTAGCTGCTGGACAGTCGTTGACAGGAAGACACTGGAACTCACCAAAAAAGATACCCCACATCCAAAGAGAAAGGAGAAGCCACAATGAGATGGTAGGAGGGGTGCAATCACAATAAAATCAAACCCCATAACTCTTGGGTGGGTGACTCACAGACTGGAGAACACTTATACCACAGAAGTCCACCCACTGGATTGAAGGTACTGAGCCCCACATAAGGCTTCCCAACCTGGAGGTCTGGCAATGGGAGGTGAAATTCCTAGAGAATCAGACCTTGAAGCCTAGTGGGATTTGATTGCTGGACTTCGACAGGACTGGGGGAAACAGACACTCCACTGTTGCATTGCACACACAAAGTACTGTGCACATTGGGACCCAGGGGAAGGAGCAGTGACCACAGGAGAGACTGAACCAGACCTACCTGCTAGTGTTGGACAGTGTCCTGCAGAGGCAGGGGGTGGCTGTGACTCACTGTGGGGACAAGAACACTGGCAGCAGAAGTTCTGGGAAGTACTCCTTGGTGTGAGCCCTCCCAGAGTCTGTCATTAGCCACAGGAAAGAGCCCAGGTAGGCACCAGTGTTGCGTTGCTTCAGGCCAAAAAAGCAACAGGGAGGGAACCCAGCCCCACCCATCAGCAGTCAAGAAGATTAAAGTTTTACTGAGCTCTGTCCACCAAAGCAACAGTCAGCATTACCCACCACCAGTCCCTCCCATCAGGAAACTTGCACAACCGTCTTAGATAGCCCTATCCACCAGAGGGCAGACAGCAGAAGCAAGAAGAACTACAATCCTGCAGCCTGTGGAACAAAAACCACATTCATAGAAAGATAGACAAGATGAAAAGGCAGAGGGAGGAACAAGATAAAGCCTCAGAAAAACAACTAAATGAAGTGGAGATAGGAAACCTTCTAGAAAAAGAATTCAGAATAATGATAGTGAAGATGATCCAGGACCTCAGAAATAGAATGGAAGTCAAGATCAAGAAGATGCAAGGAATGTTTAACAAAGACATAGAAGAATTAAAGAACAAACAAACAGAGATGAGCAATACAATAACTGAAATGAAAACTACACTAGAAGGAATCAATAACAGAATAACTGAGATAGAAGAACAGATAAGTGACCTGGAAGACAGAATGGTGGAATTCACTGCTGCAGAACAGAATAAAGAAAAAAGAATGAAAAGAAATGAAGACAGCATGAGAGACCTCTGGTACAACATTAAATGCAACAACATTCACATTATAGGGGTCCCAGAAGGAGAAGAGAGAGAGAAGGACCAGAAAAATATTTGAAGAGATTATAGTTGAAAACTTCCCTAACATGGGAAAGGAAATAGCTACCCAAGTCCAGGAAGCACAGTGAGCCCCATACAGAATAAACCCAAGGAGAAACACTGAGACACATAGTAATCACATTGGCAAAAATTACAGACAAAGAAAAATTATTGAAAACAGCAAGGGAAAAATGACAAATAACATACAATGGAACTCCCATAAGGTTGACAACTGATTTTTCAGCAGAAACTCTACAAGCCAGAAGGGAGTGGCATGATGCACTTAAAGTGATGAACTATATGTGATGAAAGGGAAGAACCTACAAACAAGATTACTCTACCCGGCAAGGACCTCATTCAGATTCGATGGAGAAACCAAAAGCTTTACAGCCAAGCAAAAGCTAAGAGAATTCAGCACCACCAAACCAGCTCCACAACAAATGCTAAAGGGGCTTCTCTAAGTGAGAAACACAAGAGAAGAAAAGGACCTACAAAAAAACAAACCAAAACAATTAAGAAAATGGTAATAGGAACATATATATTGATAATTACCTTAAATGTGAAAGGATTAAATGCTCCAACCAAAAGACACAGGCTTCCTGAATGGATACAAAAACAAGACCCATATATATGCTGTCTACAAGAGACCCACTTCAGACTTAGGAACACATACAGACTGAGAATAAGGGGATGGAAAACGATATTCCATGCAAATGGAAATCAAAAGAAAGCTGGAGTAACAATACTTATATCACATAAAATAGATTTTAAAATAAAGAATGTTACAAGAGACAAGGAAGGACACTACATAATGATCAAGGGATCAATCCAAGTAGAAGATATAACAATTATAAATATATATGCACTCAACATAGGAGCACCTCAATACATAAGACAACTGCTAACAGCTCTAAAAGAGGAAATCGACAGAAACACAATAATAGTGGGGGACTTTAACACTCACTTAAATCAATGGACAGATCAACCAAAATGAAAATAAGTAAGGAAACAGAAGCTTTAAATGACACAATAAACCAAGTAGATTTAATTGATATTTATAGGACATTCCATCCAAAACCAGCAGATTACACTTTCTTCTCAACTGCGCACAGAACATTCTCCAGGATAGATCACATCTTGGGTCACAAATCAAGCCTCAGTAAACTTAAGAAAATTGAAATCATATCAAGCATCTTTTCTGACCACAATGCTATGAGATTAGAAATGAATTAAAGGGAAAAAAACGTAAAAAACACAAAAACATGGAGGCTAAACAATACGTTGCTAAATAATCATGAGATCACTGAAGAAATCAAAGAGGAAATCAAAAAATACGTAGACACAAATGACAATTAAAACACGATGATCCAAAACCTATGGGATGCAGCAAAAGTAGTTTTAAGAGGGGAGTTTATAGCTATGCAATCCTACCTCAAGAAACAAGAAAAATCTCAAATAAACAATCTAACCTTACACCTAAAGGAACTAGAGAAAGAAGAACACAAAACCAGTTACCAGAAGGAAAGAAATCATGAAGATCAGAGCAGAAATAAATGAAATAGAAACAAAGAAAACAATAGCAAAGATCAATAAAACTAAAAGCTGGTTCTTTGAGAAAATAAACAAAATTGATAAACCATTAGGCAGACTCATCAAGAGAAAGAGGGAGAGGACTCAAGTCAATAAAATTAGAAATGAAAAAGGAGAAGTTACAACAAACACCACAGAAATACAAAGCATCCTAAGAGACTACTACAAGCAACTCTATGCCAATAAATTGGACAAACTCGAAGAAATGGACAAATTCTTAGAAAGGTATAAGCTTCCAAGACTGAAACAGGAAGAAATAGAAAATATGAACAGACCAATCACAAGTAATGAAATTGAAACTGTGATTAAAAATCTTCCAACAAAGAAAAGTCCAGGACCAGATGGCTTCACAGGTGAATTCTATCAAACATTTAGAGAAGAGCTAACACTCATCCTTCTCAAACTCTTCCAAAAAATTGCAGAGGAAGGAACACTCCCAAATTCATTCTATGAGGCCACCATCACCCTGATACCAAAACCAGACAAAGATACTACAAGAAAAGAAAATTAAAGACCAATATCACTGTTGAATATAGATGCAAAAATCCTCAACAAAATACTAGCAAACAGATTCCAACAACACATTAAAAGGATCATACACAATGATCAAGTGGGATTTATCCCAGGGATGCAAGGATTCTTCAATATACACAAATCAATCAATGTGATACACCATATAAACATATTGAAGAATAAAAACCATATGATCATCTCAATAGATGCAGAAAAAGCTTTTGACAAAATTCAACACCCATTTATGATAAAAACACTCCAGAAAGTGGGCATAGAGGGAATCTACATCAACATAATAAAGGCCATATACAACAAATCCACAGGAAACATCATTCTCAATGGTGAAAAACTGAAAGCATTTCCTCTAATATCAGGAACAAGACAAGGATGTCCACTCTCACCACTTTTATTCCACATAGTTTTGGAACTCCTAGTCACAGCAATCAGAGAACATAAAGAAATTAAAGGAATACAAATTAGAAAACAAGAAGTAAAACTGTCACTGTTTGCAGATGACATGATACTATACATAGAGAATCCTAAAGATGCCACCAGAAAACTACTAGAGCTAATCAATGAATTTGGTAAAGTTGCAGGATACAAAATTAATGCACAGAAATCTCTTGCATTCCTATACACTAATGATGAAAAAATCTGAAAGAGAAATTAAGGAAACACTCCCATTTACCAATGCAAAAAAAAGAATAAAATACCTAGGAACAAACCTACCTAGGGAGACAAAATGCCTGTATGCAGAAAACTATGACACTGATGAAAGAAATTAAACATGACACCAACAGATGGAGAGATATACCATGTTCTTGGATTGGAAGAATCAATCTTGTGAAAATGACTATACTACCCAAAGCAATCTACAGATTCAATGCAATACCTGTCAAATTACCAATGGCAGTTTTTATGGAACTAGAACAAAAAATCTTAAAATTTGTATGGAGACACAAAAGACCCCAATTAGCCAAGGCAGTCTTGAGGGAAAAAAATGGAGCTGGAGGAATCAGACTCCCTGACTTCAGACTATACTGCAAAGCTACAGTAATCAAGACAATATGGTACTGGCACAAAAACAGAAACATAGATCAATGGAGCAAGGTAGAAAGCTCAGAGATAAACCCACACACCTATGGTCAACTAATCTATGACAAAGGAGGCAAGGATATGCAATGGAGAAAAGGCAGGCTCTTCAATAAGTGATGTTGGGAAAACTGGGCAGCTACCTGTAAAACAATGAAGTTAGAACACTCCCTAACACCATACACAAAAATAAACTCAAAATGGATTAAAGACCTAAATGTAAGGCTAGACACTATAAAACTCTTAGAGGAAAACATAGGAAGAACACTCTTTGACATAAATCACACAAGATATTTTTTGATCCACCTCCTAGAGTAATGGAAATAAAAACAAAAATAAACCAATGGGACCTAATGGAACTTAAAAGCTTTTGCACAGCAAAGGAAACCATAAACAAGACAAAAAGACAACCCTCAGAATGAAAGAAAATATTTGCAAATGCATCAATGGACAAAGGATTAATCTCCAAAATATATAAACAGCTCATGCAGCTCAATATTAAAAAAACAAACAACCCAATTCAAAAATGGGCAGAAACCCTAAATAGACATTTCTCAAAAGAAGACATACAGATGGCCAAGAAGCACATGAAAAGCTGCTCAACATCACTAATTGTTAGAGAAATGCAAATCAAAACTACAATGAGGTATCACCTCACACCAGTTAGAATGAGCATCATGAGAAAATCTACAAACAGCAAATGCTGGAGATGGTGTTGAGAATAGGGAACACTGTTGCACTGTTGGTGGGAACGTAAATTGATACAGCTACTATGGAGAACTGTATGGAGGTTCCTTAAAAAACTAAAAATAAAATTACCATATGATCCAGCAATCCTACTAGTGGGCATATACCCAGAGAAAACCATAACTCAAAAAGACACATGTACCCCAATGTTCACTGCAGCACAATTTACAATAGCCAGGTCATGGAAGCAACCTAAAAGCCCATCTACAGATGAATTGATAAAGAAGTTGTGGTACATATATACAATAGAATATTGCTTAGCCATAGAAAGGAATGAAATTGGGTCTTTGTTGAGATGTGGATGGATCTAGAGACTGTCATACAGAGTGAAGTAAGTCTGAAAGAGAAAAACAAATATTGTATAATAACGCATGTATGTGGAACCCAGAAAACTGTTACAGATGAACCGGTTTGCAGGGTAGAAGTTGAGGAACAGATGTAGAGAACATACGTATGGACACCAAGGGGGGAAACCTGTGGTGGTGGTGGGGGGATGGTATTGTGATAAATTGGGTGATGGGGATTGACATGTATACACTGACATGTATAAAATTGATGACTAATAAGAACCTGCTGTATAAAAAATAAAATAAAATAAAATTTAATATTTTTAAAAAAGGAAATATAAATTTATGCTTTTTAAACACCCTCACACATAAAGATAATATTAGTTGTACCAAAGTAAAGCTATTTACATATATATAAAGTTGTGTATATATGTAGAAAGATTTTTTTATGTATAGAAATTTATATATATATATAGTTAAGCTTGTATATATATATATATATATATAAACTTCTGAGTTACAAAATTTGAAAAGATACCTCTAAAGTATGAGAGAATTATGGTATTGACAGTTGTATAATGAGAGTATTAAATATCAAAACCACCAGATTGCACATGACAATGAAAATCAATTTTTTCCTTTCTCAAGGATAAAAAAGTAGTTTCAGGAAATGGATTAGGGGAAAGACTACATTAAATTTAAGAGATGCTTCACCTTTTTAGCATTGTCCTCCTTGACTGACACTTCTATGAATTTGGAACTCCTCCCCATACCCCAATCTTTTTACCTTCACAAACTCATGAATATATAGGGAAAGCCTATTCAAAATTTAAAGTGTTATACACAGCTATCTCCTAGACTGGTCAAATAATAGATTGATTTGGGCTATCATTCATGTGAACCATATGCAGTTATATATAGTTGCAAATAGATAACGGGGCACTCTGAGGCATGACTCAGTTTGAAAATGCTTATTTCTTAAAGTTTTTTTCACTTTGAGGGGATTTGATTATTGAAAGGGAAGTTGGCATGATACTGAAGCCCAAGTTAGCATCTGAAGGTAATGACCACTTAGTTGCCCAAAGAACAGTAAGAAGAAGGTATTTCTTTGGAACAGGAAATCACTTTGATCAGAAATTAATTCTTCTAGCAACTCATTGTCATATCATGTGCCCAGTTATGCATAGAGTTTTGGAATTTCATTCGACAAAGTCAGGTATATAAGAAACAGATATTTCTTTTTCAGTAATCCAATTTAAGATCTGTCCACTCAATCCATAAGACTGCAATCTTCGTCATTCTTGATTTTGTTTTATTTTGTTTTGTTCCCTTTTCTTGGGTTCTACCAGAGATTTAGAATCCTAAGCAGTACTAAGGCAGAGGAAAGACATAGACGAGGGTGGAGTTGGGGCTCTCTGAATGTTGAGATGATCTAGCTCTTAACATATGTTATTAAAAGGTATCCCTTTTCTCTGCATCATGAGTAGTCAGGGCCTTCGCGGTTGTATTTTCATGAGTGCAAAAGGTTTCAACCTCTTCCTAGGAAATGGCACTGAAGGTATCTAATATTGTCCCAGGAGTTACAGACCTCTTTTTATTTTGCATAACCACAATAAATCTTTCTTTTTTAGCTTTATAGGGAATCCTTCTTTCCACATGCTTTTTGTTCATGCTAACTTCTTCCACACATCCTATCTCACTTCTGCCTTCTCAGTCAACCATAAAAATTTTACTAAAAGCTTAGATTTTGGGGATGACATGTGTTGTATGTACAAGAGAGTAGTAAGAATTTCAGGGTTTTGACCAGTGCTTTTGGCCCTGCTTCATATATTCTTGAGACCCTGTCATATATATTTCCTAAGGGGGAAAAAATGTCAAAATATAGAGAGACTAAAAGCATGCAAGTTCATATTTTAAAATATTACCCAGCCACATATAGCATTTTAAACACCGAAGGATATCATCCACTTGTATTTACCAAATACAAGATTTCTATTCGAAACAAACTGTACTTAAAGAAAGCAAGTTAGTACTAGTATGGAAGGGGTCAACCAAGTACACTAAGGCTAAGCCTCTCTTTATTGTTAAAATATACTACATATGCACATGCCTGAGAAAACTCATACAGTAATTTTAATAATCCCTTCTTGCTCTGGGGTACAACTAAGTCAGCATAGACATCATTATGTTCTGTTTCTGTGAGCTACTTCAGAGACTTTTGAGGCAGGCTTTGCTCTCTGTTCATCTCTTAGTTCTGCATTTTCAAATCTTTCAATATGCAATGGCCAGCCTTCTCTCTCTCTAAAGAAATGTCATGAAAAGAGTGGTATCAACTATCCTTCTGTTGAAATTATCTGTGCCTTTTCTCTCCCTCTACAATATACAATTTTATGATCCTTTTGGAACAAAAACCTCAAGGTTTATAAGCTTGGAGATTTGAAATATTTGGAATAGAATGTAAAGTGTGCAGATATAGTTATTTATGTTTGTGAGGATTTCAGGGCTATTTATTCAGTAAAGTAGTTTATGAGCCAGTCATTATGATTTTGAGAAGGTTGATGGTTAAGTTTATCTTCCCAAAACAACATGGCTCCCAAGACACTGGAAAGAAAGTTGAGTACAATTAGAGTGCTATCACAAAAAATCTAATTTTAAATTTAGATAAAAGTTTCAAGATTTGTGACTTTGAAATAAGAGTAATAGTCAATATCCTGAAGGAAGTTTTGGTGGACTGTTTCTAGCTTGGAAGAGAAAGACAGAGACAGAGACAGAGAGGCAAAGACAGAGAGAGAGAGAGATTCCCTCCAGGTTAATACTCACTTTTCTTAAGAGTGTTGTAGAATTCAAAGGCAAATATTTCTTTGACACCAATTTTCAGGCTATTCTTTTAACATAAGGAGTTATATATACTGGAATAAAAGTGAAACAGTTTTGAAATGTGAATTATAATTAGATTCTGGTTCAATACCATCAATTTGTAAAAATTAATAAGTAAATAAATAAGTTTAACTTCTAGGCCACTGAGGGAATCCAGGGACATCCCTCCCTCCATCTTGAATTACTATGAAATAAAGTCAGATACTCTTTGGAACTCCTCTCACAGAGTAGTAACTTCAACAAACTGGAAATTTGTTGCTGCTCTTGACATATTGTTAGCTAGTGAGATGACAGTATATGGAGATATGTCAGGACAAAAATAGATGATCTCAAATAAGTAAAAAATATTGTGAAATAAGGAAAGAATTGATTGTTTGGATCACTCACCAGAAAGCAAAAGAAATAGAAAAATCTCCTGAGGGGTTAAGACAGCAAGTCTGTTTTAGAAAACATTAAGTTAAGGATTGCCAACTACAAGGGTTCATCTGTGTCAGATCAAATAGTAATTTTGACTTAGAACAAGATAATAAATGCTGTGGAAAAGGAAAAGCTACATGGCATTTTCTAAATTAGAATTGTGTTATAGTAATAGATGTTTGAGGGCCAGGTGAGAAGAAATCATTATAAATCAATAATTAATTAAGGTACATATTGGTGGAATTTCTACCAAAGAAGGAGAAATTTAGATAGAAACTTAGTGTAAGACTATTTAAATAATCTTCTAAATTTAATAACTTAGTTCCTCCATTTATTGTTTTTTGCCAATATCATCTGTTGAAACTAAATGACAGAGAATGCTTTATGTGTTCAATACTGATTAAAATATTCAGTGTAAACCTGTGTCCATTTCTAGACATATATCATGCAACTTTTTTGACATTTTTTAAAATAAAAAAATTAGTAGGATAGCAGAAATATGCAATCATCTCACTGTGAGATTAAAGTCACAACCCAATAAATTAGTACAACAAAAAGATAAAATAATGATAAAGTAAACACACTTTTTAAGAAGCAGATTAGAATTCACTTTCAGTTAAGGATATAGAAAATTGCTAAGAGTGTGAATTCCAACCTAACAATGACAAAAAGTCAGATAAAATAGAAACTTATAATTTTATTAAAATCCATCAGGGAATTGAGGAAAAAGAAACCTGAATGAACTAAAATTCAAAAAGTTATAATTACCCCACTAGAAAAGACCTGAACACTTTCATCCTTGGTGAAGCAGTGAGAGGAAGAGAACATTGTTATAGATGAGGGTAAAAAGAAATTAAAATTTTTAAAAGGCCACATGATGTTTCAAAATTCCAAGAAATCTCATCAACAAAGATAATCTATATCCACCTTTCCAACTCTTTGCCATGGGCTATTACTAAGTTTTCTGGCAGAAGAATAAGAGCAGAGCAGGAGAGTTGAGAGAGATGCTGCTTAACTGAGGCAGACTTGCAGGGGTGGCTAAGGACTAAGGGTAGGTCAAAAATCTAATTTTAACTATCTGAAGCTTTCTAGGCTCTCACTGAGTACTAGGGGAAGGATTGCTTAGAGAGGGCCCCTTGAAGCATACTGTACAGAACTTGAAGAGATCTGCGTGCAGAGCAAGAGAACTAAGAAAAATTTCTCTTAAGCATTTGCTACAGCCCATCTCCACTCTGAGTCTGAGGAAAATGCAGCAGAGGTGAAGAGATCTTCTGAGAGGCATACCATCATGGCAGGTCCAGAGCGCACTCCTCACACCCCAGCCCCCAAACGGTAGCCAGACTGTAAGGCAGAGTGAAGAATCCCAAAATCCTGAATGCATGTTGCTGGGCTATAAAGCACAAAGAGATTTTTTTGTGTCTTCCCAGACTCAAATCCCAAGTCCTGC
>NW_006775753.1:270120-292098 GCF_000442215.2 Lipotes vexillifer | reverse complement strand
CTTCCCAGACTCAAATCCCAAGACCTGCTGAAGGGAGATCTTGATCCCATGCTAAAATTCCTTGAATGCAGTGGTGAATGATTCTAGCTAAATAAATAACAAGGTTTAGACCCAGCTAATTACAGAATAAGATTCTCTTGCTCACTCTAGAGGCTTGAGAGAAAGGTGCACCCTATGTGAAAATATGATTTATTTTGATCTCTTTGTCCTTTTACACCTAATATTTATAATACAATCAAATATCACAGGACACATGAAGAAGAAAAAAAAAATGTGACTTGAGAAAGAAAACCATCCAAAACAAACAAACTAGGAGATGGTCCAGATGTACAAATAGCCAGAAAAGGGCTTAGAAAATAACTATGATGATGGACTTAAAATATTTTATGTTAAGTGTAATAAGTCAGACAGAGAAAGACAAACACTATACGATATCAGTTGTAAGTGGAATCTAAAAAAATATAACAAACTAGTGAATAAAATAAAAAGGAAGCAGATATAGAGAACAAACTAGTGTTCACCAGTGGGGAGAGGG
Source organism: Lipotes vexillifer (assembly GCF_000442215.2). Classification (NCBI taxonomy): domain Eukaryota; kingdom Metazoa; phylum Chordata; class Mammalia; order Artiodactyla; family Lipotidae; genus Lipotes; species Lipotes vexillifer. The sequence goes on along the minus strand of NW_006775753.1, from coordinate 291,563 downwards.
AAGGAGAAGAGGCAATAGAGGGGCAGAGGAATAAGTGGCACAAACTGTTAAGTATAAAATAAGCTATAATGATATATTGTACAACATGGGGAATATAGCCAATATTTTTAATAACTATAAATGGAGTATAACCTTTAAAAATTGTGAATCACTATATTGGACATCTGAAACTTATATAATATTGTACAGCAACTATACTTCTATACAAAAAAGAAATAACTGTGATGATATGTAGGGGGAAAATGGACAACATCTGTGAATAGCTGGGAATTTTCAACAGCAAGAAGAAATCTATTAAAATGACCCAAATTATTATGCTATAAATAAAAAATGCAATGTAAGAAATTAAGAATTCATTTGATGGATTAATAGACTAGATATAGAGGAGGATATGATCTGTGAACTGAGGACAGCCCAATAGAAATGATCCAAACTGAAAAAAATAAAGGGGAAAAAAAGCATGAAAAAAATACAGTAGCGTATCCAAGATCTGTGGGACAATATCAAACCATTGAACACATGTGCAATTTTAGTCATAAAAGGGGTAAGGAAAGAATGAGGGAGAGGAAAAACCTGAAGAGATAAAGGACGATGATTTTCTAAAATTGATGGAGGACATCAACCCATACTTCTAAGAACTTTAATGAATCCCAAGCAGTTTAAATAAAAAGAAAAACACATTTATGCATTGCATAGTTGAAGTGCTGAAAAAACCAAGCCTAAAGAAACAAATCTAAAATCTTATGGTGGGAGGAGGGGGGGGGGAGTGGTGAATTTCAGCCTATGAATATGTAGTATTAAGAATAATGGCTGACTTCTCTTCATAAACAATGAAGGTTAGAAAAAAATATGGAACATCTTTGTAGTGCTGAATGAAAAAGAAAAAAGAGAATATTCTATGTGTAATTTTATACTGCAAAAATATTCTTCAAAAAATAAAGTTAAGGATAGCTACAGCTGGACAAAATCATTGAGAATTCATCTCCAGTAGACTAGGCTTAAAAGTAATACCTAAAGAAGTTATTTAGACTGAAGCAAAATGATCCTGGATACAAATGCAAATCTGTATGAAAAACCTTTAAAAATGTATTATATATTTGTGTATTAGTTTTCTATTGCCACTGTAACAAATTACCACAAACTTAGTGGCTTAAAACAACATAAATGTATTATTTTACATTTCTGTAGATCATAAGTGCAACACTGGTCTTATTAGGCTAAAACCAAGGTGTTGGTGTTCTGAAGGATCTAAGGGAGAATTTGTTTCCTTGTTTTTTCCAGCTTTACAGGCTGCCTGCATTCAATGGCTAATAGTCCTCTTTCTCCACCTGCAGAGCCAGCAACAACAGTAGGTTAAATCTTTTTCAGATAACATTGCTCTTACCTCCTCTTCTGCCTCCCTCTTCCTCAGTAAAGGACCCTAGTGATTACCTTAGGCCCATCTAGGTAATATAGGATAACCTCTCTATTTTAAATCAAGTGGTGGTTAGCTACATTAATTCCCCTTTGCAGGTAATCTAATGTATTCACATGCCCAGGGGACTAGCATATGATATCCTTTGGGACTATTATTCTGCCTATTAAAAATTCATATATTTCATACACGTTTATATTGTAAGATATTTATTGGATATTATTTTATATAAGCTTTTTTAAAGTTTATTGACTGTTTAAAGTAATAAAAATAGCATACTATAGGTTTATTTAACATATAGAAGCATAATATATGAAAACAATCAGGGGTAAATATATATATATACATATATAAATAATTTTTTTTTTTTTTTTTTGCATTACGCAGCCCTCTCACTGTTGTGGCCTCTCCCGCTGCGGAGCACAGGCTCCGGACGCGCAGGCTCAGCGGCCATGGCTTACGGGCCTAGCCGCTCCACGGCATGTGGGATCTTCCTGGACAGGGGCACGAACCCACGTCCCCCGCATCGGCAGGCAGACTCCCAACCACTGCGCCACTAGGGAAGCCCTAAATAGATATATTTTTAACACTCTGTCATTCTTCATAAGATTTGGACAAGTTTTGAAGCCAGACTATCATAAAATAAAATGTATTCTGTAATATCTAGATAAACAATCAGAAAATTGAATAAATAAAAAGGTAATAGAAATGATAAAATAATTCCTCAATTTCAAATTTCAAAAAGAGGATAAATAGAGGAATAAAGAATAAATTGGACAAGTGGAAATAATCCAGTATATCAATGGTCACAATAAATGTAAATGGTCTAAACTACTACTTAAAATGCAGACTGATACAAAATAAAAGCTAACTATATGCTGTTTCCAAGAGCATAATAACTATATGTCTTTAAACATAAGATAAATAGTAAAAGGTAGCAAAATATATATCATAAAAACACCAAATTTAAATATGCTTGTGTAGCTATTTTAATAGACAACAAAATAGACTTAGTGGTAAAGAAAAAGAAACACATTAGGTTATATGTTCTAAGCTGAACATTATCCATCTTCTAAATACTTAATTACTAACTCTAAATTTTCTTTAAAAAGTAAATATATAAAACGTCCTTATTCCCAGTTGGATATTTTAAAGTCCCAAACTTTAAGTAAAAGATGAAAATATATATTACAAGCCCTAAATCACCAGTTAATAATCAAGTAAAAGTAAGAATATATTATATAGGCCATTACACTATTCAGATAGAATACATATTTTAAGTATCGATTTTTCTTGTCTTTCTTTTAAAGAGATCCATTCAATTGTGTTGATATTATCTTCAGATTAGCTTCTGTTTTTCAACATATAAACAATACATTCTTCTAGCACCAATATTCAATGGCCTTAAGATTTATGATAGACTGGACCTTCAAGATGACGGAGGAGTAAGACATGGAGATCACTTTCCTCCCCACAAATACATCAGAAATATGTCTACATGTAGAACAACTCCTACAGAACACCTACTGAACCCTGGAAGAAGACCTCAGACTTCCCAAAAGGCAAGAAACTCTCCATATACCTGCATAGGGCAAAAGAAAAAACAGAGACAAAAGAATAGGGACAAGACCTGCACCTCTGGAAGGGATTTGTGAAGGAGGAAAAGTTTCCACACACTAGGAAGCCCATTCACTGGTGGAAAAGAGGGGAGGGCGGGGGGAAGCTTCAGAGCCACAGAGGAGAGCACAGAAACCAGGGTGCAGAGGGCAAAGTGGAGAGATTCCCACACACAGGATCAGTGCCAACCAGCACGCAAGAGCCTGAGAGGCTTGTCTGCTCACCCAGTGGGTCGGGTGGGGGCTGGGAACTGAGACTCGGATTTCGGAGTTCAGATCCGAGGGACACGACTGGGGTTGGCTGCATGAACACAGCCTGAAGGGGGTTAATGCGCCACAGCTAACTGGGAGGGATTCGGGAAAAAGTCTGGAACTGCCTAAGGGTCAAGAGACAATTGTTTCGAGGTGCACGAGGAGAGGAGATTCAGAAAACTGCCTAAACGAGCTTCAGAGAGAGGCACGAGCTGCGGCTATCAGCGTGGACACCAGAGACGGGCATGAAACTCTGAGGCTACTGCTGCAGCCACCAAGAATCCTATGTGCAAGCACAGGTCACTATCCACACCTCCCCTCCTGGGAGCCTGTGCCAGAGTTCCGTGATCCAGAGAAAACTTCCCCAGGAGAACACACAGCATGCCTCAGGCTGCTGCAACGTCATGTTGGTCTCTGCTGCTGCAGGCTCGCCCCGCATTCTATACCCATCCCTCCCCCGGCCTGAGTGAGCCAGAGCTCCTTAATCAGCCACTGCTTTAACCCACACCTGTCTGTGCAAAGAACAGACACCAGAGGACAACCTAGAGGCAGAGGCATGGCCAAATCCAAAGGTGAACCCCAGGAGCTGTGTGAACAAAGAAGAGAAAGGGAAATTTCTCCATGCAGCCTCAGGAGGAACAGATTAAATCTCCAAAATCAACTTGATGTACCCTGAATCTGTGGAATACCTGAAGAGACAATGAATCATACCAATTTGAGGCAGTGGACTTTGGTAGCAACTATAGGCTTCAGGTTGCTGTATGTGACCAACTAGTTTCTGATTTTTATGTTTATCTTAGTATAGATTTTAGCGCTTGTTATCATTGGTGGATTTGTTTATTGGTTTGGTTGCTCTCGTCCTTTTTTATTACTTTAAAATTTTTTTTATTTTAATAATTTTTTAAGTTTTTTATTACAATTATTTTATTTTATTATTTTTTTCTTTCTCTCTTTTCTTCAGTGCTGTGTGGCTGACAGGGTCTTGCTGTTTCAGCTGGTTGGCAGGCCAGAGCCTCTGAGGTGGGAGAGCTGACTTCAAAACACTGGATCATCAGAGACCCCCCCACATAACATCAATCAGAGAGAGTTCTCTCAGAGATCTCCATCTCAACCCAAAGACCCAGCTCCACTCAATGACCAGCAAGCTATAGTTCTGGAAATTCCATGTCAAACAACTAACAAGACAGAAACACAACCCCACCCGTTAGCAGAGAGGCTGTTTCAAATTATAATAAGGTTACAGACACCCCGAAACACACCACCAGACACGATCCTGCCCACTGGAAAGACAAGATTCAACCTCATCCACCAGAACACAGGCACCAGTCCCCTCCACCAGGAAGCCTACACAACCCACTGAACCAAACTTACCCAGTGAGGGCAGACACCATAAACAATGGGAACTACAAACCTGCAGCCTACAAAAAGGAGAACCCAAACACAATAAGTTAAACAAAATGAGAAGACAGAGAAACACACAGCAGATGAAGGGGCAAGGTAAAAACCCACCAGACCAAACAAATGAAGAGGAAATAGGCAGTCTACTTGAAAAAGAATTCAGAGTAATGATAGTAAAGATGATCCAAAATGGAGAAAATACAATAAACCTTTAACAAGGACCTAGAAGAACTAAAGAGCAAACAAACAATGATGAACAACAAAATAAATGAAATTAAAAATTCTCTAAAAGGAATCAATAGCAGAATAAATGAGGGAGAAAAATGGATAAGTGACCTGGAAAACAAAATAGTAGAAATAACTACAACAGAGCAGAATAAAGAAAAAAGAATGAAAAGAATTGAGAACACTCTCAGAGACCTCTGGGACAATATTAAACACACCAATATTTGAATTACAGGGGTTCAGAAAAAGAAGAGAAAAAGAAAGGGACTGAGAAAATATTTGAAGAGATTATGGTTGAAAACTTCCCTAATATGGGAAAGGAAATAGTCAATCAAGTCCAGGAAGCACAGAGAGTGCCATACAGGATAAATCCGAAGAGAAATACACCAAGACACATATTAATCAAACTACCAAAAATTAAACACAACAAAGATATTAACAGTAGCAAGGGATGGGGCTTCCCTGGTGGCGCAGTGGTTGAGAGTCCGCCTGCCGTTGCAGGGGATGCGGGTTCGTGCCCCAGTCTGGGAAGATCCCACAAGCTGCGGAGTGGCTGGGCCCGTGAGCCATGGCCGCTGAGCCTGCGCGTCCGGAGCCTGTGCTCTGCAGTGGGAGAGACCACAACAGTGAAAGGCCCACATACCGCAAAAAAAAAAAAAAAAGTAGCAAGGGAAAAGCAACAAATAACATACAAAGGAATCCCCATAAGGTTAACAGCTGATCTTTCAGCAGAAACTCTGCAAGCCAGAAAGGAGTGGCAGGACATATTTAAAATGATGAAAGGGGAAAACCTACAACCAAGATGACTCTACCAAGCAAGGATCTCATTCAGGTTCAATGGAGAAATTAAAACCTTTACAGGCAAGCAAAAGCTAAGAGAATTCAGCACCACCAAACCAGCCTTACAACAGATGCTAAAGGAACTTCTCTAGGCAGGAAACACAAGAGAAAGAAAAGACCAACAATAACAAACCCAAAACAAGTAAGAAAATGGTAATACGAACACACATATTGATAATTACCTTAAATGTAAATGGTTTAAGTACTTCAACCAAAAGACATAGTCTGGCTGAATGGATACAAAAACAAGACCAAACCAAAGGATCAATCCAAGAAGAAGATATAACAATTGTAAATATTTATGCACCCAATATAGGAGCACCTCAATACATAAGGCAAATGCTAACAGCCATAAATGGGAAATCATCAGTAACACAATCATAGTAGGGGACTTTAACACCCCACTTTCAACAGTGGACAGATCATCCAAAATGAAAATAAATAAGGAAACACGAGGTTTAAATGATACATTAAACAAGATGGACTTAATTGATATTCATAGGACATTCCATCCATAAACAACAGAATACACTTTCTTCTCAAGTGCTCATGGAACATTCTCCAGGATAGATCATATCTTAGGTCACAAATCAAGCCTAGGTAAATTTAAGAATATTGAAATCATGTCAAGTATCTTTTCCGACAACAAGGCTGTGAGACTAGATATTAATTACAGGAAAAAAACTGTAAAAAATACAAATTCATGGAAGAAAAACAATATGCTATTAAATAACCAAGAGATCAGTGAAGAAATCAAAGAATAGCTAGAAACAACTGACAATGAAAACACGACAACCCAAAACCTATGGGATGCAGCAAAAGCAGTTCTAAGAGGGAAGTTTATAGCAATACAATCCTACCTCAAGAAACAAGAAAAATCTCAAATAAACAATTTAACCTTTCACCTAAAACAATTAGAGAAAGAAGAAACAAAAAAAACCCCAAAATTAACAGAAGGAAAGAAATCATAAAGATCAGATCAGAAATCAGTGAAAAAGAAATGAAGGAAACAATAGCAAAAACCAATAAAACTAAAAGCTGGTTCTTTGAGAAGACAAACAAAATTGATAAAACATTAGCCAGACTCATCAAGAAAAGGGAGAGGACTGGGCTTCCCTGGTGGCGCAGTGGTTGAGAGTCCGCCTGCTGATGCACAGGACACGGGTTCGTGCCCCGGTCTGGGAAGATCCCACATGTTGTGGAGTGGCTGGGCCCGTGAGCCATGGCCGCTGAGCCTGCGTGTCCGGAGCCTGTGCCTCACAACTAAAAGCTGGTTCTTTGAGAAGATAAACAAAATTGATAAACCATTAGCCAGACTCATCAAGAAAAAAAGGGAGAAGACTCAAATCAACAGAATTAGAAATGAAAAAGGAGAAGTAACAACTGACACTGCAGAAATACAAGAGATCATGAGAGATTACTACAAGCAACTCTATGCCAATAAAATGGAAAACCTAGTAGAAATGGACACATTCTTAGAAAATCACAACCTTCTGAGACTGAACTAGGAAGAAATAGAAAATATAAATGGACCAATCTCAAGCACTGAATTGAAAATGTGATTAAAAATCTTCCAACAAACAAAAGCTCAGGACCAGATAGATTCACAGGTGAATTCTATCAAACATTAAGAGACGAACTAAGACCTATCCTCTCAAACTTTTCTGAAATATAGCAGAGGGAGGAACACTCCCAAACTCATTCTACAAGGCCACCATCACCCGGATACAAAAACCAGACAAAGATGTCACAAAGAAAGAAAATTACAGGCCAATATCACTGACGAACATAGATGCAAAAATCCTCAACAAAATACTAGCAAACAGAATCCAGTGGTACATTAGAAGGATCATACACCATGATAAAGTTGGGTTTATCCCAGGAATGCAAGGATTCTTCAGTATATGCAAATCAATCAATGTGATGCACCATATTAACAAACTGAAGGATAAAAACAATATGATCATTTCAATAGATGCAGAGAAAGCTTTCAACAAAATTCAACACCCATTTATTATAACACCACTCCAGAAAGTAGGCATAGAGGGAGCTCACCTCAACATAACAAAGGCCATATATGACAAACCCACAGCCAACATTGTTCTCAGTGTTGAAAAACAGAAACCATTTCCTCTAAGATCAGGAACAAGACAAGGTTGCCCACTCTCACCACTATTATTCAACATAAGTTTGGCCACAGCAATCAGAGAAGAAAAAGAAATAAAAGAAATCCAAATCAGGAAAAAAGAAATAAAACTGTCACTGTTTGCAGACGAAATGATAGTATACATAGAGAATCCTAAAGATGCTACCATTATGAGAGCTAATCAATGAATTTGGTAAACAAACAGGATACAAAATGAACACACAGAAATCTCTTGCATTCCAATACAGTAATGATGAAAATTCTGAAGGAGAAATTAAGGAAACACTCCCATTTACCATTGCAACAAAAAGAATAAAATACCTAGGAATAGACCTAACTAAGGAGACAAAATCCTGTATGCAGAAAATTATAAGACCCTGATGAAAGAAATTAAAGATGATACAAACAGATGGAGAGATATATCTTGTTCTTGGATTGGAAGAATCACCATGTGAAATTGACTATACTACCCAAAGTAGTCGACAGATTCAATGCAATCCCTATTAAACTACCAATGGCATTTTTCACAGAACTAGAACAAAAAATTTCACAATCTGTATGGAAGCACAAAAGACCTCAAATAGCCAAAGCAGTTTTGAGAAAGAGTAACAGAGCTGTAGGAATCAGGTTCCCTGACTTCAGACTATACTACAAAAGCTACAGTAATCAAGACAATATGGTACTGGCACAAAAAGAGAAAAATAGATCAATGGAACAGGATGGAAAGCCCAGAGATAAACCCACGGACATATGGTCACATTATCTTTGATAAAGTAGACAAGAGTATACAGTGGAGAAAAGACTGCATCTTCAATAAGTGGTGCTGGGAAAACTAGACAGCTACATGTAAAAGAATGAAACTAGAATACTTCCTAAAACCATACACAAAAATAAACTCAAAATGGATTAAAGACCTAAATGTAAGGCCAGACACTATAAAACTCTTAGAGGAAAACATAGGCAGAACACTCTATGACATAAATTACAGCAAGATCCTTTTTGACCCACCTCCTATTGAAATGGAAATAAAAACAAAAATAAACAAATGGGACCTAATATAACTTAAAACTTTTGCACAGCAAAGGAAACCATAAACAAGATGAAAGGACAACCCTCAGAATGGGAGAAAATATTTCCAAATGAAGCAACTGACAAAGGTTTAATCTCCAAGATTCACAAACAGCTCATGCAGCTCAATATCAAATAAACAAACAACCCAATCCAAAAATGGGCAGAAGACTGAAATAGACATTTCTCAAAAGAAGATATACAGATTGCCAACAAACACATGAAAGGATGCTCAACATCACTAATCATTAGAGAAATGCAAATCAAAACTACAATGAGGTATCACCTAGTATGAGTCAGAATGGCCATCATCAAAAAATCTACAAACAATAAATGCTGGAGAAGGTGTGGAGAAAATGGAACCCTCTTACACTGTTTGTAGGAATGTAAATTGATACAGCCACTATGGAGAACAGTATGGATGTTCTTTAAAAAACTAAAATTAGAACACCATACCACCCAGCAATCCCACTACTGGGCATATACCCTGAGAAAACCATAATTTAAAAAAAGTCATGTACCACAGTGTTCATTTCAGCATTATTACAATAGCCAGGACATGGAAGCAACCTAAGTGTCCATTGACAGGTGTGTGGATAAATAAAATGTGGCACATATATGCAATGGGATATTACTCAGCCATAAAAAGAAACAAAATTGAGTTATTTGTAGTGAGGTGGATAGACCTAGAGTCTGTCATACAGAGTGAAGTAAATCAGAAAGAGAAAAACAAATTCCATATTCTAACACATATAAATGGAATCTAAAGAAAAAAAAAATGGTTCTGAAGAACCTAGGGGCAGGACAGGAATAAAGATGCAGATGTAGAGAATGGACTTGAGAACATGGGGAGGGGGAAGGGTAAGCTGGGATGAAGTGAGAGAGTAGTATTGACATATATACACTACCAAATATAAGATAGATAGCTAGTGGGAAGTAGCCGCATAGCACAGGGAGATCAGCTCCATGCTCTGTGTCCACCTAGAGGGGTGGCATAGGGAGGGTGGGAGAATCAAGAGGGAGGAGATATGGGGATATATATATATACACGTATAGCTGAATCACTTTGTTATACAGCAGAAACTAACACAACATTGTAAACAAAGATGTTTTAAAAAAAGTTTTATGATAAATACAGTGATCACCCAAAAATGAAATATGAAACAAGTAAAAAATATTCCTTACAATTTAAATCGATCAGGGAGGCATACATATAATAAGAACTCTATATTGACTATTATATAATATAAAATAAAAATATTTTAGTATTGACTAATTATATGCCACTTAGAATGCCTAGAGTCCTTTTCTTGGTGAAGATTTATAGAATTTTGTGATGCATGTATGGAATGGTGGTAGTGTGGGGTTGTGTATATGTTTCTGAGTGGCTGGGAGTATTTAAGCTCTTTCAGATAGAGAGCGTTTCTAGAACTATCTATTGTTCTTTACAAACATGAATTCTTGCTCTTATAATAGGGTATCCTGCTGTTTTATTTTACATTTCTATAAGACATATAATGATTATGTGATTACAAAATATATTACATATAGACATGTTATTAAATGTATAACAATATGGTAGTAAGTAGAAATCACAGCAGGTTCACATTAAAACAAGTTGAAATGTAGGGGAAATGTAACTCTTTTTCAAGTTTATAATATTTTCCAATATTCCACAAATCTCAAATTTCCACTGTGATTTTGGGAAAAATCTGGTCATATATTCACTAGCAAACTAAGGCTTATATAAATTTAGGAGCTTTCCCCCCAGAGGCAAAGGCTTAGTGAGTTCTGTCAGGATACTTGATATATACCTCTTTTACAACAATCTTCTGTAAATTCTACTAGAGGGAACTACTATTATAAACTGAAAGAACACTCAATGTAGCATCATGCAGTTTTTTCCTTACCTGTAGGCATGACCCCTTCAGGCCCAGGAAAACTGATATCTTTTAAAGGAACACATATGTGTAAATTTAGAGGTTAACTAGAAGTGTCATTGTTCACATTATATATGAACTTGAGTTAATCTCAGAAAGTTTTGAAGGAACCATTCCTCTTATGATTCCTCTTATTTGTCCAGGAATGTCTGACTAATTGTTTTCTATTTATAATTCTTCAATATAGCATTGACCTGCTTTTGATGAATGAATCACCTTTACTCTTTATGGAATTACTGACTGGTTATATGTTGCCCCATCCCCACCACTATCCAAATTACATTAAATTTTAAATTGCTCATTGAGCCACTAAACTTCAATACTAATTCTCATTAGAGTATATATATTTTTAAACTTACAAATGTTAATTCTGATAAAAATGACTAAAGTTCTCACAAGAATTCTTGTCCTCTTCTCCTTAAAGGCACATGCTCTTTGAGTTATATCCTGCCACTAATTTTGAGCAATGATATGCAAGCAGAAACTATGTGCGTTACATCTAGGAGGAAGAGTTATGGAACCAGTACACAATTCTCCATGGTTCTCCTAGTTTACAATGAATAGGGCAGTATGTTTATATGGAGATAATATCTAAGCATCCTGGGAGGCTGAGCCAATCAGTTGGGAGGAAGGTAATCTGGGGGGCGGGGGCAGAGAATGGGGGAGTGCATGTGTGTGTTTTATTTATTCAACAAAATTTTATTGAGACTCTATTCTGTGCCATCATTTTAGGTACAATAGTAAATAAGGCCTTACCCTTGGGAAATAAATGTTTTCTGTTTTAAAGCCACTGATATTTTTAGATGATTTTTTATCTTAGCATAAACTAACATAATATGACTAAAACCATACTAAAAGTTTTAATCAGTGAAGTTTGAGTTAATATGATTCAATAGTGACTCTAGTTTTTCAGGTTTAGATGGACCAAATAGATGACCAGTTTGGAAAATGTTAAATATTATACTTTTAATACAAGACAAATGGAAGAAATGTATAGAAAGAAATAGAAATAAAGAGAAACACAAAGAATAAAAAATCATCCATAATTTCATCATCAGATATAACCATTCAAATTGTTCATGTATATTCTTCATATATAAATATATCCAAAAATTTATTTTGAAGTGATCATAAACTCATTGAATTTCTTTCTCCTATAAGATGCTCCATCAGCTGGACATTTTGAAAAATTTATAAAATAAATATTTCATATCTGCCACTGGGTAGAACATAACTTTCCCAGAATTTGACTTCAAGTATCTCCTAGGTACCAAGTAATACTACATGGATTTTGACATATGTTATATTACTAAACCAACATCTATTATTCTGCCTTGAAATAAGTATCTCTGAATTGAAACACACCTGTCTCCACAACATCAACCCTATTAGAATTTTTATTCACCCATTTATTTTGTCAATACTATAGTTTTGTTACTTTTTCCCTAAAGAAGTCACTTCTATTTTATAAAATCAAGATAGTCTTTGACTAATAATTTGTATTGAATCAAAATAATCAAAATTGAAGGAGGACAGGAAAAAGTTTCTCTAAGCTTATCGATCTAATTTGCCAATAAATTGAATTATGTCAAGCAAACATTGAAAGTCTGATAAAACCCAGGCCATGTTTCTCTTCCTGTCAAAATGTGCGTAGCACTATTTTCGTTAGCAAAAACTCAGTTTTAAAACTGCTCTTAAAAACTGTTTTAAGAATTCTGTTATCAAGACCTCCTATAAAACATTAGCAAATTTCTACAATTTCCATTCATGGCATTGAGCACTCTTTTGTTCTCCAAAGAATAAATAATTTAAGGTCACTGTGACCCACATTGAAGATAAAGATTTCTTTTCTTTTAAAGAAAATATTTCGTTTTAAAGATTGAATAGAAAACTGAAAAAAAATCCACTTAGCTAAAATTAAATTCCCCCTTAAAAGGATCATGCAGAATATGCTTTGTTTTGATATCTTCACAATGTTAGTTGATGAGAAAAAGTTACCTTTCCATTCCCTTCAAACCTTCCTCCGATACTTTATACTTCTGCAATTGGCAAACAACCATCAATTGTTTTGTTTATGGTTGTTTGAAAATAGGGTTCTTTATATTAACTATAATTTTAATAGTATTGTTGCTTACAAAACATATCTCAGCATTCTCTGGTACATCTTCAGGAGAGACAATTTTTCTCATAATGTTTCCACTTTGATTTGGACCTTCTTTCCCTGTCTGTCTTGTACTCTTCAGATTTCATTTCTAATCTGCACAGAGATATACTGCTTTTCCCTGTCTCATGAGTTGGGCTGATGAACAGAAACAAATTTTGTGATTTCATGCTCAGGGTCTCCACTCCTGAGGAATAGGTCAATAGTTCCTCACACTTTACTGAATGTTATGCATATGTTTTCCTCTGAGAAAGCTGAGTGGTTTGGGGTTCTATTTTTTTTCTAGCAGGCTCATTTGCTTACATTTTCTCAGTGCTGACTTTGGTACCCTGCTTTTCTCTACATCTTTCCTGAATCTTCTGCTCATCTCAGCTCTGCACTTTTATTCTCTGCCTTTGGGTTGCTTTTTCACACCCTGGGTCCCAAACTTATCTCTCAATCCCTCGTTAAGCCAGGCAGCAAATATTCTGTCTTAAAGTCATTTGGAAACATACACTCCCCCACTTGGAATTTATTAATAGTTGTTTAAAAGAGAGGACACTGAGTTACAGAATGTTTGTCAACCTACTGTCCAATAACATTAAACTCTGCTTTGGAAATGAAGATGTCTGGGACTCAGTTTATATACTGTAAATGTTAATATGTGCCCTTGAATCAGCCCTTGATTTTAGCTATTTTGCATCAGTAATCTTCCCTCTGGTCCCCATGTCATTGGAGTAAACTTTATTTTGGGATCCTACTTATCAAACCGTGCTTTGATGTTCGCTCACATCATGCCTTCCCCTCCCTTCTCATGCTTTCTATCGTCTTTCTGCTTTAGCTCCTACTGTCCTGCTGAGTAATCAAACAAATCTCTAGACACTGTGATCTAGCTGCTCATCTCGGTAAAGGAAAAAAACAAATAACAGCTGCTGAAATTGTGAACCTTCCTTCCTGGCTGTCAAACTTAGTGAAAACAGATGCTTCAAGGAGTCGTTTGTAATTCAAGCAGGCGCAGAGGAGAAAAAGAAACCCCTTATTTGCTGAGACTAGAGAAGTTTTGCTAAGTCAACTCAGCTTCCATCTTATAACCTGAAAGAAATAGCACATCCTGATGGTCTTGCAACTGCCCGACACTACCTTTCTAAACTAAGGTTATTACTTATACTAACAATGCATAGAAAGATGCCCAAGAAAGGTATATGACCTGGAATAAAAATGATTAAAACTGATTCTAGAAAAATGAATTAAGTGTTTTAAAATGTTAACCATTCTTCCAGTGAGGTAAAGAACTTCCATTTCTACAAGCCTAGGCAAGAACCTGAATACCTGAGCCACCAGAAAAATTACTGAACCAACTATTGAAAGATGTCAGATCTGGTTAAGGAAACTTCCACAAGTCATTTACACCTCTAACCTTATTTTTCCACAATGGTGAAATGAGGGGCATTGAGTTTGATGACACATAAAGTCCCTTACATCACTAAGGGTTCATGATTCAGTGAATTGAATGCCACTGTTAATATTTTACTAACAAATTATTGCCAAAATAACACAGTCATCCTAATCAGGTCAAAATTTGACAATACGTATTAATAGAAAATATTATTCAATTTACTGAAAGATTGCTTGTGCCAGTTTTTAGTAACAAATGTTTAACATAAAGCCTACTACATCTATAGTTATTTTTATGGCTAACTTAGTATGTCAACCTATTAGTACAAGGAAAAAAACCCCAGACAAAAGCTAGACATCTACTCCTTGATTAGTCCTTTAAGGACAGGAACAAGAATTCTAAGTGTATTTGTGCCTATTAGAGAATTATAAAGAAGCTATATGGGCTTCCCTGGTGGCGCAGTGCTTGAGAGTCCGCCTGCCGATGCAGGAGACGCGGGTTCGTGCCCCGTTTCGGGAGGATCCCACGTGCCGCGGAGTGGCTGGGCCCGTGAGCCAGGGCCGCTGGGCCTGCGCGTCCGGAGCCTGTGCTCCGCAAATGGGAGAGGCCACGACAGTGAGAGGCCCGCATAACGCAAGAAAAAAAAAAAAAAAAAAAAAAAAAAAAGAAGCTATATGGGACCTTAGAATGTGGGGAAGTGGGAGAACAGAAGGGAATGGCTATGAGTCTGCTGGGATTTCAGGAAGAAAAAAGTGCTGAGAAATGAAGCAAGCTGAGATTGAGTACACCCTGAGAGAAAACCATTTCTGGTAGGCAGGGGTTGGGGGAGGACTTGAAATGATGGAAAGTGAGAGAAGGGTAAATGAGAAAAGAATGGGGTTAACTCTGGACTCTAAGCAAACACTATTAATTTGTTTTTTTTAATTCATATACATTTGTTGAACACTGGAGGAAGTTAGTCACCTCTAGATAACCCCTCATCCTGAATCCCCATAACCGGCCCCAAGAATTAGTAAGAGTGATATGGATAGTCAAAATCAAGGACATTTATTGAATTATATTCCTAGAAAATTGAAGCTTAAGTGTCAGTTAAAACCTCATGCTTCCATGGTGATATGCTCTGATATTTTTTCATGGGATTTTGAAATTCTTTTTAAAATTGAAATTCTAGACATTACAGTTAACATTTCAGAAGTTCTAGCTCCTTTGTGATTTGATGCAATTACATGGGGTTTTGGATCTTCATTATTCCAACGGAAACATCCTCCTCCATCTCACTTCCCATACAAACCTAATAAAACTTGATAAGAATCAGAGTGAGCAACACGATAAATAAATTTACATGGACTTCTGTTGCCTTAAGAAGAAACTCAATTTGCATCAGTTTTCCTTTGAATGCTTTTCTTAGTATTACCTACTGTCACCACTTACATTAAACCAATTACAAAATAGCAAAGAGGCTGCTTTCCTTACATTAGGAAAATATTTTATTTAGCAAACGCAAGTATTTTGCTTATACCTCCAAGTTTTCTCCCTAGATCACCAAGAGATTCTATTGGAGGTGGAGTCAAGAAACAACCAACCAGGGCTTCCCTGGTGACGCAGTGGTTGAGAGTCCGACTGCCGATGCAGCGGACATGGGTTCGTGCCCCCATCTGGGAAGATCCCACATGCTGCAGAGCAGCTGGGCCTGTGAGCCATGGCTGTTGAGCCTGTGTGTCCGGAGCCTGTGCTCCACAATGGGAGAGGCCACAACAGTGAGAGGCCTGCTTACCGCAAAAAAAAAAAAAAACAACCAAACAAAAATGAAACAAAACTCTTATAATAAAAAACAGATCGTATTTTTCCTAAAGTATCATATTTGCATATTTCACTCAAAAATCTGTGGTAGTAACAGACAGCTATTTGAAAACTACATTCAGAGATCCTAAATGACAGCCAAATGTCATCCCTTTATAAGTATTGGCTTTGAAAGGAAATAAATAAATATTTCTCACTGTAACCTCTCCCTTACCTTACTTAAAATTTATCCAAATCCCTAAAGATAAGAAGGCAGGCCCAACTTTAGAAAGTGCAACCCTACTGCAATTCAACTTTTGCCTACAAAACTCCACTGAAGCTGCTATTGTGGAGATCACATCAGTTTTCTAAATCTACTTGTCAATTTTCAGTTCTCATATTATAAACCCCATCTGCAATATTTGGTAGAATTGATCACTATCTACTCTTGGAAACTCATTTTTCACTTGGATTCTAGGAAATCACAAATGTTTGGTTTTCCTCTTACCTAAACCTCACTAATATCCCTTCCTGTCTTGTTTGCTAGTGAGTTTTATTTTCCTCCCAACCTAACACTGAAGTGCCCCACGGCTCAGTCCTTGGATCTCTTCTCTATTTACATACACTCCTTTGACAATATTAAAGCTTATAATGCCCACAGTCATATCTTTATCCCAGATCACTACTCTGAGCCCCAGACTTGTATATTCAACTGCCAACTCAATATCACCATTGGGAATTTAATATACATCTCAAATTTAATCTCAGATTTAATATCTCCAAAACTGAATTCTTGATCTTAATTCTCAAACCTGTTCTACCTGTACTCTCACATCTCACTTAAAATCAACTCCATTCTTCCTGCTGCTTAAGCCAAAAAAACAAAGCAAAGCAAAGCAAAACAAAACAGAAACAACAACAAACAAACAAACAAAAAAACCTCTAAGAATCATCATTGATTCTACTTATTCTCTCACATATTATGTCCAATCTGTCAAGAAATCATGTGGGTTTCATATTCTGATCCCTTGTCAGTACCTCACTGCTATCACTTGGGACCAAACCACATTATCTCTTCTCTGGATTCTTGCAATAGTCTCTAAAATTGTTTCTCTGTTTCTGTCCTTTCCTCCATCTGGCATCTATTCTTAATGTAATAAGCAAAGTAATCTTTTTTTTTTTTTTTTTTTTTTTTTTTCCTTGCGTTATGCGGGCCTCTCACTGTTGTGGCCTCTCCCATTTGCGGAGCACAGGCTCCGGACGCGCAGGCTCAGTGGCCATGGCTCACGGGCCGCTCCGCAGCATGTGGGATTTTCCCGAAACGGGGCACGAACCCGCGTCTCCTGCATCGGCAGGCGGATTCTCAAGCACTGCGCCACCAGGGAAGCCCCAATAAGCAAAGTAATCTTTTAAAACATTTATCATAATATGCTCTCTGCTCAGAATCCTCCAACATTTTATCTCACTCAAAATGAATGGCGAAGTCCTTAGGATGGCTTGTAAGGTTCTACACAATTTACTCTCCTGGTATCTTTCTGACTTTATCTCATCTAGCTAATTTCTTTTTTTAAAAAATTGAATATACTTGGCATACTATGTTATGTTAATTTCAGGGATACTACATAATTATTTGATATTTTCATACATTGTAAAATGATCATCACAATAACTCTAGTAACCATCTGTCCCCATACAAAGATATTACAATATATTGACCATACTCCTTATGCTATATATTACATCTTCATAGTTTATTTATTTTATAACTACAGATTTGTACTTCTTAATGCTCTACACCTATTTTGTCTATCCTCCTGCTGTGCTCCTTCTGGCAACCACCCATTTTTTCCCTGTATCAATGAGTATATTTTTGTTTTGTTTTATTTGTTTGTTTGTTTTGTTTCTTAGATTACAGATATAAGAGAGACCATGCAGTATTTGTCTTTGTCTGTCTGACTTATTTCACTTAGCATAATACCCTCTAGATCCGTCCATGTTGTCATAAATGGCAAGATTTTTTTACACCTGAGTAGTATTCCATTGCGCATGTATACCACATTTTCATTATCCATTTGTCTATCAATGAACATAGATTGCTTCCGTATCTTGGTTATTGTAAATAATGTTGCAATGAACGTTAAAGTGCATGTGTGTTTTTTGGGTTTTTTTTTTTTTTTGTGGTACACGGGCCCCTCACTGTTGTGGCCTCTCCCGTGGCAGAGCACAGACTCTGGACGTGCAGGCTCAGCGGCCATGGCTCACGGGCCCAGCCGCTCCACTGCATGTGGGATCTTCTGGGACCGGGGCATGAACCCGTGTCCCCTGCATCGGCAGGTGGACTCTCAACCACTGCGCCACCAGGGAAGCCCGTGCATGTGTTTTTTTAAATTAATGTTTCTGTTTTCTTCAGATAAATACAAGAAGTGAAATTGCTGGATCATATGGCAGTCCTAACTTTAACTTTTTGAAGAACCTCAATACTGTTTTCCTTAGTGGTTGCATCAGTTTACAATCCCATCAAGAGTGCACAAGTGCTCCCACATCCTTGACAATGCTTGTTATTTGTTGCCTTTTTCATGATAGTCATTTTAATAGGTGTGAGGAGGTATCTCACTGTGGTTTTGACTTGCATTTTCCTGATGATTAGTAATGCTGAGAATCTTTTATGTCTGTTGGCCATCTGTATGTCTTCTTTGGAAAAATGTCTATTCAGATTCTCTGCCCATTTTTTAATGGGTTTTTTTATGTTGATTTTTATAAGTTTTTTATATATTTTGAATATAAACCCTTTATTGGATATATCATTTGCAAATATATTCTCCCTTCAATAGGCTGCTTTTTGTTTTGTTGATGGTTTCTTTTGTTGTGTAAAAACTTTTTAGTTTGATGTAGTCCATTTGTTTTATTTTTGCTTCTGTTTCCCTTGCTTGAAGAAACATATTAAAAAAAAATGTTGCTAAGACTTATGTTAAAGAGTTTACTGTCTATGTTTTCTTCTAGTAGTTTTATGGTTTTTAGTTTTAGAGTTAGGTCCTGGGGTCCTCTACCTATTTTCTTAATCTCTCTTTCTGGAAGCCTCATCTATATATATGCATGACTATACTTCATGTACTTTGAAAATTAGCTTACCTCCTTAGGAGGCCATCCTTGACCAACCTATTTACAGTTGAAGTCCCCTCGATACACCCTTGGTTTGTTCTTCTCCAAAGAACAAATCAAATTATCTTACAACATGCATAAAAGCTTTTATATATTGATTATGTTTGTTGCCTGACACCCCTTATAAGGGCAGCGATTATCTCTTTTAAGGTTACAATGCCCAACACAAAATACTTAAATATTTAGAGAAAAAGTGAATAAACAAATGAAACAAGGGAAGAGTCTACAGATGGACTAACAAAATACCTAACCAGAGGTGGAGGCACAGACAGTAACTCCAGGGGGAGTGGCACATGAACATACCAGTTTGCCCCATCAAACAAGCAAGCAAAAAAAAAAAAAAATTCAACAAGCAGTAGGATTAGTAGAATTATTTTTCACTATTTAGTCTGTTTCCTTGGATGCAGTTTGCTTTCTATCATTCACACATTCATTCCATCATTTATTTTCTTCCTTGGTACAAATTTTACCTAATATCCATTTGTCCTGCATTCCAGTCTATCTCAGACTCCTGCTCTATTATTTTCCTTAGCTCAGTTCCCTAACTTAAACTTACTTTGTCCAGTTTGCCTCAATCTCTGCTTGTTATTTCATCCCTGACTGTTTTATTTACTTCTGATCACTTTTAAGCCAAAAGGACTTCCTTAAATTTATTTCTGTAGCTCTATTTAATGTATCTATACACTAAAACCTCTATAATCTACTGATCAAGTTGTGGAACTGAGGAAAAAACCAATAAAAATAAACACTGCTTGTTAAAGTGGCATCTACACTGTGGGTTTGATAATAGTATTACCATTTCCCAGATGATAAAACTGAGATCCAGTTTTTAATTGACTTTCCTAACCTCAATTACCTTGTATATAGTGTGTGTGTGCCTTCAAAATCACTGCTAATTGTACAATGTTACATTGCCTCTTTAATTCAGATATCCTAACTCACAGCACTCTGCTTTTCCCATTACATATGTAAGCTTCCCTCATGTTTTAGAAACATACTATTTTTTGCCTCTTCATCCTTAGGCATTTAATAATTATTTATTACTCACACTTCAAACTCTATTTTATAAACAATGCATTAATTATGCATACTGAAGTGGGAAAACATTCAACTATCTTCCAGTAAAATATGTGAATATTTGCTAGTGTTAAAAACAGCCACTCTTCCATAGACACATTTTTTCAAATTATTATTATTATTATTATTATTATTAAGGTTACTGAACAGTCCAAAGTAACAGCTTTTTATTCTTTTCTTCATCTATTTTTTGTTAATCTTTAAAAATATTATATTAATAATTCAGTTGTCAGTAAAGTAAATATAACAGAGACACAAATCAAGATAATATCTGGGGCTTCTAAATTTAGATTATTCCCAAATGGGAAGCCATGTATTTTCTTCTTTTGGCCTCAAAAGAAAAGAAAGAATGCCCAAAGTTTAGGTTATTCATATTGTTCTTATAAAAAGTAGAATAAATTCTGAATGGGGACCAAAGTCATATTTTCCTTTTCATCTAAAATAAGGGAGTGGGGGGGAAGAGTAAGCTTGGATGAAATGAGAGTAGCATTGACATATATACACTACCAAATGTAAAATAGATAGCTAGTGGGAAGCAACTGCATAGCACAGGGAGATCAGATCGGTGCTTTGTGACCACCTAGAGGGGTGGGGTAGGGATGGTGGGAGGGAGGCACAAGAGGGAGGGGATATGGGGAGATATGTATACATATAGCTGATTCACTCTGTTATACAGCAGAAATTAACACAACATTGTAAAGCAATTATATTCCAATAAAGATGTTAAAAATAAAATTAAAAAGATAGATCTACTGTATAGCACAGGGAACTCTGCCCAATATTCTGTAATAACCTAAATGGGAAAAGAATTGGAAAAAGAATACATACATGTATATGTATAACTGAATCACTTTGCTGTACACCTGAAACTAACATAACATTGTAAAACAACTATACTCCAATACAAAATAAAAATTTTTAAAAAATTAAAAAATAAGGGAGAAAGGCTCTCTTGATGCCTTTTAATATTGTCTCTGGAAAAAAAAAATATCA
>NW_006775753.1:256451-270110 GCF_000442215.2 Lipotes vexillifer | reverse complement strand
AAAGAGTGTAGTCGATTGTCACTTTGAATTTTTGCAATAACTAAATTCCTCACTCCTTGGAGCATCTGATTCTGTAAGAAGGGGAAATGGAGAAGGGATGAAAACCTAACATTTTATACGTATTTCTCCACTCCACTGCCATATGATGAATCAAAACCTAAAGTGATTTGTTTAGAGTGAAGCTAATTGAGTCCAGAACTTTCTGAAGTCTTGAAAATTTCAAGCCATATCTGTAACATTTGATTTTTTAAAAATTTTTAATGGAGGAAATTTGATTTACAATATTGTATAAATTTCTGCTGTACAGCAAAGTGAATCATTTATCCATATATATACAGATCCACTTTTTTTTAGATTCTTTTCCCATATAGGTCATTACAAAGTATTGAGTAGAGTTCCCTGTGCTATACAGTAGGCCCTTATTATCTATTTTCTATGTAATAGTGTGTATATGTCAATCCCAATCTCCCAATCTATCCCTCCTCCCCTTTCCCCCAGGTAACCATAATGTTGTCTTCTACATCTGTCACTCTATTTCTGTTTTGTAAAGCTCAGTCGTGCCATTTTTTTATATTCCACATATAAGCTATATCATACGATGTTTGTCCTTCTCTGTCTGACTTACTTCACTCAGTATGTCAATCTCAAGGTCCATCCACGTTGCTGCAAATGGCATTATTTCATTCTTTTTTATGGCTGAGTAATATTCCATTGCATATATGTATCACATTTTCTTTATCCATTCCTCTGTTGATGGACATTTAGGTTGCTTCCATATCCTGGCTATTGTAAATAGTGCTGCAATGAACATTGGGGTGCATGTATCTGTTCAAAGTTTCAATTTAGAAATTATATTATCTTGATTGTCCTCATGACAGCTCAACTGATATAACTAATGCACTGATTTTTAAAATGTAATCAATAAATATATTTTGTTGTCAACAAAACTATGTGTTTAGTTTTTACTTCATTCTGAAAGGAAACTAAAATATATGATCTCTGTTCACAAGGAAAAGTAATCAAGATGGATGACAGGGATGGGGTGGTTAGAAATGATCCTGTTAGAGAAATAAGTATCATTAGAGAAATGAGGGAAAATTTATATTAGGAATGAGAAAAGCAAAAACTACTAGGAATAAGAATGAGCATAGATCAATTTCATTGTATTAATCAAACATGTAACATTAAAGTAGTGTGTGAGGAAGATGAATTAATAATATGATCAAGAGAAAATAAATTTTGCTTAATCAGAAGGAACTGGGGTAGAATGAGAAATTCAATGTTGGAGTTATGGTAATGAGAATGAGTTTTAATTTGAAGGACAAAATCTATAGAATATAAAAATAAACTTGATGAGAAATTTAAGAGTACATATGAACAATGTAATAAACTTACCCAAGAGAACCTGTGGGTCTAGATCTGGGAGAGCAGTCCAGGAGTGAAAAGCCAGAGCACAGAGTGGGATGCACAATAAAACTAAAGCATCAATCAAAAGGAATTTAGGCTTTAGATTTACATCATTTCTTCTAAAACTTGATTATGATTCTCATTTTAAAAATTTCTGTTTGTGCCTAAAAATGATAATCTTAGCATACATATAAGGAAGTTAAGGAAAGAAAAGAAAATTAAAATGAAAGAAAGTAGAGCAAAGAAAATAATAAAACAAAAAGAGAAATCAATAAAATATAAAACAAATATAATAGAGAAAATAAAAAAAGAATTTGTTTTTTATCTGATCAAGGAAAAAGGAACAAGATTCTAAGATCAGGAGTTAAAAATGGGCATTTCTATAGATTGTGTAAGCATTACATAGATAACATAAGCGTATTATAAGCAACTTAATGATAATAAATTTGAAAATTTGAATAAAATCAATTTTGGGGGGAAAACACATGAAAAAGTAGAAATTCTGAACAATTATATATCTGTTAAATAAATTACACTTGTTAAAAATGAGCTTATTGGTTAATTTTTTTTAATCATAAAAGAATGTCAGTAATCTGTATAAAATATTCTAAGAATAAAAAAAGAAGAAACAGTTTCCCAAAACATTATATGAAGCCAGCACATTATTAATACCAAAACTTGACAAGCTATGGTAAGGAAAGAATATTATTATGTTTGTAAGTTGAAAAAAATTCTAAACTTCTTATCAAATTAAATGTATCAGGATACAAAAAGAATAATAAATCTCAGGGCTTCCCTGGTGGCGCGGTGCTTGAGAGTCCGCCTGCCGATGCAGGAGATGCGGGTTCGTGCCCCGTTTCGGGAAGATCCCACATGCCGCGGAGCGGCTGGGCCCGTGAGCCATGGCCACTGAGCCTGCGCGTCCGGAGCCTGTGCTCCGCAAATGGGAGAGGCCACAACAGTGAGAGGCCCGCATAATGCAAGGAAAAAAAAAAAAAAAAGAATAATAAATCTCAAAATAGGTGAATCTATTCTAGAAATGCCAGTTTGGTTTAACAGCAAAAATAAGTCTATGTAATTCTTCACATGAAGTTCAAAATAAAAGAAGAAATGTAATGATTATGTCATTAGGCAAATATTAAGCACTGGAGGAAATTAAGGCAGAATTCTAAAATGATTCTCATTCTTCTATAATCTCTTCCTCTAGAATGTGGACTGAACCTGTGAATATGATGAGATATCACTCCCATGATTTTGTTACTTTATGTAGCAAATGGGATTTTGCAGATATAAAACAAATCAGTTGACCCTAAAATGGGGAGATTAACTGGGCAAGCCTTATCAAATCACATGAACCCTCTAAATCTGAATTTAGAGGTCAGACACTGGGAAAGATATGGATTCAAAGCACAAGGATTTGACATGCTAGCCAGATACTGGCTTAAAGATGGAGGGCACAATGTGGCAAGGAATGCAGCCAGCCTCCAGGAACTCAGGGTTGCTCCCAGCTGACAGCCAGGAAGGACTAGATTCTGATGAACATAAGAATAAGCTTCAGAGCAGTTTTTTTTCCAGAGCCTCCAGATGAAAATTCACGTGGCTGATACCACAATTTCAACCTTGTGATAACCAGAGCAGAAATCCCAGGACTTCTGACCTACAGAACTGTGAGCTAATAAATAGGTGTTATTTTAAGCCATTAAGTCTGTGCTAATTTGTTATGTATAAAGAGAAAATGAACACAAATATCCAGGAATAGGTAAATTATATCTATTAAAATTCTATTGCAAACATCATCCTTAATGATGATTAATCAAAAGTGTTTACCCTGGGGCTTTCCGGGTGGCGCAGTGGTTGAGAGTCCACCTGCCGATGCAGGGGACGCGGGTTCGTGCCCCGGTCCGGGAGGATCCCACATGCCGCGGAGCGGCTGGGCCCGTGGGCCATGGCCGCTGGGCCTGCGCGTCCGGAGCCTGTGCTCTGCAACGGGAGGGGCCACAGCAGTGAGGGGCCTGCATACAGCAAAAAAAAAAAAAAAAAAAAAAAAAGTTTACCCTGAAATTAGAAATGAGACAGGGATGTTGTTACCATACTATTTAACATTGTCCTGGAGTCCTAGCCAAGGTAATAGGCAAGAAAAGCAGTTGAGATATATAAGGAATGGAAAGAAAAAATTCAGTTGTCATTTTTGCAGATGACATAATTTTACATGTAGAAATCCAAAATAATTTACAGGAAAATTATTTGGGTTAATCAGTGAATTTAAATAACAGCTGGATGCCAGGTCAATACCTGCAATTCTGTAGGCAAGCAACAAATTAGAAAATAAAAATTTAACATAAAATTCTTTCTAAGAGCATAAAAACATAAAACACTTAGGAAGGAATGTAATGGTCCCTTTATCTATCATTGTGCTAACATTAGTCTGTCTTAATCTAGTTAAATTTCTGTCTTGTGTAAATCCTCCCAATTGCCACCAAAAAAATAACATATTGAATTTTTTTATTGTGATTAATCAATTTGCAGATTACCTTAAAAATACTGAGTCTTCCAGTGATTGATTCCCTGAACTTATATCCAGAAACAAGGTAAACACATTTATAAATTTTTAATTTATGAATAAGTCAGCATTGAGAACAAAGCAGTAAAAAAGATGCCTTAACAATAAATGGTGTTGGTTTATCCATAGGGAAGAAAAGAGATACCTTTCACCATTAACAAAAAGCAGTAATAGATAGACCTTAAGTCTGTTATAGGTTGAATTGTATCCCCTCAAAATTAATGTGTTGAAGTCCTAACTCCTAGTACCTCAGAATTTGATCTTATTTGGAAATAGAGTCATTGTAGATGTAATTAGTTAAGAAGTGGTCATGCTGGATTAGGGTAGGCCCTAATTCAATATGATGGGGGTCATTTTAAAAAGATGAAATTAGACACTGACATGAACATAAGGGAAACACCATGTGAAGATGAAGGCAGAGATCAGGAAGATGGTTCTACATGCCCAGGAAGGCCAAAAATTGCCAGGAAATCACCAGAAGCTATAGAAAGGAATAGAACTGATTCTTTCTCACTGCCTTCAAAAGGAACCAACCCTGTCCATATCTTGGTCTCAGACTTCTAGCTTCCAGAACATTTAGAAGATACATTTCTGTGTATAAGCGACACAGTTTAAGCTGCTTTGTTATAGCAGCACTAGATAATTAACATAAAATCTAAATATAAAACATAGTATAAAGTGTCTATAAGATAACATATAAGAAAATTGTGACTTTTGTTTTAGAGAAAAAAATTCTTAAACAGAGCACAGATACCAGAAGCCACAAAGAAAAAGACTAATAAATTAAATAGCATTAACATTAAGAATTTTCTATCATAGTTAATAGTGAAATGCCAAGCTACAGCAAGGTAGAAGATATTTATAATACATAAAAATGAGAAGTATATAAAGATTTCCTAAAAATCAGTTAGAAACAGATAATCAGCACAACCAAAAAGTAAAGAAATTTAAACTAAACTAAAAGAGATTTGTATAAGTATACTTCAAATAAAAGGATTTACAAATGACCAAAAAATGTTTTTGAAAGTGCTCAACCTCATTGAATCATCACGAAATTAAAAAAAAAAAAAAAGCATAATGAGATATCAATACACAGTGACGAAAAAGATTTAAATGAAAAGAAATAACAATACCATGGTTTTGGTCAATATTTGCAGCAATTGCATTTCTCATACACTACTAGTAGGATGTAATTTCATAGAAATATTACCTACTAATTGAGCTTACACGTTCCCTATAATCCAGTAATTTCACCCCTAGAAATACATATATATGTGCTCCAAGAAAATATATACAAGGATGTTTATAGTTGCATGACACATAACAGCCAAAAATCTGTAAACAGCTTAAATGCCCACCAATAGTAGCATGAATAAATGCATTGCTATATATTCATATAAAAATGCTATGCACAATGAAAATTAATAAGCTACAACTACATTTAACAATATTTTTGAATCTCAGATCAAAATTTTGAGCAAAGGAAGCCAGATACAAAATAAACATACTATTTTATTCCATTTGTATACATTTCTGCAAAAGGATAAAACTATTACATAGAGAAGTAATTCAGGAGAGCATAATGGTTGACATGGGTCATAAGATTCTGGCTGCTGGCAATGATCTCTTCTTGATGAAGTTAATGATTACATATGCATGTTCACTTTGGAAAATCCATTAACCATTCACATAATCAATTAGTGTAATCTTCTGTATCTTTACTACACTTTCATATAAAAGGTTACTTTAAAAGAGACTCGGGCTTCCCTGGTGACACAGTGGTTAAGAATCCGCCTGCCAGTGAAGGGGACACAGGTTGGAGCCCTGGTCTGGAAAGGTCCCACATGCCATGGAGCAACTAAGCCCATGTGCCACAACTACTGCGCCTGTGCTCTAGAGCCTGCAAGCCACAACTACTGAGGCCACATGCCACAATTACTGAAGCTCAAGTGCTTAGAGCCAATGCTCCACAACAACAGAAGCCACCATGATGAGAAGCCCGGACACCGCAACAAAGAGTAGCCCCCACTTACCGTGACTAGAGAAAGCCCACACACAGCAACGAAGACCCAATGCAGCTAAAAAAAAAAGAAAAAAAGAAGTCAACTCCTTTTCCACTCACCATAAAAAAAAACTAATAAAAATAAATAGAGGTAATTAAATTAAAATGAGAAATTAGAGTGAGTCTTAATCTAATATGACTGGTGCCTTTATAAGAAGAAATAAAGAAGTGGTATATATATACAATGGAATATTACTCAGCCATAAAAATGAATGAAATTGGGTCATTCATAGTGAGGTGGATGGACTTAGAGTCTGTCATACAGAGTGAAGTAAGTCAGAAAGAGAAAAACAAATACCGTATATTAACGCATATATATGGAATCTAAAAAATGGTACTGATGAACATATTTGCAGGGCTGGAAAAGAGACGCAGATGTAGAGGAAGGACTTGTGGACACGGTGGTGAGAGGTGGATGGGCCGAACTGAGAGGGTAGCATTGACATATATACACTACCATGTGTAAAATAGATAGTGAGAAGTTGCTATATAGCACAGGGAGCTCAGCTTGGTGCTCTGTGATTACCTAGAGGGGTGGAATGGCAGGGGAAGGAAGTCCAAGAGGGAGGGGATATATGATACATATAGCTGATTCACTTCATTGTACAGCAGAAACTAACACATTGTAAAGCAATTATACTCCAATAAAAAAAAGAACAATGAAATATATATTTCCTAAATAAATTGGGAGAGTGATAACTGAGAAAGAATGTTCATTTTCAAAACTAAAATAAACTTCATGTGTGTATATATCTGAAAAAAAGAAAGAAGAGATTAGGACACAGATATGTGTAGAAGACCATGTGAAGAGACAGAGGAGACAGCCGTCGACAAGTCAAGGAGAGAAATCAGAAGAAGCCAGCCCTGCTGACATCTTGTACAGGAAAGTAAGAAAACATATTTTGGTTGTTTAAACCCCCGTCTGTGCTACTGTCTTATGGCAGCCTTAGAAAACTGATACACATACTGTCAAACCATTAATTGACAGTTGTAGAATACTCCACTAAACAACTGAAGAATATACACTGTTTTCATCTGTACATGGAACATTTACACAGGTAAACCATATTCAGGGCCTAAAAAAGTCTTGATAATTTAAAAAGCATTCAAGTTAAACAAAATATGTTCTCTGACCACAAATTAAATTTAAATTTAAAATCAATAACAGGGACTTGCCTGGTGGTCCAGTGGGTAAAACTCTGTACTTCCAATGCAGGGGGCCTGGGTACGATGCCAGGTCAGGGAACTAGATCCCACATGCAAGCTTCAACTAAGAAGCCCACATGCCTCAACTAAAAAGAAAAACAAAATCAATAACAAAAAAAAATTTGGAAAATCCCCAAATAATTTGAAAATAAATGCAGTTCTAAATCATCCATTAATCAAAGAAATCAAAAAGGAAATTAGAAATTCTTCAAACTGAATGAAAATAGCAAAGCATATCAAAGTTGGGGGGGGGGGTTACTGATAAAGCAGTATGTAGAGGAAAATTTATACCACAAAATGCCCACAGTGGAAAAGAAGTCTATCAAATCAATGACTTCAACTAACACACAAGAAACTGAGAAAAGAAGAGCAAATAAAAGTAAAGAGAAGAGGGAATTCCCTGGCAGTCTGTTGATTAAAACTCAGTGCTTTCACTGCTGGCCTGGGTTCAATCCCTGGATACCTGGTCAGGGAACTAAGATCCCCAAGCAATCGTGTGGCACAGAAAAAAAAAAAAAAAAAAAAAAAAAAAAAAAGGAGAAGAAAGAAATGTACAATAATGTAGAAACCAAGGAGAGAAAAAACAGAAAAACAATAGAACTGTCATATTCACCTGGGTTCATTTGTGGATTTTCTATTTTGTTCCATTGTTCTCCTGTTATGTACCAAATCACACTATATAGAGATTTTATTATAATTTTTAATAACTGGCATTACAAATCCTGTATTATTTTGTATTTTTCAGGGGTTTCTTGGTTACTCTTTTTTATTTATTTTTTCACATGAATTTTAAATAAGTCTAATGATGTTCTTTTTGGATCACTTTAATTGGTATATTCACTTAGAAAGAACAGATAACTCTATGGTGTTCAGTGTTCCAATCCACTAATGTTATTCCTTTCCATTTTGCAAGGTCACTTTTGTGTTTTCCTGTAGCTTTTAAAAGTTTTACTCTTAAAGGTCTTGCGAATTTCTTGCAAAGTTTATATACAGATATTTTATCTTTTTACTGTTATGTTGAATGAGGTCTTATCTTTTATTATATGTTTATGAAATAACTAAAAAGGGTAATGATTTCCAGTATTGATTTGATATTTTGCTATCTTTTTATTTATATGGTTTTAAGATTTTTCTTTTTTTCATTACTTTTATATCTACACATAGTTTTCTTTTTATTTATCTTATTTAGCTTCAGAGCATTTTGTGAGTTTGCCAGTAATTTGAAGGGAAAATGGCTCATGGAGTTGCTCTCATTTGGTGTTTCTTTTCTGTCTTAGATCTCCACCCCTTACCCCTGGTTGCTGCAGCATTTCTTTGGTTCTTAAAAATATTCTTTGTATTTTACTCAGTTTTTTTCCCAGTTATTTTCATTTGGAAGACAGACTGTTTCAAATTTCTCCATCTGACTTGGAGGCAGAAATCTCCTGAAATCACCATTTCAGAGGAAATTCACTCTGTGGTATTTGCTCAGCACATGAAGTGGGGGTGGTTTAGGGACTAAGAAATAGGACTGGAATTGTATCTATTATTGCTATTTTTCTTCACCTAGGACCCATTCCAGGGCCATCTAGATATTACTTGATTCTCAGGCCACATTAGATTGGTACTGCTCCTATCTTTCTTATCAGAAAAAGAGCTAATAAAGATCCTTCCAATTTCAATGGGGGATTATCATTATTATTTAGAAAGACCTCCTTTTGTCCACCCCCTGCATTGGACCCTGTGCATTTATTACTCCAGGCATCCAGGCATATCTCTCAGTGCATGAAGTTCCCACAATGACAAATCTTGACACCTTGTGTCTCCACATGAGTTTCTCATAAATTTTATGTGTTGTTAAGCACAGCTTTAAAACTCACCAAATTCTCTGTAAATTACATGGCATCTCCAATTTTGTATTATAATTTTTGCTGAACTAGATTTTCCTAGGATGCCTTTATCATTTTATAACTCTCAAAATTAATTTTTAAACATGTCTCCCCATTAGACTGAAACCCAGAATGTAGTTTAATCATTTTATATATCCTACAACTAGCATGATGAGATGTCTTTAGGAATTTAATAAATATTTATTGAATGCATAATTTATCCATGTATATATGAGAAAATGTTGTGAACAGAGAAAAAAATAATAAATTAAGGAAACACATTTTCTAGGTTATTGATTGACGTTTCTTAAAACCTTTCTATAACAAGAACAGCTTTATATGAAGAAGGCAGATCAATTCCCACTTCAAGTACTTGGTCTTCCCTAAAAGTTTGTCATATTACTACAGAAATATCTAAAATTATTCAGAAAAGTTATGGTTTTGCTTTCTTCCTTTTTAATAAATCAAATAATTAGGTAATTGTGCAGACGCCTCTCTATCTTTGGAGTTAGCTTAACAGCAAATAATAGCATTTACAAGAATTTCTGGGAAACTTGTACAAATTTTAGGAATAATTATAAAAAAAAATGTGGGCAATTTAACTAATGGGTAAAGATAATGGAAATTGCTATAATGTAAATAAGTCAAGGGAATGGGGAATTTCACTCTACTCCTTACCCGTACACATTAAAAAGAATAAAGAACATATAGATGTATGAGTATTTTCGAAAATGTCATAGATGTATTATTAGGTTAAAAAAAAGAAAAAAGAAAGCTCAAGTAGAATAATGTTTATGGTATAATATCATTGTTTCAACTTTTTCTACATTTTTGTATATGTGTGTTCACATGCATTGAAAAAGTCTAGAAAGAAATATCCCAAACCTTTAACAATGCATACCTAGAAGGAATAAGATTACGAAAGCAGGGATGTGAGGATATGGCTTTAAATATATACTTTCTATGTTTTCTTGTTTGATTAAATATGTGGCAACACATGCATATTACTTTAAATTACATTAAAATTTCAAGTTATATAGAGTTACAGAAAATGAAGAGGCAAAGATAATTAATTATTTAGTGTGCTGAATTAGTGTTGCTTGCCCCTGTCTAGCTTCCCTCACCCTACTTGTAATCTGGAGTTGCAAACCTATGCCAGGTAGCATTTTCGAGAGGAAACAGCTATTATTTCACAATAACAATAATATCCTCACACCAACATTGCCTTGTTCTTAGTGGAATTGAAAGAGGTCCCTCATTTTTCTTTGCCAAGGAATGGGATCTTTGCTATATTTAGAAGTGTTTTAGAATGAGAGTAGAAAGAAGGAAGAAGGTGGCAGGTTGGCAGTGTTTCTTCTTCTACTAAAATAAGAGAAAAGCTCACAACTTAGGAACTAAAGGGAATGCTGCCCTTGCTTCTTTCCCAGGCTCAGCTTCCTCTGGGAAAATGGCTCTTTGGGAGAAACGCGAAGTGGCAGCCACCCAAGCTCACTGCTCTGTAGACTAAAGGAATGGGCAAAGTGCCCTGGTAGACCTAAACAGAGAAGAAGATGGTTTGGAGAAAAAACTCTCCCCACCCCCATTCAGCAAAAGCACAAACCCCCAGAGAAATATTCCTTGTGGGATAAATGCCAGGACTGAAGAACTAGAAACCCCTGCTTAAGATTCAACTGAAAGTAATGTTCTATTCAAATATGTAAAAAATGGAAAAGGCAAGTTTATTGGAATGTGAAGAAAGGGGAGAAAAATATCGAGGCAGCCAGAAACAGAGTGACAGACAAGATCCCTTAAGACTAGGTTTATAAAAACTTTCTGCAATGACTAATAGTATTGTAAGGAGTACAAGCAACAAGAGAATTGTGGTTCTTTGGAGAAAAAAAAGATTTGTATTCTATGTTAGTGACGGTATTCCCTGGATATCTGCAAGTTTTTTCCTTTCACATTCCAGCAAGAGATTTTTCTTTTCAATTTGTTTTTCATTTTGAGTCAGCTATATTTGGAAACTAACTACACTTTGATACATTATTTATTTGTGTGATAGTCCCTTGAGACACCCATCATTATCATGGATTGGTTCTAATTTTCTGAAAGTTCTAATTTCCTGGAATGATAATTGAATGACCTATGTATTCCATGCTCCCCCATCCCCTGACAAATACACGCACAAACACTTCCCACTCTACTCTCCTCTGTGGCCAAGTCACAGGCGTTTGAGAAAAAGGAGCATTCTGTTAGGATAGCATGAAATATTTAGTGGGTTGCTGATGGAAAATTTATTGAGAGGAATTCTCTAGAAAAGAATCTAAAGTTCCATTTCTTTGGAAAGGCAAAATATTTATTTTACTTCCCTTTCTACTCTAATAATGCCCAGTTTGCTTTCAGCTATCATAGCTTTATTGCAAAATATCCTAACAGCAAAAGAGGGAGGCAAGTAAGAGAGATGAAGTTGGAGTGAATGCCTAATTGCCGAAGGGAGCTTATATCATCAAGAAAATCTGCCTGGCCCCTTAAAAGATAAGGGAAAGCATATATTGCACTTGAACTCTCTTGAGTCTGATACTAGGTTACGTCCTTTGACTTCAAAGAATTAGTTCACTCCTTTTATCTGACCACACATGAAGTCTCTGAGCCAGATGAGAAATAATTTTATGAGGAAAAGGCAGTTTCTCAGGTGCTTACTACACAAAGCATATGAGAATAAAGTGCACAGTTGTGGGGAAGTTAGGAGCTTAGAATTTGCTGCTTATTTTTGCTCTCAATCGCAAATTATTTCTCTATCTTTAGTAAAATTGTGGTGTTACACTTACTTAAAGAGAACAGAAAAAGAATAAATGACAGGCTCAGATAAATAAAAAATTGATGGCAGAAGCAGTGTATGATCCAGGAAGTGGTGGGCAACAGGCCACTGCACAAATCCAGAATCTGTCCTTTATTATTATATTCCAATGACCACATATGGAAATGCTTATAACTGTGTAGAAGGTTCTGCAGTAACATGGGACGTCCTTATCTTATTTATTTTTAATTACTTTATCCAGCTTTGTGCTCTGATACCTTCCGCTCAAATAAAGTTTTTTTTGTTTGTTTGCTTGGTTTTTGTTTAGTTTTTGATTTTTAGGGCAGAATCCCCTTGGGATTTACAGCAATAGCGAGAAATGGTGCACAGAGAACAATATTGGAGTGGTAAGAGTTTAAAGTACAGTAGTTATAATTAGCAATGAGGTAATGACATTTGAAAAAAAAAATCAGAGAACCACGTTAGTATGAATTTACTAGAGTATGCTGTACCCAAATGTTGTTTCAAATAATCACTAAAATTATAGCTCTGGAACTTTGCTTCTGAGATTCAGATCATTTACAGTTATGCAAAACTAACTCACTGGAAAAAGACATTTGCAGGGCAGAAAGATTTTTTGTGTTAGCATCATGCTAAGAGTGGAAAGGTCTACAAAAAAGCTCTAGGGCCCACAATACCTCCTATTACCCATGGCTATTGTTTGCTAACCACCATAAGTTCTATTTTAGCCTTGAAATGTAAATACCATGGAAACTGTTATGGCTCCAGAATTTCTCCATAAAAGGTGTTTAAGAGCTACAAATTGCTTGGAAAGGGGATTGCATATGGCGATGAAAGATGTGACTTGCAAGCACACTAGCTTCTCTTGATTTGTATGACATAAATCAGCAAATATAGTGTTAGTAAGGATAGGCAATGCAAAAACAATTCCAAAAATATTATAAAAATTATTCTTTTGATTGACTAGCTGATGAAATAAACAAGGAAACAATTATTTTTTTTAATTATAATGTACGACAATGTTGCGATTTCTATAATCAGAATACAGGTTTTTTTTTTCCTTCCTAATAGCTAATTACTCCAGTGACAATTTTAGTAGTTTCTTCTTTGTCCATATTAAGCTGTAAAATCAATTAGTCAAAGGACTTTATACAAATAATTTGGAAGTTTTTAAGTCAATTATTATTATTATCCTCATTATTTTCTTTTATTTGAGATGGCTTGGGTCCTTCCACTACATGCAAAGATATCTACTGTAGCTACAAGTGATGTAAATTTGATTATCAAAAGGGCCATTTCTGAACTGAAGGTGCTTATAAAATAGAATGTTGGCCATTCTGGTGGCCTCAGACAGCAAAGGACCAACTCAATTGACATAAGTGAGTGTTTTTCTGTATTGCTGAAATCCTTAAACTGGAAAGAGCTTCAGTCTTGAAAGGAAGAATCTACAAATCATCACTAAAAGAAGGGTCAGAAGGAAGATCTGGGATAGTGAGGGGAATTGGTAAGGTCCACTTTTAGGGGATTAAAGAGAAAGGCTGCAACCTACATCAACTACCAGCTTAGGTCAGAAAGACAGAGGTCAAAAACTGTTATAATTTTATAAGTATATAATGTTCTAATGTTTGTTTATTTTATTATTAATCATCAGTTTCTTTGTAGAAATTAGTATTCAAAAGTCTCAGGACTAAATAGTAATGTGTTTACTTTTATGGGAAACAGGATGAAATAAATATGGGAAGAATATTGATTTCCCTAC
>NW_006775753.1:208389-256404 GCF_000442215.2 Lipotes vexillifer | reverse complement strand
TCCCTACACAGATATACTTGATGGATAAATGAAGGACACTTAATGCTAGCATAGAAGGAGTAACTAAGGAAGAATTGGAAAGAAGTCCTTGGGGCTTGTTCTTTGATGGTGTTAAGTATGATTTGGGTATTGTTATTGGGGCAGGAGTATAAATTCTCCTATCCAACGAATTCAAGGCAATTGTTATGCCTTAAAGCGAAATTCAGATAAAGTTGGCTATTCTTTTTCTTGTCTTCCTGTAAAGATCTTTGCTTCTTTTAGATGCCTTGACACTTGAAGTGATTTTTCAAAAATACATTTACTGAACTTTAGATGCTAGCAGCACACAGCTAGATGCTCACAATTTTATATTTCATTTCATCCCAAAGAAACATGGAGAAGTCAGAACTATCCTCTATTTACAAAGGGAAAAGTAGAAAAGTAGAGCTGAGTTATAGCCAAGATTACATGATGTGGTGGAATTTGGACTTATACGTGTGGTCATTGAAGCCAAAGTTCGTATTAGCCCCATTAAATCATCCTGAATCAAAAGCAAATGTCATGGGAAAATGACTAAATCTAAGAAGTATAAGATGAAAGGGATGAGAATTGTTTTATTACTCAATAATTGATTTATTTATATATTTGTTCATTCAATTATTTATTCATTCATTTATCCATTCACTGCACAAATATGTATTCCTGCGGTATGCCAGACATCTAATTGAGATATAGGAAAATAAAATACATATTAAATACAGAAAAAAAAAGCATAGAAACAAAATATTTTAATTGTGTGCTTCCTGAAAACAAAATTAAAACTCCTTTACTATAGGTCTCTATGCACAGCCAATGAGAAATTAATATTCATTATCATTATCAAGTTGAGCTATGTATATTGTCAGAATTCTAAGCAGTGCACTGCATGGGCCAGACAAGAAAACACTGTTCCAACCCAAGAGGTTTGCAGGTTTGTGCAAGCATCATCTAAACAAGCACAGAAAACAACAACAAATAATAATAATAATAAATAACACATGTCCACTAGAGACATTCCTACTGCGGACTGTATTTTCTTAGAATTCTTATGTATTTTTTTGTTTTACTGACTATAATACAAAGAGGCTTTAACAAAACAAGTCACTTAATTTGTGAAATGTTGTACATTGGGAAGAGAAGGAAGGAGTTTTGAAATCAAGAATATTCTTTAGTCTGTTTCTTGCATTGAAGGCACATGTTGTCCAATGGACTCCAAAAGACTACAAAATCTCTCAAAGGTTGTACCTTTGAAACCCTATGAACCTATATTTACACCACCTCAGAGTCTATAAAAAATTCTCTGAACTAAAACACCAAAAAGTTAACTATTCCATTCATAAAGTGAAATATAGCTTTATTTCTTTTAAAGTTGCCTCTTCTTCACGTTTTCATATACTGTAAATACCTGACAAAAGTTTCCCTGGACCTTGCAATTTGTATTAGCAGATTATAATTGTTTATTGACAAACTGCTTGTTTTAAGTCTAAATACCTAACAT
Source organism: Lipotes vexillifer (assembly GCF_000442215.2). Taxonomy (NCBI): domain Eukaryota; kingdom Metazoa; phylum Chordata; class Mammalia; order Artiodactyla; family Lipotidae; genus Lipotes; species Lipotes vexillifer. Next base: position 254,888 of record NW_006775753.1, on the reverse strand, counting down.
TTCCACTTCCTGTGAGTGATTAAGAGCCACCACACCTACTAAGGCTCTCGGAGAACTCTGCACCCAAGCCAAGGGCTGCCCCTAACAAAGCCTGGTATTGCCATTCACCATCAATAGGTACTAGAAGTCACTTGCAAAAATTTTGTCATGACCGTTTCCAAAGAGTAATGTCTGTGATTACTATCAGGCAGTCTGACAACTCAGGGAGCTAGCTGTTTTCCCCAGAGCTTGGAGAGCATTTTTCTACTTAAAATTTAATAGATTGTCTCGTCTGGTGCACACAACAGAAAAAATGGTCATTATCATCTCCATCTATAAGATAACTGATTCAATATGATCAAGTGACTTATCTACATTCACGGCTGATATAGCCTCACAGGCCAGTCTAAGACCTGGGTATGCTAGAGGCATAATATACCTGAGCAAAGGGCTTGGGAAGTTGAACTTCCACCAGCACTCAAGTGCATGCAGAACCTATCTGCTGGGTAAGAAAGCACTGAGTTTCCATAACTCAGAGGATCCTGGAGGAAAATAAAGAAATATAGATAAGAAAACTTGTGAGAATGCCAAAAAGAACCGTTTGAGGAACCTGAGTGAAACCATGAGGCAGTTTTAGCAACACCTAGGACGCTTGTGGGTCACTGAAGTACAGAGAAGCCTCCCCAAGGTGTGTGAAGGAATGATCAATTGTAAACAAAAACTGAGACAATGTACTACACTTCACAAATTAAATAATTTGTTTTGTTAAAACCTCTTTGTACTATAGTCAGTAAGACAAAAAAAATACATAGGAATTCTAAAAAATTCTAAAAAACTGAGACATATAATTGTTATAGTGGTGGGAGAAATCAGAGTACAGGATCAGAGTTGAAACATACATCTTCTTGTCCCACCTCTATTTTACAGGCAAGGAAAATAAAATACTAAAGCCTAAGTAGATAGCAAAATTTATAACACAAGTTAATGGCAGAGCTCAGATCGGAAGCCCGATTATGAGTCCTATTCCAGTGCTCTTCCTACCACACAACCCTAACTTCCTACTATTTCAAGAAGGCAAAGACTTCTAGAAATTCCCCCATATCCTGGTCTTACATTTAGCTTTAGAGATACTGCAGCGTGTGCTTTGGCCTTATTTTTTTTAATATATATAGAGAGTAAAAGTGGAAAAGGCTTGCAGTGATGTGCAAAATAGCCATGATTGGGCTTCCCTGGTGGCGCAGTGGTTGAGAGTCCGCCTACCGATGCAGGGGACATGGGTTCGTGCCCTGGTCTGGGAAGATCCCACATGCCGCGGAGCGGCTGGGCCTGTGAGCCATGACCGCTGAGCCTGCGCGTCCGGAGCCTGTGCTCCGCAATGGGAGAGGCCACAACAGTGAGAGGCCTGCATACTGCAAAAAAAAAAAATAAAAAAAAAAAATAGCCATTATTCTCATATATGTGAGATGATATCAAACTCAGATCTCTGTTTTATTCATGGCTTAGATCAAAAGAATAAAGTTCTTACAAAGCCTCTTCACAAGAGATAGTGCTTGTCCAAAAAATTATCTCTTCTGCTCACTAATCAGGTAGAGTGTCTCTAAGTATATGCTTCAGGGAGGTGTGTTTTCTTTGTGTCCTGGCACAAATGCTGTGGATTTGGCAGCCATGTGGAATTTCAGGGGTTTCCCCAGTACCAAAATGAATAGTGCCTTTCTTGGTAGAAAGAGAGGAATGTCAGGTATTTTTCTGAATTTTACCCTAATTTATTTAGTACTTTTCATTAGAAAATCTAAAAGAAAAACTGAGGTGCTGCAGAAATTACTGTTGGCAATCATTTAATCAGTGTGTTTTGGTAGCATGGGAACACATAAACCTTATAGAAAATATATATTTTAAATGCTCTATGTTCTTCCTGAGGGAAGAAATTTGGCAATTTAACTTAATTGATGCCCTGAGAACATAGCTGGAATGCAAAATGAAAGTCAAGGATCCCCCACCAACAAATTAACTTAGAAAGGCATCTTATAAAAAGAACCTTTGAAATGGAAACTAAAAAATACTAATCTACAGGGACAAGTTATGCCATATAATAAGAAAGTAGGTAAAATTTTTAAAGAGGTATTTTTAACTTGTGACTTGGTACTGAGCACTTGATGCCTATTATCACCTATTATCTCATAGCTCAGAAACATTAATATTTATTATCTTATTGATATTCTCCCAGTTTCTTAATTCAGTAAACATTTTTCAAATAAGCTTTAGCTATTTTGAATTTGCTACAACACCAAAAATATATGTAGATAGATAAATAGGAAACTAGATAGATGTCCACATTTGTTACATGTTTTGAGTGTTTACTCTGTGCCAGTTAATGTGCAAAATGGTTTAAATATACTGTCTCAGTGTAAATCCATGAGGTAAGTCCTGATTATTAAACTATCAATAATTTTATAGCTGAAGAAATGAAGTTTCCTAAAATGTAAATAACTTGCCAACGTTTCCCCACATAGGCTGTGTTAAAACTGAAAAGCAACTCCAGGTCTCCTGATGACCAAAGACTTAATCACTAAGCTGTATTGACTTCCTTTATTCTCAAAATTTAGGTAAACAATTTGAAATCAATGATTTGGAGTTAGAAGTATCAAAAGAAAGAATTCTTGCTATTTCTATTTTGATAGCATACATAGACAATTGTCCTTTGTTTTGACAAGCATATCTCCAGGTGTACCATTTTCAAATTCACCAGGGACAAGGCCTGAAAAAAATAATACTCTAAGGGAGAGAAAGCTGTGCACAGCCAAACCATCCTATGTTCCTCAAATATATAAAACTGTGTCATTCATTATGTCTGACTATCCCATTATTAAGCATATTAAAAAGGTGGATAGTCCGAGTTAAATGTCTGCTCCAGGGTATGCTGTCTCTTGTTCAGTCTCAAGCTAGCGTGTCTATTATGTACCAAATGATTCAGTCTCAAGCTAGCGTGTCTATAGTGTACCAAATGATTCATAATATAGACTTTCAGAGAAGCTGAACATAACTAAAACATGCAATTCGTTTGGCATATTAAACTAATCAGCTTTGGTAAGTGCCCTTTCTGCCATAGACAAGCAACCATTCGGCAGGTGCCCTCGTGTCTGCACTCTCTGACAGGCTTCCATCACACAGTTTCATCTTCAGCTTTTGCAGGGATCATTTCCCTCTTGGAATAATGTGTTCCACAGTTAACGTAAATCATGGTAAGTTACTCTCTGGGTTATCTAGACGTTCTGTTCCTGTTGCCCAGATTTAAACAGAATTGTTTCTTTAGTGCATCATTACATGTTGACAAAATTTAAAGTAAAAATATGAAACAAAAAACAGTGTTTTGACTGTCTGTACTGTAAGAAAATATCTAAAGCTTCTTTGGTCTTGAGAAATTCCTGGGACTTTCCATTAAATTCATCCACTAAAGAAATTCTACCCAAGACTTAACTGATTTCCAACTATGTGCAAAGCACTAAACTGAACTCTAAAGGTGTTTTGTTCTACTGGCCAAGTTGTTTTGTCTCTTTTTTCCCTTAGATATCAGAATTAAAATTAATTCATTATTAAAACATTTGAAATATATAGTAACATCTAGGAAAATCATTTTAAAATCACCGATTACCTCATAGCTCAGAAACATTAATATTTATTATCGTATTGATATTCTCCCAGGTTGTTTTTTAGCGGTACGCAAGCCTCTCACTGTTGTGGCCTCTCCCGTTGCGGAGCACAGGCTCTGGATGTGAAGCCTCAGCGGTCATGGCTCACAGGCCCAGCCGCTCCGCAGCATGTGGGATTCTCCCGGACCGGGGCACGAACCCGTGTCCCCTGCATTGGCAGGCGAACTCTCAACCACTGCGCCACCAGGGAAGCCCATCTCCCAGTTTTTTAACCCATATATTTATGTGTGGGCATGGTTATATTTTTGCCTAAACCTGGATTATGCTTTACTTTGTTATTACTTAGATCATGTTTTTCTCACTCATCTATATAGCAAGATCAATTTTGCATGTTTATTTGTTATCTATTGCTGCATATAAAATTACTCCAAAATTTAGTAGCTTTAGGCAACCCACATTTATTATCTTATGGTGCCTGTGGATCAGGAATCCTGGTACGGCTGACTGACTTTTCCTCGTCAAGAAATCATACAAGAGTAAAATAAAGGTGTCAACCAGGGAAGGACTCAATTCCAAGCTCTCTCAGGGGTTGTTGGCAGGACTCCATTCCTCATGAGATTTTGCACTTAAAGCTTCAGTTTCTTGCTGCTGGTTGATTGAAAGCCACCTTCAGTTCCTTAGCATGTGGGTCTCTTCATAAGGCAGGTCAAAACATGGCAGCTTGTCATCCAAGCCATATAGCGGGAAGACTCAAAGGAAGAGTGTGAGCAAGATGGAAGTCAGTTTTTCAGCACCTAATTTCATACCATCACTTTTGCTGTATTCTATTCATTAGAAGTTAAGTCCCTATATCCAGCCCATACTCAAGCAGAAGGGTTAACAAGGGAGGGCCTGAATACCAGCAGGTGGGGATCATTAGGTGCCATTTTAATGGTTAGACATAATAAAATTATATATATATATATATATATAATTTATATATGTAATGTAATTATAAATATATAATATTTGTATTATATAAAAATTTTACATAATATTTATAAATATTTATCTATATTTAGGTATCCATTATTATTTCCTTTTGATAGATACTGACAAGGAGAATTATTTGCTGAAGAGGAGTACAAATTTTAAGACATTCCAAACATTCTTCCAAATATCACACCAGAATTATATTGTTAGTATACAATCCCACTAGCTATATATGAGAAAAAGTCCCATGTCCTCAGACTCTCACTAACACAGTTATCACAGCTTTAATCACTTAAATATTTTAGTAAAAAACAAGATCTCATGTTTTAATTTTCATATCTTTGATACCTTATGAAATTGAATGCTTTTTGATATGTTTACAAGCCCTTTGGGTTTCTTCATTATGAATTGTTCATATTTTTTTTATATTTTCCTATTGGGTTACTGCTTATTGATTAAAAAGAGTTGACACCATATTAAGAATATTATACACTCTTCTATTTTATGTAGAGTTAATACTGATACAAAGTTTCTTATTTGCTTCTGAAAATAAAAAAAATTCTTCCTTTATATATTAACAATATGCATATTTTCCCCATTGAACCCCACTAGCATTCCAATGACACTGTTTCTTATAACAACAACAAAACAACAAAAAGACATTCAAAACTGAGAGCATTCAGTACTTTTCAAGTGCCCATCTAAACAGAGAGACTCAGAATAAAGAGAGAGAATTTTGCACCTAGAAGCAGTCTAGCCTGAAGTTGAAGAATTTATAGAAGAAGAGAGAAGACTGGTTTGTACAAGTGCCATGTGATAGGAAATGTTGAAAAGATATAGGACAAAAGCAGTAATAATACCCTCATTATTGTCACTCTAGATAAAACCTATAGTAGCAAACCTATATTATTTAGTAAAGATTTTAGTGTGAGGTCTGAGTTTCCTTTTGATTCAACACTGAACATGGCCAGAAGTGGTCTAATATTTTTCAGTTTAAAGGAGACTTTAAATGAGAACACCAATTTGTCTATCATATTTGTTACAAATACTGACTCAATTATGCTTGGCAAAGTTGAAGGATACTATTTATTCTTATAATTAAAGTTCTAATTAAACAATTAGATTCATGAATTGAATTTCATTAATGGAATGTATTAGTAATTAACCAAACTGATCAGCTCTTTCCTTTAAAAACTGTAAACACATTAGTAAACACATGCCATTCTTCTCATTATTCCCACTATTTGGGGAGAACCTCTGTTCTTTTACACATTAGTCAAGGCACAATTTAAGTATTATCATGTTGATACAATTGTTCCTATTCTTATACTCCTAGGTCAGAAAAGTCTCTGATTAAGACATTCATTTTTTTTTTTTTTAGAATAATTCTTTATTTTATTTATTTATTTTTGGCTGTGTTGGGTCTTTGTTTCTGTGCGAGGGCTTTCTCCAGTTGCGGTAAGCAGGGGCCACTCTTCATCGCGGTGCACGGGCCTCTTCACTATCGCAGCCTCTCCTGTTGAGGAGCACAGGCTCCAGACCCGCAGGCTCAGTAGCTGTGGCTCACGGGCCTAGTTGCTCCACGGCGTGTGGGATCCTCCCAGACCAGGGCTTGAACCCATGTCCCCTGAATTGGCAGGCAGATTCTCAACCACTGTGCCACCAGGGATGCCCCAAGACATTCATTTTTTATTTCACTCTTTAATTCAGATTAGGTTTATTGACATTTTTAATTGTTAGTACTGTTTAAAATGATCTTTATTTATTCGTTTGAACTATATGTTCAAACTTGATTTCAAGAAGCTAGTAAGTAAAGAACTGCAACCTAACCTGATGCCAATATGACACATTCAGATAAACATGGCAGGCTGAGCACATGTTTTCATCTTTACTCCCTTTCAAACTGTTGGAATGAATTGTGGTGTAACCACACAATGGAGTGCTAAATGTGTCAAAAGGAAGAAGGTTATTTTTTATAAACTATATGGAATAATGTCTGGGATATAATAGATGATAAAAAACAAAGGAGAAAGAAACATGAATAGTATGACACTTAAGACAGGAGGGAATATGAGGGCATACATATTTATTTTATTTAAAAAATAGAACAGTGAAACAAAACTAACAAAAAGTGACTAGCAGAGAGGATGGAGAAAACAGAATGGGCAAAGAAACTAAATTCTTGATGTATACCTAATTTGTAGGTTTGACTTTGGAACCACATAAATATTTTATATAAATATAAAAAACATTAAATTTAAAAAATCTTAAAATCAAAACAAAATGAAACATAAACACTGAGTAGCAAATTGGTGGCATAACAACACAGAGACATATGCAAGTATATATGAATTTATATATGGTTTTCATATATAAATATTTATATATATGAATTCATTTATATATTGATATATATGATTCATAATTTATATATGAAATATATAACTGAATTTATATATGTATATAATTGAATAATTATATGTGTTAATGTTGATAGGAAACAAGACATTCAGTTGAAGAGATACAAAGAAGAAAAATAGTTTTAAAATTAGGTAGAAATTCAGTAATTCTAAATTTGAATTGGATGTCAGTAGGAACTCAAGGTTGTACCAACTAATTCCTAGCATAGATATGGCTAGATCTTCCAACTAAAAAAATCTTAATAGCTGGCTTACAACTCACTTTCTAGAACCTATTTTGCTTCTTTAAGTACAAAAGCACCTATTTTTCAGATTGATGGTATTATTTGTAACAGTAAAAGTTAATAGCAATCATTCAATAATAGGGGAGCTGTTGAAAACAACAGCAGCAGCAAAACAAAAATGTGGTAAACCTATGTGAGTGGTTCTCAGCAGGGGGCATTTTATCCCTTAGGGGACATGTGGCAATGTTAGCAGACATTTTTGGTTGTCATAACATGTGGTGAAGTGTTGCTGCTGTCCTCTTGTCAGTACAGGCCAGGCTGCTAAACTCCTACATTGCACAGGAATCCCCTCATAATAAATAATGATGTGGTACAAAATAACAATAGTGCTGAAGGCGGAAACCCTGATGTACATGGAGTACTATGCATCCATAATTAAGAATGAAAAGTGATCTCCTTGTATTATTATGGCAAGATCTATAGATTAGGGAAAAGAGAAAAATTAAGGTATAGAACATTGCATATAAAAACTAATGTTAGATAGAATGTGGGATAATAGGATCTTTTTTTGATTTATCTACACATACAGAAACACAAACATATGTTTTCATTTCGAAGAAGTAACAATGTAATGATAATGATGACAACATAATGGGATGGGGGAGGAGAACAGGGTAGAGGAGGCAAGATGGAAGCAAGATCTATCTGCGTATATCATTTCACTTCCTGAGGCATTCTGAGTTTTGAATAAATCAAATAAGTTTTGGTCAAATAATTGGTCAAATAATTTTTATCAATAGTTGGTCAAAATTATTTAAATTTCAAAAAGGAAATCAAAGCCAAATGTAGAATAAGATAGCCAAAATAAAATGTTAATTACAAGATAAAGTCGAAAAAAATCAAGTAGTTGAACTAAGAATATGAACGACAGTATAGAAAGAACAAGAAAATTATAGGATTGTAATAGAGCGCTGCAGTGCGAAGCCCTTAGCACTCGGCCATTGCTACCAGCTGTTACTGTCGCACCCCATTACCAGGCAACAGTTACCAGGGACCATTAATGTAGGATGGTTAGAGCCTTGGGAGTTGTGCCTTGGGACCTTCCCCTTTCTTGTCAGAACAGAGAGTAACATTTGTTTGGTGGAGATTTTCAGGAACATCGTTACCTGACTTTGATCTGACCTGAAGAACAAAGGATCGTACACCAAGAAGTTTACAACAACTAACCACACCCCTCCCTCACCTTTCTTATAAAAGGGCTTTGCTGAAAGCTTTCAGGGAGTTGGGGGTTTTTTAAGGCATGAGCCACCCATCTCCTTGAATGGTCCTGCAATAAACCTTTCTCTGTTCCAAACTCTGACGTTTCAGTATTGCTTGATCTCACTGTGTGTCGGGCACACAGACTTGCATTTCAGTAAGAGAATCAATCTATCTTTTTAATAGGAGTTCCAGAAAACAAAATGAAGCAGAAGGAAATTTAAAAATATATTATTAATATATTAATATTAATATATTAATATATAAAAATATATTATTTCCTTGAACTAAAGAATTGAACTTCTAAACAGAAAGTGCTTTCTGATTATCTGTTACAATGAATGACAAATGCTCACACAAAAGCTCATCACTGTAAAATCCTAAACACAAGTGATAAAAGAAAGCGGCAAGTGCTTTGAGAGATTTATTTAAAAAGCAAAACAAAAACAAAACTCCATAGAAAGGATTAACTATCCAAAAAGGATCAGGGTTGTTAGGAACAATACTAGCTGTTAAATATAATTAAGCATCTAAAAAACATATAAACATCAGTACCCAGCCAAATTGTCAAGTAAGAAAATAGTACTTTCAACAAAAAAGGTCTCAATAAATGTGTCACCAAATACACTCTTAGGTAACAGCTGAGGAAAGTTTTCCATCAAAATAAAAACATAAATGAAGAGATGATATGGCAGAGACGATAGTATGTGTGCAATAAAAACAGATTCATTTTTCTTCTGAATGCACAGAAAGATATTTTCCAGCCTTTGGTACAGTTTGTTGTGACCATGTGACCGAGTTTGGCCAATGGATATAGGCAGAAGTGGGGCATGCCACTTCCAAGTCTGGACCTCAATCCTCTTGCGGCTTCTCCATGCTTACTCTCTCTTTGACAATCTGGCAGAAGCAGAAGACACTGTGGAGGAATCCAGATGTCAGCAGAGCCACACAACGAAGTGAAAGGTTTCAGCTGGACTTTGGAGCTGAGTCCTCACATTGGCCCAAGTCAGACACAGAGTGTGAAACAGCTGTTTATTACATGAAGACACTAAAAACGTTGGGTGGTTTATTTTAGCAGTTAGCATATCCTGATCGATACACACAAGTTTTAGATAACAAGATCCTACACAGGGGAGAGGTGAAGGGAAGTTGAAGAATGAAAGTAGTTAAACAGGGCAAAAATGCAAACAATCCAGGAGGGAAGGTCTCTGGAGGGGAAATGGTTAACTGATAGGTTTGTGTGGAAATTGGTTTTGAGAGTCTGTTGGAGAAAATGGGAAGAAAATTCAGAATTCTTTTCTTTCAATGAGGAAATATGAACTCCAGGAAAAACATAGAAGAGGAAGCATAATCACAGTCTACTACTTGGATCAGCAATGATTAACATGAATGTAGTCATAATTTGTGATTGAGAATAGAAAGTCCATAGCTGATTTTAAACTAGAGTAATAAAAATCATACATACGTATTAACCAGAAATATGTATGTAAATATGAAAAGAAGCAGTTAAAATAATTTAAAGTGTTTCCCTCTAAGGAGCAGGTTTGTATGGTAGGGAGGGAAGAGGCAGGGAGGTGTTGCTTCTCTTTACACACTAATTCATATTGTCTAATGTGTGTGTATATGTATGTGTACATACATATGGATATGAATTTGTGTAAACACATATGCAATTTTTATTAAATTATGATATTTATATAAATAAAATTAATTTCAAAAAGGCAGAATAAACTTTGAAGCAATATAAGACAATATGGAGTAAGAGTAGCCACTTTTGTATTCACAATCCTATCTAATTTATCATTGAATCTTCTGTCATCTGTGCACATCTGGATGATATATTTTATTGTCCTGTTAATATGTTTTGCTTCATTGCCCCTTTATTCACACCAATAACTTTTCTTGGAATACCTTCTTTTTTCCTCTACTCTATTAAATTTGTTTTCAAAACACAACTACAGGAGATGAAGGGGGACTGAGACAAGATGGCAAAGTAGGAGGATGTGGAGTTTGCATCTCCTCACAACTAGGGCACCAACCAGGAGCTGGTGGGGGACCTTGGCCACTTAAGGGGTTGGGAGGACACCCCGTGTGTCTGGGTATGACATAGTGGGGAAGGAGGGGGAGTAAAAGTGGAAGCAGAATGGGACTGGAGCCCTTGAGGGGCAGCTGAGGAAGGGGAAGGGTTGCCATGCTTGGAGAGGCCCACTCACAAGGAGGGAATCAGTGGGGATGGGGAGAGACTTTTGGGGGGTAGGAGGATCAGAAGGGAATGTCCCCAGCCACTTGGGCCCTGGGGAGCCTGCTGGGGTTCTGGGCCTGAATTTCTGCCCTCCAAGACCCCCTCCAGCCACACAGGTCCTGGGGGAGGGTTAGGGAGGGGAGGAGGAAAAATAGAGGCAAAATGGGACTAATGCCCCTTAGGGGCGGCTGAGGGAGATCAGGGGTTCCCACACTAAGGGATGGCCACTCATGGTGAGGGGATCAGCAGGGATGAGGAGGGCCTTTGGGGGATTGGAGGATCAGAAGGGAACAGATCCAGTGTTTCCCCCAGCCCACTCAGGCCCCAGGGACCCTGCTGGGGTCCCCGGCCTGAACCGCCATCCTCAGAGGCCTCCTAGAGCCATGCAGAGCCTAAGCCCTGCCCCTACCACCCCCCAGGACCTTTTCTGGCTATGCTGGTCCTAATCCTAGGCCCCGCCCTGTATAAGCCCCACCCCAGCCCAAACCCTGCCCCAGCCTAAGCCCCACCCCGACAGCCAAGATCTTTTCTGGTTTTTTTTTTTTTTTTTGCTGTTGTGGTTCTGTTTTGTCTTGTTGTTTTTGTTGCACTTAGATTTTTATTTTTCTAATTTTATTTTTATTCTTTGTTATTGTTTTGCTCTTCTTTCTTCTTTTTTCTTCTTATTCTATTTCCTTTTTTCTTTCTCTCTTTTGCCACATCACATAGCTTGTGGAATCCTGGATCCCAGGCCAGGGGTCAGGCCTGAGCTCCTGCAGTGGGATTGCCAAGTCCAAACTGCTGGACTAACAGAGAAACTCAGACCCCAAGAATATTAATCTGAGTGAGGTTTCCTGGAGGTCCTCATCTCGGCACCAAGACCTGGCTCCAACCAACCACCTGTAAACTCCAGCACTGGACGCCTCAGGCTGAACAACCAGTAAGACAGGAACACAGCCCCACCCATGAGATGACAAAAAAAATGTTACAGATGAATGAGCAAGGTAAAAACCTGCAAGACCAAATAAATGGAGAGGAAATAGGTGACCTACCTGAAAAAGTGTTCAGAGTAATGATAGTAAAGATGATCCAAAATCTCAGAAATAGAATGGAGGCACAGATCAAGAAAATAAAGAAATGTTTAACAAGGACCTAGCATAACTAAAGAATAAACAAACAGTGATGAACAACACAATAACTGAAATGAGAAATATACTAGAAGGAATCAATAGCAGAATAACTGAGGCAGAAGGAAAAATAAGTGAGCTGGAAGATAGAATGGTGAAAATAACGTCCATAGAGCAGAATAAAGACAAAAGAAAGAAAAGAATGGAGAACAGTCTCAGAGACCTCTGGGACAACATTAAATGCAAAAACATTCAAATTACAGGGGTCCCAGAAGCAGAAGAGAAAGAGAAAGGGTCTGAGAAAATATTTGAAGAGATTATAGTCAAAAACTTCCCTAATATGGGAAAGGAAATAGCTACCCAAGTCCAGGAAGTGCAGAGCCCCATACAGGATTAACTCAAGGATAAACACACCAAGACACATAATTAATCAAACTAACAAAAATTAAATACAAAGAAAAAATACTAAAAGCATCAAGGGAAAAGCAACAAATAACATACAAGGGAATCCCCATAATGTTACCAGCTAATTTTCCAGCAGAAACTCTGCATGCCAGAAGGGAGTGGCAGGACATATTTAAAGTTATGAAAGGGAAAAACCTACAACCAAGATTACTCATCTCAACAAGGATCTCATTCAGATTCGACAGAGAAATCAAAAGCTTTACAGACAAGCAAGAGCTAAGAGAATTCAGCACCACCAAACCAGCTCTACAACAAATGCTAAAGGAACTTCTCTAAATGGGAAACCAAGAGAAGAAAAGGACCTACAAAAACCCCAAACAATTAAGAAAATGGTAATAGGAACATACATATTGATAATTACCTTGAATATAAATAGATTAAATATTCCAACCAAAAGACACAGACTGACTGAATAGATACAAAAACAAGACCCATATATATGCTGTCTACAAGACACCCACTTCAGACATAGGGACACATGCAGACTGAAAGTGAGGGGATGAAAAAGATATTACATGCAAATGGAAATCAAAAGAAAGCTGGAGTAGCAATACTCATATCAGATAAAATAGACTTTAAAATAAAGAATGTTACAAGAGACAAGGGAGGACACTACATAATGATCAAGGGATCAACGCAGGAATCAAATATAACAATTATAAATATTTATGCACCCAACATAGGAGCACCTCAATACATAAGACAAATGCTAACAGCCATAAAAGGGGAAATTGACAGTAACACAATAATAGTGGGGACTTTAACACCCCACTTGCACCAATGGACAGATCATCCTGACAGAAAATAAATAAGGAAACACAAGCTTTAAATGACACAATAGACCAGATAGATTTAATTGATATTTATAGGATATTCCACCCAAAAGTGGAAGAATACACATTCTTCTCAAGTGCACAGGGGACATTCTCCAGGGTAGATTACATCTTAGCTCACAAATCAAGCCTGAGAAAATTTAGGAAAATCGAAATCCTATCAAAAATCTTTTCTGACAACAGTGCTATGAGACTAGAAATGAATCACAGGAAAAAAACTGTAAAAAACACGAACATATGGAGGCTAAACAATAGGCTACTAAACAACCAACAGATCACTAAAGAAATCAAAGAGGAAATCAAAATAATACATAGAAACAAATGACATTGAAAACATGATGACCCAAAACCTATGGGACACAGCAAAAGTATTTCCAACAGGGAAAATTATGGCAATTCAATCTCATCTCAAGAAACAACAAGAATCTGAAATAAATAGCCTAACCTTACACACAAACCAACTAGAGAAAGAAGAAGAAGAAGAACAGCAAAAAAAAAACCAAAGTTAATAGAAGGAAAATAAATGAATAAATGAAATAGAAATGAAGAAAACAATAGCAAAGATCAATAAAACTGAAAGATGTTTTTTTGAGAAGATAAAGTTGATAAAACTTTAGCCAGACTCAACAAGAAAAAAAGGGAGAGGACTCAGATCAATAAAATTAGAAATTAAAAAAGGGGAAATTACAACTGACACCACAGAAATGCAAAGGATCAAAAGAGACTACTACAAACAACTATATGCCAATAAAATACACAACCTGGGAGAAATGAACAGATTCTTGGAAAGGTACAACTTTCAAAGACTGAACCAGGAAGAATTAGAAAATATAAACAGACCAATCAAAAGTAATGAAATTAAAACTGTAATTAAAAATCTTCCAACAAATAAAACTTCAGGACCAGATGGGTTCACAGGTGAATTCTATCAAATATTTAGAGACGAGCTAATACCTATCCTTCTCAAACTCTTCCAAAAACTTGCAGAGGGAGGAACACTCCCAAATTCATTCTATGAGGCCACCATCACCCTGATACCAAAACCAGACAAGGATATCACAAAAAAAGAAAATAAGAGACCAATAGCACTGATGAACATAGATGCAAAAATCCTCAACAAAATACTAGCAAACAGAATCCAACAACACATTACAAGGATCATACACCATGATCAAGTGGGATTTATCCCAGGGATGCAAGGATTCTTCAATATATGCAAATCAATCAATGTGATGCACCACATTAACAAATTGAAGAATAAAATCCGTATGATCATCTCAGTAGATGCAGAAAAAGCTTTTGACAAAATTCAACACACATTTATGATAAAAACTCTCCAGAAAATGGGCATAGAAGGAATCTACTTCAACATAATAAAGGCCATATATGACAAACCCACAGCAAACATCATTCTCAATGGTGAAAACCTGAAAGTATTTCCTCTAAAATCAGTAACAAGACAAGGGTGTCCACCTTTGTCACTATTATTCAGCATGGTTTTGGAAGTCCTAGCCATAGCAATCAGAGAAGAAAAAGCAATAAAAGGAATACAAATTGCAAAAGAAGAATTAAAATTGTCACTGTTTGAAAATGACATGATTCAATCCATGGAGAATCCTAAAGATGCCACCAGAAATCTACTAGAGCTAATCAATGAATTTGGTAAAGTTGCAGGATACAAAATTAATGCACAGAAATCTCTTGCTTTCCTATACACTAACAACAAAAGATCAGAAAGAGAAATTAAGGAAACAATCCCATTTACCATCGCAACAAAAAGAATAAAATACCTAGGAATAAACCTACCTAAGGAGGCAAAAGACTTGTACTCAGAAAACTATAAAACACTGATGAAAGAATTCAAAGATGACATAAACAGATGGAGAACTGTACCACATTCTTGGATTGGAAGAATCAGCATTGTGGAAATGACTATACTACCCAAAGCAATTTAGAGATTCAGTGCAATCCCTATCCAATTACCAAGGGCATTTTTTACAGATTTAGAACAAAAGATTTTACAATTTGCATGGAAACACAAAAGACCATGAATAGCCAAAGGAATCATGAGAAAGAAAAATGGAGTTGGAGGAATCAGACTCCCTGACTTCAGACTATACTACAAAGCTACAGTAATCAAGACAGTATGTTACTGTCACAAAAACAGAAATATAGATCAATGGTACAGAGTAGAAAGCCCAGAGGTAAACCCATCCACCTATGGTACGTAATCTATGACAAAGGAGGCAATAAAATACAATGGAGAAAAGACAGTCTCTTCAATAAGTGATGCTGGGAAAACTGGACAGCTACATGTAAAAGAATGAAATTAGAACACTCCCTAATGCCGTACAAAACAATAAACTCAAAATGGATTAAAGACCTAAATGTAAGGCCAGACAATTTAAAACTCTTAGAGGAAAACATCGGAAAAATACTCTTTGAAATCACAGCAAGATCTTTTTTGACCCAGCTCCTAGAGTAATGAAAATATAAACAAAAATAAATAAATGGGAACTAATGAAACAAAAGCTTTTGCACAGCAAAGGAAACCATAAACAAGATGAAAAGAACCCTCAGAATGGGAGAAAGTATTTGCAAACCAAGCAACTGACAAATGATTAATCTCCAAAATATACAAACAGCTCATGCAGCTCAATATCAAAAAAATAAATAACTGAATCAAAAAATGGGCCAAAGACCTAAATAGACATTTCTCCAAAGAAGACATACAGATGGCCAAGAAGCACATGAAAAGATGCTCAACATCACTATTAGAGAAATGCAAATAAAACTACAGTGATCTATCACCTCACAGCGGTCAGAATGGCCATCATCAAAAACTCTACAAACAATAAATGCTGGAGAGGGTGTGGAGAAAAGGGAATCCTCTTGCACTGTTAGTAGGAATGTAAATTGATACAGCCACTATGGGGAATAGTATGGAGGTTCCTTAAAAAACTAAAAATAGAACTACCATATGACCCAGCAATTCCACTACTGGGCAGATACCCTGAGAAAACCATAATCAAAAAGACACGTGTACCCCAATGTTCATTGCAGCACTATTTACAATAGCTTGGTCATGGAAGCAACCTAAATGCCTATCTACAGACGAATGGATAAAGAAGATGTGGTACATATATACAATGGACTATTACTCAGCCATGAAAGGAACAAAATTGGGTCATTTGTAGATATGTGGATGGACCTAGAGTCTGTTATACAGAGTGAAGTAAGCCAAAAAGAGAAAGATGAATATCATATATTAATGCATGTATGTGGAATCTAGAAAAATGGTACAGATGAATCTAGTTCCAGGGCAGGAATAGGGACGTAGATGTAGAGAACTGACGTGTGGACACGGGGTGGAGGAAGGGGAGGGTTGGATGAATTGCGAGATTAGGTTTGACATAAATAAACTACCATGTGTTAAATAGATAGCTAGTGGGAACCTGAAGTATAGCACAGGGAACTCACGTCAGTGCTCTGTGATGACCTAGATGGGTGGGATGCGGAGGGGGATGGGGGGTGGGAGGGAGGTCCAAGAGGGAGAGGATATATGTATACATATTCACTTTGCTATAAAGCAGAAACTAACACACCATTGTAAAGCAATTATACCCCAATAAAGATGTTAAAAAAAAATAATAAACGTGGAAGAAAAGGTATAATAAAAAACAAAGAAAAGAAAAAAACTACATTCCCAACTCCTACAAAAAGATTTCCCCAAGTCTAAAAGCTGGTATGTTTAGTGTGATTTCCTATAGGTTTTATTCACACATTTTGGCACTTAACTATATAATATTTGAAAATAACCTTATCATAAAATATTTGTTACCCAGTGAGAGTTTAAACTACATAAGAGAAGAGACCATTATGGTCTCCCAATAGACATCAATGAATGTTGGTTGAAATTATATTAAATCATATGGTGAATTTGTGTCCCATTCAGCATCCAGAACATTTTTTTTGGCACAAACTTCATTTCTAATAAAAATATTAGAAATTAAACTTGAACTCAAACTATGAGCAGAGTGTACAGGAGCAAAGATGAACAACTCTCAGAAATCTGAAAATCTCTCTCTGCCTGTCAGGTTTGGGTAAGGGTTTTTTATGTTGGCACTGATAACTCTCATGATCGCATCCGTGATCCCTTTCCTATTTGTACACTCTTCAAAGAGGTTAAAATTTTAAGTAAATTGCAAAGGAAAAAAGTCAATGTATGTTAAAAAAAATGAGGTAGCATTTCACAAAGAAACTATTTTTGTCTTTGGCAAAATTCCCCTAATAACAAACAACTACAAACACAAGAAGTGTTACCACTTTTCATTTACATTTGGACATTCTGTTTCTCAAGGTGTTAACTCTCCCAGAAGTACCTTTGAATGGGCCTCTGTCACCAGTGCAAATTGTATCCAAATCTGAGGACCAAACAATATGTTTTCTCTCATTGAAGTTTATAGTCTTTAATTTCAAACAAATTTAGTTCTCTAAAATTAGTGCCTCAAGACAGGCACTTTACCCACTACCAGTGGGGAAAAAAATGAGCTGAAAACATCAATTTCAGTTTTAAAATAAGAAGTATGGTCTGTGTTTGAATACAGATGTTGAAACTCTAAATACACAAATACTTTCTCTTAGCTAAGCTTTTATTTTTCCTAAGTAGGACAACTGTGTTAGCAACTTGTTTATAAGAAAAAAAATCTGAATATAGAAACACCTAAGGCATGTGGGCTAAATCTGACAGCATGAGTGCTCAAAAAGGAGCAATTACAAAATTTAATAGATGTTGCCATCTCGCATAAGAAATGAAAGTCATTTCCCAGGTTCTTTTCAGTTACATTATCCTTGATGCTATCAACATAAGTATGGGGAGCCTGCAAGTATCTTATTGTTGCAGCAAACCCACTGCGGGAAGACCAAAGCATGATTTTATAGGACATTCCTGTCACAAGAAGTGAGCAGAAAAAAAAATTTAAATGCTTTTGTTTAATGATCACAGGCTAAAAAAAAAATTAAGTGTGAGTTTTGTGTCCTTACCCTGAGGTTGAACTCAGCCTGGTATGCTAAGTGGAAATTATTGTATCATTAAGAACCCAAAATTACAAAATCAAGATGAGATCAGAACTGGTCACTAGGGTGCAGGCACATTTTTACTGATTACCCATTATGTATCCCGATCTATGCTTAGTGCTCTACATAAGTTATGACAGCCTAGTGATTAATTTTCAGCAAAATTCAAAAGTCCACAAAGTCAAAATGTTGAAACAATGAGGCCAGCAAATCTTTGCTCTGTAACCACAGGAGAGTAACCTAAAGAATGAAATAGGAATTCCAGCCATTACTAAGCCTGTGCCCATGTAACAAGAAAGAAGCCTGGTAGAGGAGCAGTTCTATCCTTGGAAAATAACAGTAAATATAGACATCGGTGGAAATGCAGGGTTGCTAATTATTACGAATGTCCTTAAAATGTCACCAATCAGGGCTTCCCTGGTGGTGCAGTGGTTGAGAGTCCGCCTGCCGATGCAGGGGACACGGGTTCGTGCCCCTGTCCAGGAAGATCCCACATACCGTGGAGCAGCTAGGCCCATGAGCCATGGCCGCTGAGCCTGTGCGTCCAGAGCCTGTGCTCTGCAACAGGAGAGGCCACAACAGTGAGAGGCCCGCGTACCGCAAAAAAAAAAAAAGAAAAAAAAAATGTCACCAATCAATCATCTTACTCCCATTTAGGGATTTTAAGCTTGTTTAGGCTGTTTCTCCAAGTACAGGTACAATGCAAGACTTTACCTATTACTAACCTTCTAGGTGTCCCTTGGAGGAAACATCTAAGGGAGAATTGTTCACACCGCCCACTCTTGCTCAGTAGTTTGCATAAGACAGACACAGAAACATCCTTGCTGCAATGGTGTCTGTCATTCCTGTTGTTCAGCTAACAGGTAACATGGAGCATAGGTAGCAAAGTGCTCTCATACATCTATTTGAGGAATCATTGAGCTGAGACACTGTACAGGGCTGAGAGGTTCATGCCTGAGTGAAGCTGGGTGGCCTGGGAGACTACACTCCCATGTGCCCCCAGGACACTTAAGTTCTCTCACAGTGATCCTTCTCTAGGTCAAAACACCCAACTCTTTCTGGGAAATAAAATTAGTTCCCAGCCTCCAAAGTGCTTTTGTTTGCTCTTCTCTCCCTGATCCTCCCTGTAGTTGTTCTCACAAAAATTTATTATTCTTTCACAGCCCACTCTTCTGCAATGTCCAACAAATATCCCAAATCTTATTTGCTTCAAATAGTATTTCTCTTTTTAACTTTCAAATTAAACATGACTGCACATTAAAACAAGAGCAGGGAGATTTGTCTTCAAATATTCCCCGGAGATAAAATGAAGTATTTATGGTTCATCTTTCAAGCATATCATAGAACACAAAGTGGAACTAAATAGTTGTTTTCCTGTTAAAAGAGGTTGTCCGTTTATAACCTGTCACACTAATAATAACAGCTTCAATAACTTGTAGGTTCTTGGATATATTATCTCTAATTCTGAAAATAACAGTGAAGCTGCAGTGTGGATATTATTAGGTACAGCCCAGAGATTAGGAAACTGAGGTTTGGTGAAGTTAACAGCTCCAAGTCTCAGAGTGAGAAATGCAACCAACTTTACCCAATCAGTAGGTTCTGGATCTCATGTTCTTTTCACTAAACATACCCTTTTTAGAGTACAAGAAAGAACAGGAAGGAGCTCAAGTCATATATGAAGTCATATAACTTCAAAAATACAAAGATTTTAGTGGCAGAAATAGAGGCAGTCCTAAAAGTAAGAGTAGAGAGTAATTTTTTGGAGTAATGGTGGTAAAATCTTGTATGATTCTCATCAAACACTGAGAAAATGTGGTGATATGCAAAATGTCTCCAAGAAACCAATAAGCAGTGCGGAAGAAGCCAAACTCAATGAGAGCCATCAGAGCTGGAGTTTCTAACAGCTTCTATGCAAAACTTGACAGTTTACAGAGACATACTTACACATATGCAAATATCGTTTCATACAGCTGTGATGATTTACCCAGTTACTTTCTATGTTATGTTTCTTCTTAAACATATTTTGTAGTTTTTCTCAAGTTAAAGTTTATAATACTATAGATTGAATATGATATAACCATAGGAATACTAACCTATTGAACTACACAGAGTGAGTGCTAAGTTGATTGTCATCAAGACATGTTAACACTATTAGCTCACGAGTTGGGATGATTACTCAAAAGGCATAAAACTAGAATCATCCAGCTCTCCAGAAAAATGATCCCCAACAGATTAGTAATGTCTGGAGCAAGTTGTCCTTAAGCAGAAGCAGCCAGACTCTGATTTGAGGGAATCAATGGAATAATAAGTATTTAAAATTTAAACTAATTTCTCAAGTCCAGTTCTCACCTCATTATTATTCTTTAAACATTAGCTTGGACACCATTTCATTGATTTAATTGGTCATTTTCAGAGGGACAAGAATAGTCTTTATCAAATAAGAGTTAATATGATGCCTGATGAGATTATCTCCACAGTGACCTCAAGAAGATTGTTTCCTAAATCAGTCATTAAAATTAACATGTTCATCACTCCAAAGATACAAAACAATTGCTTGCAACTAAAACTTTACATATTAAAGGAGTGATTTGATGTATAATTTGAATACTGGAGTGTTATTCTCACTATCATCTATTATTTGAGAATGTTGGGTAAGAAGCCAAAAATAACATTTTCCTGAGAAGTTCATACATAATCTCAATTTTCTCAGAAGATCTTTGTAAAAGCAAGAGATGGACAATGATAGAATTATTATTTATTCACACAGTAGTCATCTGAATATCTCCTCATGTTTCTGAAACGTGGAGAATGGCTCACAGAAAGAAATATATGTGTAGTCACTTTCCTATTTCCCTCCATTCAACCAAATTATTATTACTACTCTTTTTAAATCAGATTGCTCTTATTCTACCAGTACACTGAGAGACACGTCTTACAGCAAGGTACAGTTTGGTAGCATTCTAGAATCATAGGGTTTTAGCACTCCAGTGACCAGGAAGAGTAATCAGTCACCACTGTTAACTTTTGCATATGGGAAGGTTGTTAAATAAAAAATGTGTTATCCTTAAAAAATATGCACCAGTTTTGTTATTCAATAGATGAATGCTGTCAATAAATATATTTAATGAAGTCTAGTTGATACATATATATAGCTCTCTCTCTCTCTCTCTCTCTCTCTCTCTCACACACACACACACACACACACACACAGAAGTGTATTCAAAGTGGGAAAACAAAAAGTCATGCTACCAGAGTAGAATGATAGTCTCTGGGGAAAAAATTATAAGGCAAAAAGATTTTTGATAATTTTTCCTTTGGGAAAAATACACACACACATATATAAGCCATCATTTATGTTCTTACTCTTCAAAAAAATTACCAATGCACATTGTTTCCAGAACAAAGGTTCATTTAATCTTCACTATTATTTCTCATTTAATTAAGAGCTTGGAAGCTTAAGGTGAGATGAAATATTACATTAACCTAAGCAAAAACTGTATCTCAAAGTTATGGTTATTAATGAACACCACACTCCTTCAGAGAGTTATTAAACTTAAGTGTAAAATAGTCATATATATTTTTAATTCAGATATAAAATTTGAGACAGCATCAGGAAATGTGTTGTTAGTCAGCAACATATGAACGTAGAGTATCTACACAGTACACCCGTACCTTTATTTTGGGGAGTATTTGAGACTCCCAAGGGAACTTGGCATTCTCTTCTTATTGGAGGCTGTTCTGGTTTCTGTTTACATGTTATGTTTTTCACTCCTTAATCTGGCATTACATATTGCTAAGGATTCAAACAAGTCAAATTGAAAATCACTCTGAGTTCAGAGCAGCTGTTGAATTTTATAATATAATTCCTGATCTATTTCAACTGATTTACATCTATATATGTAGAGGACTTCACTGAAAACTAGTTCCATAGGCATTGACCCAGGTTTTCAGTCTCTACTTCTGAAGCTCATGAAGAATATTTCCTATTTTCATTAGATAGGAGACCGCTTCCTGTGAAATGACTGGAAGTTTAGTGTGTTCCTTTTTAAGACAAAAGCAGTTTCCAGTTTTTTTCTTGGTAGGAGTGGGAGAAAAGAAACACATGAGCTCAATAATCTTGTAGGGCAATGTTCATGTAGTAGGCAGAAAAATTGTCCTCCAAAGGGTATACAAGTCAAATGCCTGGGACTAGTGAAAGTTATTTGGAAAAAGGATCTTTTCAGATGTAATTAAGCTAAAGATTTTGAGACGAGATCATCTTGGATTACCAGTAAATCCAAGGACAAGTGTCCTTATAAGAAGCACACAGAGGAGATTTGACAGAAGAGGAGGAGGCAGTGTGGCTATGGAAGCAGAGGCTGGAGTCATGAAGCTGACAGACAACAGAAGATGGGAGAATGGAATCTAGCCTGGAGCTTCTGGAGGGATCAGAGCCCTGCTGACGTCTAGAGTTCAGCTTTCCGGCTTCCAGACCTGGCAGAGAATAAATTTCTGTTTTAAGTTATCCAGTTTGTGGCAATCTTTTATATCAGCCTCAAGAAACCAATACAGCTGGCAAACAAGTTTACAACTGAAATCATAAAATGATGATTAATAAAACTGGGAGAGCAGGGAAGAATATAATATGTGAGGGAAACAGACATAATCAATTACTATGCTGTGTTGTGAGGGAGTAAAGAAATGAATAAGGAGATGTGTGTTTTGTGTGTGTGTGTGTGTGTGTGTGTGTGTGTGTGTGTGTGTAAGAATGTTCTGCTTAGGAATGACATTCAAGCAGTGGGGCAAATTGGGGTGGAGGCGCAGTGGCCTCAGAGATAATGTCACTGTAATTTAGCCGGCAGCTATTAGGAGGTAAAACAAATGGGCTGTACAAATGACATTATATCTGGAGATGAGCTTCTCTCTGAGGGACAGCATACTGGTATTGGAAGATTATGAGTTCTTGAATTCAGCCAGTCATGAACTTTATTTATCTGTGTATTATTTTCAACAATACCCAGGGACCATGGACAAATAATTCCAGGACTTCACAACTTTCAGTAAACAAACCACAATTTTACTTTCTATTCACCAATTGCCACTTTCAATAGGGACCAACATATAACAGAAGTTCTGCTCTACCATTGGTCATTATCCTTAGGGACACTTCTTTCCAATCTGAATCAGTCACTTAGCATGTACTGTTAACTTTAAGAGTCCAAGACCAAATAACAGAATAAAAAGTCAGGGGCTATAAGCTGTGCTGTAAATGCACAAATACCTTTTCTAAACATTATTTTCTCACTTTTAAAATAGGGTGATTGGGGACAGTTAACATTAAAACAAACAAATTTGCCAAAGTAATATAAGATTCCATTTTATCAATTCTAAAATAAGCTAGAAATACATGTAATATACTTAAAATGTGTTGACAGACCATTTTACTGCTAAATGAGTAGTATCCAAGGGCCCAAAATTCAAAAAGAAACATTGAAGTTTCATATACAGGCATTACCCTTTCCAGATATCCAGCTCATGCAGGGACAATGACAGCTACTGTCTCTCCCACTAGCCAGATATCAGACCAGCTTTTGTGTCTGTTTCAGTTAAAGGAAGAGGAAATTGAGAGCAAATGTTAAAAGTTATATGATTAAAGGTCATTTTATACAAGGTTTTAGAGGAAGGATTTGTTCTCATGGCACAGGAACTGGTTGACCAAAATTAGACAATAATTTTTTTATTGAATCCCTGTGGATGAGTTCAACCACATTTAATAGTATAAGTATACCAGGCACTAAGTTATGCATAGTAGCATTTAGCATACATGCCATGTAAGAGGACAATAGTCACATCACAGACTTGGGATTGTTATTAGTGTTTAACAGGCTATAGATATCAACACATATGATAAAAAAATGAGAGCCAACTTTGGAAACTGGCCAGAAAAAAAAGAAAGATGGAATTCTTCCTCATTTTCATTGAAAAGTTGAGGTTTGTTTTAACATGCTGAATAAAGAGATGGTCTACATTTTTTTTTAGCTATTTAAATGTCCAGATCTTTTCATTCTGATGAATTATAAGAGACCTGGAATTTAAGGGCATTTCCTCATATTTTGTCAGGAATAAAAATGTTTCTTCATAGTGAAGGTTTTCTGGATGAAAATGTTTCATGACACATAGAATGAATAGAAAAATCAAAATGCGTGACACCTTCTTGGGTGGCCAGATGAACAGAGATTTATGCTTTAATTGGAATGTGGCACGTTCTAAGGTACGGTGTGATAGTAATTTATTATGTGATGCATTAAAATAGTGTTTGGCAAATTAAACATTCTACAGTAAAAAGTTGCACGTGAGTGAAAAGGGGGATGGAAAAATAGAAATGAGATATATTTCCAAATCTCTGTTAAAAAACAGAATAGATAACAAAAACAACAAAACTTTTCACATAATTATAAAGATGCCATTTGAGAAACTCAAAACTTGTACTGAGGAGAATTTACATTTTAATATATCAGACAATTTGCTGTGGAAGCAAATTCTTACTTGTTAAAATACTAACAAATGTTTAATATGTAAAATTATATTTAAAGTCTTATGTTAGAACATTTTTATGAACATTTCAAATATATATGTTAGTGTCCTAACTCAGTAAGAACTAAGGATTCTCTGAAATTTCTCTGTGTGTTTTCAGCAGAATAAAATGTCCTCAACTACTTTAAAATGTATGAAATACCTAAATTCATATACCTTTAACCATATCCCCTGAATTCTCATGGCCATAATTGGAATTTCGTCACTAATGTACCAACATATCTGCATATTCCAGGGAAATGCAGATTGTTCTGTTGTTTCTTTAAAAAAGCATAAAGTAAGTATACTTGAAAGAAATGCTTTAAGAAGTGAAAATTGTATCTGACAGGGTAAGCTAGAATTGAAAAGGGAGTGTCTTGAGCCAAAGGTGGTGGCTGTCTTGGGTTCAGTGCACAGATGCATTGGATTCCACTCGAATTCAGTATTTCCACTGACCTCTTCCCCACCCCCCAACACAGAGACCTTACCTACTTTGAGAAAAATGGGAGATTCAGAGGCCAACAGGAGAAGATTAAAGCATTGCAATCAAGAGAAACTGTCTGAAGGCATTTGAGGTCATGGATAAGTTGCTGCCACCATCTGTGATGCCTTAGTGGAGACTAAAACATCAGCAATAGCTGTAGTAATTAATAACAGCAATTATATGCTGGAGGAGCAGACGCTGGTGGGTCCCAAAGAAACAGAAGAGCAGAGGAGCTGCAGACAGTTGCTAAGAAAAGAGAAGCAGCAAGGACTAGGATGCAATCACTTGGGGTGAGGTTGAAGGATACTCATATTTTACATGCTCTGAATTTGTCATAAGTCTGATTCATTATTTTTCCTTTATCTGCAAACAATGTATCCCATTTTTCGAAATTGTGTTGAAACCAAATCAATTAAAACCTAAATGAGGACAACCTGAATTTATAGACCAAGTAAGTGATTCATAAATATGTTCTTAAAATATGTATTGCATCAATTATATACAAGGCATAATTCTAGGTGCTATGAGAAATTCAAAGATAACAAATAAAAACCAACACGTGTTAAACACCTATTTTGTTCCAAATCCTCTTTTTCTCTTTTTGTTTTTTTGTTTGTTTGTTTGGTGGTAGTGTTGGTGATAGCATATATGAATAAGTGAAGACATGGAGAAAGAGAAAAGCACTGCTCAGAGATGCAAATTTACAGCCCATTGCTCTGATACCACAGGAAGCTATTTCTTTGACTAGATACCACACATATACATATCAAAAGTATATCACTAATCCCTTTTGTAAAGAAAAGCATATCTTAACCTGTAAGCATAAGGGTAATGATACAATAACTGAGATTTACTTAAAGCATTTTTTAATATCCTTTGGCGAAATAAATATCATATTAATGGTAACAGAATATGCTGTATTCACATCTACGAGGCAGATAGGAAAGAATGTGTACAAACTATGGACACGAGCCAGGGAGAAAGGAATTAAAAGAAGGAGGTGGGGTTTGGTAGAGTCAGTCATAAATATGGAACCTCAGTTCACTTGAACTACACTAATTACCCAATTTTACTGCTCTCTTGTCTTTAATATATAACATATATATGACATTAAAATTAATCACAATGACAATAAATCTTTCAAACTATGTTTTGATTTTCTATTGCTGTGTGGCAAATTACCACAGACTTAGCTTAAAACAACACCTATCCATTACCTCACAACTCTGTAGGTCATTTTAAGTGAGTCCACTTGGGCCAGACCGGCTTCTTATCTAGAAGTTCTGGAAGGAATCTGCTTCCAAGTCAATTCAAGTTTTTGACAGAATTAAATTCCTTGCAGTGGTTGGACTGAGATCTCTGCTCCTGGCTGGATGTCAGGGGCCTCTCTCTTCCTAAAGGCCACTTGCATTTCTTCTCATGTGACTACATCCATCTCTAACAAGCCAAGTGTGTTGAGTCCTTCTCAGACTTCATATCTCTCTGATACTTGCTTCTGCCCCCAGCCAAAGAAAGCTCTCTGTTTATGAGGGTTTACGTGATTACATAGGGCCTGCATGGGTAATCCAGAACAATCTCCTTACTTTAAGGTAAATCATGCCATATAACATGACAACCATGAGCACGATATGATATCTCAGGTTCTAAGGATTAGAGCTGGACACCTTTGAAGGGACATTTAAAAATGTCTGCTTAGCACAGTTACAAAATTGCATTCCAAGAAGTACAGAACACAGTGACCACGCAATACTGATTTATTCTTCCCTACTTTAACAAAAAGAAAGGAAAGAAAAGAACTTCAATCACGGTAGTAGCATACAGAAGCTATCCATCTAACATTTGCTTTCTTCAGAAATGAAGAATGAAGATGTAATTGTGATTGTCTGGCACTGAAGCATCTTTAGGCCTCCTCCCTGGGAACACTACTAAGATAAATGACTCCTTCCTTTATGTCTTCCACATTCAAATTCATAATCCTTCTAAAATTTCCAAGATTTCTAATACATTGCTTGGATACATTAATTTAAACTTCCATATTTAATGGGCTTAAGAGATCAATATAGTGATGTTTTGTGATCATGAAGGGCTTTATTACTCTGTAATTACAGTTCTTTACTAAAATTAGAAGGTTTTTAAACTGAGCTCATTAACTCTCAGCCCAATCCCTTTGCCTATACCTTTCAAAATGAGGTCCTCACACCCCTAGGAAATAACTTAAAAGAGACAGAAATATGACCATATAAACTCATGTTTTTAAAAGAGAAAGTTTGCTGAATGGACTCTTTAAAAACATGTTTTCAAACAGTCTTCAAGTGTTTTTTTTTTAACTATTACTTAGAAAAATGCCTTGGAGAAGACAACATCATAAAACACAAAATTTATCTTCTCTTCTACTTTATAAGTCATTAATCCAACATATGCTCAAAGAAGCACCACAAAACTAGTATTCAGCATTTCAGGTCATTTAATAGAAACATATCCAGCTCACATAAACACAAAATTGCGTGTTTGTGTGTGCGTGTATGTGTGTGTGTGTAGTATATGTATATATATTGTATTTATCATCACATTCTCTAATTCATAATTTTACATTTGCATAATTATCTGAAGAAGCATCTGCTCAGAAATATTTAGGCAACCTATTATAGGTTCCCAAATGATACTTAATTTTTTCAGACTGTGTATATTTTAAAAATTCATTGTGTTTGTAAACACATGGCAATAAATATGGTAAAGGACATAAAAGTGCCTTTTAAATGGCATAAAAGGACCTTAAAGTGCCAATTTAAAATTGATTATTAATCAAAATGACATGATATGTTGTTGAAATAATTATATATCATTAAAAAATAATTTCCGGGGGGCTTCCCTGGTGGCGCAGTGGTTGAGAGTCCGCCTGCCGATGCAGGGAACATGGATTCGTGCCCCGGTCCGGGAAGATCCCACATCCCGCGGAGCGGCTGGGCCCGTGAGCCGTGCCCGTGAGCCGTGCCCGCTGAGCCTGCGCATCCGGAGCCTGTGCTCCGCAGCAGGAGAGGCCACAACAGTGAGAGGCCCGCGTGCCGGAAAAAAATAAATAAATAAATAAATAAATCTTAAAAAATAAATAAATAAATAATTTCCGGGCTTCCCTGGTGGCGCAGTGGTTGAGAGTCCGCCTGCCGAAGCAGGGCACACGGGTTCATGCCCCGGTCTAGGAAGATCCCACATGCCGTGGAGCGGCTAGGCCCGTGAGCCATGGCCGCTGAGCCTGCGCGTCCGGGGCCTGTGCTCCGCGATGGGAGAGGCCACAACAGTGAGAGGCCCGCATACCGCAAAATAATAATAATAATAATAATTTCCCACAAAGTAAAAATATTACCTATAATTCCAATTTCACAACAGTTTTTGCACTTTACATTTAATTTATTTGTACTTGCATACATACTTATAAATTCTTTTCAAATATTATTCAAATAACATATCAATAAACACGACTCGTGTCTCATCATAATTTCCAAAGATTTGGTTTTCATTAGTTCACTAAGCCATGTCTTTTTCATTAGACATTTAAGTAATTTCCAGTTGTGGTGCGTTTTTCTGTGTTTTTCTGGTCCATCACAATTATTATATCATAGCAAACTGAAAGAATTTCCTATAGGTATCATTGCAAAATACCTGCTTGAAATTAATATTTTCTATATTTCATATTTTTTTCTATCTTTTTGATTCTTTTCCTGCTTCATTATCGGCCCAGCTGATTCCAGTGAAGGCTTCTCGCTTCCAAAACACAGAAGCACACACAGTCACCTGGACAGTGTTTCTCAAAGAGCAGTCTGTCACCAGCTGGCTCAGCATATTCAGGGGCTTGCTGACATAGAAGATGCCCTGGCCCCACCCCAGGTTATTCCATTATAATCTCTATGCAAATCCCTGGGATCTTTATTTTAAAATATTTTTTCAAGGTTCCTCCCCTTGGAAAAGTTTTTTTGTTTGTTTGTTTGTTTGTTTTTGGGGTTTTTTTTTGCTGTACACGGGCCTCTCACTGTTGTGGCCTTTCCCATTGCGGAGCACAGTCTCCGGACACACAGGCTTAGCGGCTGTGGCTCACGGGCCCAGCTGCTCCACGGCATGTGGGATCTTCTCAGACCGGGGCACGAACCCGTGTCCCCTGCATCGGCTGGCTGACTCTCAACCACTGCGCCACCAGGGAAGCCCAAGTATTTTTATTTTTTCATTTTGCTTCCTCTATCCACTCTAATTTACTGATACAGTTTCTTTAGGAATTGTTAATTTTAAAAAAACAGTCTAATCAAACATCATTATTCACTGCAGAGTACATTTTCTAAAATGATCTTCTATAAAATCTCCATTTATATTTAGAACTATTATTTACAAAATCCTTACTTAAAACCCGTCCACATTTTCCCTCTAATGCTGAGTTTGCTTGATAATTTTCTCTGTTTTTAAGTGCAAAACTGACTCTCAAGGGGGTTTTTCTCAATGTTTCAACATCTGCTCTAGCTGAATCTGGAATAGCATTTGACATTCATTTGGTTTCAGATTTATTAAATTGTTCTATCTTCCAGAACAGCATTACAATCCAGTTTTTTGTTTGTTTCTAAAAACCTACTTCTAAAGAATACAAGACACATAGTTTGTCTTAATGGGGCAATATCCAATAAACAGCTGACCTAATCCAGATTCCCACTCATAGATCCTATGAGCTGGAGCTAAAGTTGTACAGAGTGTGAATTCAGGATGCTTCCAGAATCTTACTCAAGAACTCAAAGTTACTTCTTAATACTTCTACCATCACAATTATAACAATAAAAAATAATAGTAATGCAAATACAAGTTTTGCAAATCACTATTCTAATCATTTAAAAAATATTAACTCAGTTAAAACAATCGTATGATAAATACTATTAACCTCAAATCCCAATTATACAGATGATGATGGTGAAGCATAGAGAGGTTAAATCAATTGCTCAAGGTCCCAGAGCTAGTAAGAGGCATGGTCAAGATTTGATTTCTGCAGTAAGATTCTAATCAGTACTCTTAACCATTAAGATGTGCAGCAACTGGGTTTTGTTGGCGATTATAATCTTTCTTTAACCAATACTTTTCCCTAAATATGATACGGATTTTCCCCTAAATGTTATAACTTCTTTATTAAGTATTCCATCTCATTCCAAAAGCTAGTTGAGTTTTGAAATTTAAGTAGATAACAAATAACAGTTGCATTCTGTTATCTTTGTCATTGTAGCCAATAGTTAAAAAGGTATTTAATTTTTATTTTTGTTTTCAATTTCATATATCATTGTATAACCCTGAAGAATAAGGACTATGAGTTATAACATTTCAATCTCTCGCAAGTGACAAGGCCAGTGTTTTGTTCACAGTAAGTGTTAAGAAAATAATGTGACTCAGGTAATGGTTATTAATTTTATTGAAATTCAGAAATTTAAAGAAAAGAACCTTGAAAGTACATCTTGTAATGTTGGTCAAATGACTTAAAATATACTTTTGTGAACAATTTTATGAGCAACTCATTTGAATTGAATTATATATGTCAAATAAATTTGTACATGTTTAAACAGTTACCACAAAGAAAACATTTGTATTATTGTTGTTGTAAAACACTTACTACATAAATTCAATTAAAATTTTGTGAAAAGCGTTTTCTTTGTACAGAAAAAGGAATCCATGTTTACTATAAAAAGTTGTATGGAACATAAAGGTATAAACAAAGAAAGGAGAAATTATCCATAAAACAGAGATTTAAATTTAAATATCTTCAAAACATTGGAATACTCAATTAAATTCATAACAAACTTATGGTTACCCAAGGGGAAAGTGGGGGTGGGGGGAGGGATAAACTGGGAGACTGGGATTGCCAAATACACACTACTATTTATAAAATAGATAACTAATAAGGACCTACTGTATGGCACAGGGAACTCTTCTCAGTACTCTGTAATGACCTATATGGGAAAAGAATCTAAAAAAGAGTGGATATATGTATATGTACAACTGATACACTTTGCTATACAGCAGAAACTAATACAACATTGTAAACCAACTATCCTCTAATAAAAATTTTTAAAAATTAAAAAAAAGTTCGTATTCTAGAAGTGCGTGTTATTTATTTTTTTACTTCTGTGGATAATCTAAAGTTTGCCTCATTTTTCTAAAGAAATGTGGCTTGTAAAATTTTGTTTTTCAGAATTCTCTGAGTTTTTTAATATTTTAAGTCTTTTCTGTCATTGTGTACCAATTATTCTTGAGTTTATAAAGAGTGTGTATGCTCTGTTGAGAGCAGCAAAGCGAAATAGAAATACGCTAATTATTCATTTATGTAATGTTATTTGAACTACTTGAAAAAGAAAAGAAAAACAAAACTGTTCAATTCATAATAGTAACCAAAATATAGACTATTTACATGTACACCTAACAAGAATGAATATAACAAAATATAACATACAATATATAGTAAATATAATATTTATTGTATATGTGTAGTATATATATGTACTGAATAGTTAACATATAACATAGTAAGTATAATATATATAATGTCTATTAAGATATAACCAAATTTTTTCTAAAAGTAAAATTTTGAATAAATGAGAAGACTAAAAATAGATGTCATTTTTCTTCAAACTAATTTATACTGTTTATGTAATCTCAGTGTTTCATTTGTTTGTTTTTTCTTAATTTGACAGAATCATTCCAAAATATCTCTGGGGATATGAGAAGGTGATAATTGCAGAGAAAATTCTGAATAGAAGAAGAGTAATAAAGAATTGGAAGTAAAATTTATTATAAAGGTATCATAATTAAACTATGTTATTGCAACAAGAATAGAAGATATATCAAAAGAAGATAATGTAAGCCCCAAACATATACACACTGCTATATTTAAAATAGATAACCAACAAGGACCTACTGTATAGTGTAGGAAACTCTGCTCAATAATCTGTAATAACCTAAATGGGAAAAGAATAGATACAGCTATATGTATAACTGAATCACTTTGCTGTACACCTGAAACACAACACTGTTAATCAACTATACTCCAATATAAAATAAAATAAAAAAAGAAAAGAAAAATTTTTAAATGTATGACAGATTCTACTAAGAAATCTATTAAATTCTATTAAAATCCAATTAAAATTCTAATAAAAAGATAATGTAACATCAAGATACATTGTAGTCCATAGAAGACTTTATTATGTGAATAAAAAATGACATTAAAAATCATTATTTTATTTTCAAGCCACCATTACTGATATATATATATATATATGAAACTAATTTTATTTTCCCATTTTTATATTTTTCAATCTCTAACTATATTCTTTTTCTTTTACCTTTCTCTTCCCAGAATTTAATTGCATTTTCTCTATGCCTATTATATGATCATTATTTAATAACTGCATTGGGCTTTAACACAATTGAATATTTTCAGTTATTTTAACATCCATTTTGTCCTTTATTTTGATGTTTGAATTTTTGATCTGGTAAATGTGAGAGAATTTTAGTAAAGTTACAAATACATGTTCACGTATCTCTGTGCCATGCTGTTCAACACAAAACGATTCATAACATGCAAGTCTTTGTTGTGAACTGTGTTTACAACAATGCAAATCCCTGAATTCTGTGCAGGTTGCTTTTAGTTTTGCTTGTTTGTTTGATTACTATTTACTTGAATATGAAGTTTAAGTGACCTTGTGTGATACATGGTCACAGGCATTCAGGAAAATATGAAATAAGATTTTCTAAATTTTGTATGAAAGCAGGAGATATTCTCCTGTGTACACATCCAGCCCCTCCCCGTCTCTCACATAGCAGGGCAGCCTGGCAGTGGGCAGCACAGCTTGCATTGTTTCCTGTGCTCAGACTACAACTTAGATAGTTTGCCCAAGATCTCTGAAGGTCATTGTATTTTAGATCTTCCCTTTTTGCACATTTTTGCCTTAGACCCAAAGAGTGCTTTTGGTGAGGGAGGAAATGTATTTTGAATGTTAACTAAGTAAGAATTTAGTTGTTATATTTTTATTCTCCAGTTGAGTTGATTCCCTTTTGGGTTAAAGTAGAAATTCTGACATACTCATGGAGCTTATTTCACTCTGTCCCACAGAAGGAATTAATTATATATGTCATTATAATGGAGATGTGAACATATATTTCCCACAGTTCTATGATTTCTGCTCTATATTGTTGCTTGTCATTTCCTTTGTTTATAATGGTGAACATGTTGCATTAAGTGATAAATTGGGAAAGGCTATACTAGAATTTGATAACCAGATGACATTTTGAAATTAAATACTTAAGATTATTTTCATCTAATTACCAATATTAAAAATGAAACTGACTGCCTTTACTATTATATATGTAATATAAGTATAGTTATAGATATAACATATTTCAGTATAAGAGGAAATTGTAATTTAATTACTTTCCTCCATCATTCCTCTTTGCCACATTTTCAGAATAATAAAAAAATTAATTTAGAAAATTTTAACCAAATGCTTATCATTATTGTAATTTCAAATCTATACATCTGCCTCAATATTCTTGATATTTGTGTTATTACCTCTGTGGTTAATTAGGTTCATGGCTCATTACTAGTCCTCTTACTTTGACTTCCCCAATCTTGGAAGAGACATATGCTATGAGTAAGGATGTTTAAGTCAGATAGATACAGACTGGCATTATATGTTCTCTGATTATTAGTCGTGTGACCTTCCCTTGCTGAGATTAAATTCCTTTATGTATAAAATGAGATTAAAAATAACTGCCTCTTAGGGATTTTAAAAATTATATTAGATAGTGTATCTAAAACATTCATCATATGCCTGGCACATAATAAATATCATTTAACAAATGGCAGCTATTATAATTATTCTTTATTTATAATCATCTTTCTTTGATTAGATTAATATTTAAGTACTTCATCCTGTGTCTTTTGCAGTAGTTTCTAAGACAAAGAGTGTCCGAAAATGTTTTCACTATTCCATTTTCCAATGAGTGACAACTCTTGATACAGTTATTGATTTTCTATTGCTGCCATCATAAATTATCACAGATTTAGGGGTTTAAAACAGCACAAATTTATTATCTTACATTTCTGTAGGTTAGAAGTTTGACACATGTCTTAGTAGGCTAAGTGTCTATAGGACCAAGTTCCTTTCTGAAGGCTTTAATGGAGAATATTTTCTTGCACTTTCCCATTTCTAAAGGCTGCTACATTCTTTGACTTGCAGCCCTTTCCCCTATCGTTAGTGTTAGCCATGACCTTCTTCCATTGTAATGTCTCTGACTGTAGCCTAGAAAAGTTTCAGCTTTAAGAACTCATGTGATTATACTGGGCCAGGATAATCTCCCCTTAAAGTCCATAATCTCAATCACATCTGGAAAGTCCCCTTTGTCATACAGAGTAACATATTCACAGATTCCAGGGTTTAGAATATGGACACTGTTGGGCCACTATTTTTTTGTTTCCCAAAATAGTATTATTTCCTCACAATATTTTCTCCTCATAATTCCACAAGAGTATCTTTCATATCATACCTATTCTTATAGAGGAGATGACTGAGTCTAGTCAGATTTTTGGTTATTCACAGTTATATATTTGTTGTTGGTGATTATGATGCTTTCTTTCTTGTTGAGTTTATGTAGAAATGTTTGGTTCTCCTAGACATTTAGAACATTTTAAAACATGATCGCTTATACTTTATTTGTATTCTTTCCTTTCTAATTTTCATATATAAATCAAATTCCCTGCATCTGTGAAACTACTCCCTCCTTTCTGTAAATATTTTTGTTTTTACATCCTTTTCCTATAATCCCCATTAGCTTGAATATTTCACCTTTGTTTTCTCCATCACTAACATAATATTCTTGGGAAAACAGAGCTAGTGAAGGGCATGTGCAAGTCCTGGAAATTTACAGAGTTGTTTATACACAAACAATTCCAGAACAAACCTGGAGTGTAGTTTGAAGGAGGGTACACAGGCTTTGAGTGAGGATATTCTCTCAGCTCCACAAACTCCATATTACTTGGAAAGGGTTGACCAGAGGTGGGACACACTAAGGCCCTCTACAGTGTGATACCTACTCTAAGGGACCACTGCTTTCTAGGTCAAAGCAAGGAGGTGGATTTTTTCAAGCAATGAGAATATAAATGATGTTTGGATCCAGAAGAATACAGAGATAACTGAATACTTGAGATAACTGTTTGGTTTTCCCTTTCATTGGATACTCAATCTTCAGTATCAGGAACAAATCAATTATGTCATCATGGGAATAGAATTGCCTATGCTGAATAACTGGATGTCCTCAATGTGATTCCCTTAAAGTCCCTGCTACTCCTAAGTGTTTTGAGGTACGTAATTCATATCCTTAGGTCCATGAAATATGGAATATTACTCTACCTGATCAGTGGGGATTGGGATGAATGGATTTGTAAGACAAGGATCAATTGTATCCTCTTTCCCAATTGAATAGGTATCTGTCAAATAGTGATAATGGTTCTGTTTAAGCCAGGTATTCAATTGGTCTGCACTGAAATATTATATACACAATCATTCTGATGTTATTCCTTCTCTGTAAGTTTCATCTGGGAGCATGTATAGTTATGGGTTGCTCATTCCATACTGCCTCTGAATAGTATTCATCCAGTTCTAAGTATTGAAAGTAGTCACTAGAGTCTAAGACTTGACTCAAATACCACCAGTTTGGTAAGGCATGAGGTTTTGACCAGCTGAGCTCATTTATTAGGCCGTACTCCTCTAAGAACGCCAAAAATTGTGTTTAGCTACTGATGCCATGGGCATAAATCCACATACAATATATCAGCTTACTAGCCTTTCACCTAATAGAGTTATTTATTTTATTTTTTTAATTTTTCTTATGCCTGGTGGGCATGCTATTAACTATTCCACTTTGGGAAACATGTCATCCTAATGTTCCTCTCCAGGGCAGTAAATAGAAGTAGGGAGGGACAGATTGGTATATTTAGAACATTTAAAAATTCAGTGACACAACAGGTCCTAGATTGCTCATCTTCCTTTAGCAATTATTTTGGCCTATAAGGAAGACTAACAGGCCTGGGGGCATTAATTACTCAGGGGTAAACCCCACTTGCTACAAGACTGTTATTGACGTGATAAATTGCAGCAATGCCAAAATAAAATTGCTTACTATCATGTTAGCCTAAGGGAACTCTAAATAGCTTGACTTCTAATTTCAAAATTCAGTGATTCACATAACTCCTGAAGTCAGAAGTTAAAACCTCAGAAGAAAAATTATTTTTAAAGTCTTTATCAGGTCACATTTTCAATTTATCATTTTTTTTACACAAGTATTAGATCAGTTTATTAGCTATGTACTATATGCCGAATCAATTTCTGAAACAAAAATGCACTTATTCTTAATAAGGTGGCTGGATTTGTATCAGTGCCTCCCTTATTGTCAGGCATAGTAATCAATACTGCATAGTACTATTTGAGCAGTGTAGAGAAAGCTCTTTGCTGAGAAGTACCTTTTTCACCTGGCACCAGTGTGACGGCAGTTCTATTGCTCAAGGCTAATTTTGTTGGGTAGAGCAGTGTCCTCTCTTGTTATACTCCTTCAAATGAAAATATCCCTCACTGGCAAACAATTCAGGTCACTGACACTTTAGTGTTACATATTTCTCTCTTCTCTTCTCATGTTGGTGGCAGGGAACCCATCATCAGAATCCTGAGCAAGGACATAAGGGAAAGGAAAGTGAGAGGGAAGTGACACGAGAGCAGGCTAGGAAAATTCTTAAGGGTCTTGGTTAATTCTTTGAATATATTTAAACCTAGATCTTCCACAGCTAGCAATGGCACTGTGCTCCCTTAATCTCTCTTGATGAAGAGTGCGTCACAATTCTTCCTAGAATTTCCCATAACCCTCTTGGTAGTAAGGGTAACATTTCACCGAAATTTTACTTAATGCTCTTACTTTTTAGAAGGAAGTTGAAACACAGAAGCTAACCCCATAATTCTGATGGCCAGATATGCCATATTCTCAATAGTCTGGGGGCCCATCTCATCCTCCTAAATCTTGAATGTGTTTATATTTTGGAAGTTATAAACTTTTAAAACATTCTTCTTTTTCTATATGATTGTCATGGAGTATACAGTAACTGGGTAGAAAAATCTTGGATGTTGTGATTTAGCTGACTTATCCATGCCAGTACAATATTTGTTAAGAAGCAGTTTCAAGGGGAGTTCCCTGGTGGCCTAGTAGTTAGGATTCTGGGCTTTCACTGCCATGGCCCAAGTTCAATCCCTGGTTGGAGAACTGAGATCCCGCAAGCTGTGTGGCATGCACCCCTTCCAAAAAAAAAGAATTAAGATGTGCTGTAAATATAAAACACACACTGGATTTTGAAGATTTAGTACAAAAAAAAAGAAGCATTTTCAAGATAGTGCCCTCTATCTTATATCTTTCTGTGTAGCAATATTGAATTGAAAAATTAAAGATAGTTATATATCACTCACACAAACACAAAAATGCACTCAGAGTTGAGGCAAATGTTGTAGAGGATAGTAAAGAAGACAGAAGTATTCTGGAATAGTGAGTACCTTTTGATATTCTTGATATTGTAGTTTAATCATGGATTTCTAAAATTAAAAACATACTTCTTTAAAGTGCTTATAATTCTCATCCATCAAGAACACAGTTCTTTGGGTGTGTGGAGGCCAATGAAGCTCGGCTATTAGAGCATCTACAATACACAGACCCTTGGCAATTTCCAATTTCCAACCTGGTCTCAATTCTAAAAAATGAAAACCAACAATTAAATAAATATTTAAAAAAAGTTTCCCCTGCATTGGTTCTATTTGGATTCTGTTTATTAAACTTTTGAAACTATTGCCTTTCTTCTTTCTTCTCTGAGCTTCTAATGACATATTTCGGGGCTTTCTGATGAGACGAAATATCTGATTTGAAAGAATGAAGTATTCAATTGGATGTTTAAAATGCCTTAGGACTTTCCTTTTCCTTCAGTGCTTGATTAAAGCCACAGGTTGAAGCAGGAAGAAATGAGTGAAATCACTCATTCTGGATTCAGGGATCCAGCCCTGTCTGTTGCATTCTTGATGTTAAGTACCAGTTTGACCTCAATAGTAAGGAGATCAAAGATTACTGAAACCATAGAAAAGCCTTTATTGCTCTTTTAGCCATAAGTGATGTACTGACCTTTTGTTGTTGTTGTTGTTCTAAGTTCATTCCTTCTTTCTTTATCACTGATTTGTAGTGCTAACTAACAGTCTGGTATGTCATCTAAGATCTTAATATTGGCCAAAATAAAGCCTGCATATATAGAATCCTTCCTATGTCTTGCCACCTCCCCTTACCTGCATGCTTGCCCCCCACCCCATAGCTTTACGTAAAAAGACAGGCATCACATAAATGGTCTCTGTTATCACGAACTCTCCAACACGATGCCACCATTGACTATTTCCCAGGCCAGAGACTCTAGTATCAGCCTCATTAACAGGGGCTGGGCAAGTAAACTTTCCATACTGGGGTCAGACACTATACCTAAATCAGTTTACCCCAATCTGTTTTCATTTTGATAAACTACGTTTTTTTCTGTCCTTATCTGACCATCTCTTCCAGCCCTTCTAAATTCATTCTTAGTAGGACATTCAGTCAAGTTCATTGCAATTATGAAATTTCCAGCATTAATAATGTATAAAATGTGATACGGGGCTTCCCTGGTGGCGCAGTGGTTGAGAGTCCACCTGCCGATGCAGGGAGCACGGGTTCGTGACCCGGTTCGGGAAGATCCCACATGCCGCGGAGCGACTGGGCTCGTGAGCCATGGCCGCTGAGCCTGCGCATCCGGAGCCTGTGCTCCGCAACGGGAGAGGCCGCAACAGTGAGAGGCCCGCGTACCGAAAAAAAAAAAAAAAATGTGATATGTTAGCCACTACATTTCCAAATGGAAAAACTGAGGTACAAAAAGTAAGTTCATGTAATGCATAAAATAATCATTAGATGTGAAGAAGAAAAGAAATAAAGGAAAGGAAGAAAGAGCAATCCATGCCATAGAGAGTTGGCTCCGGAGACACCTAACTGAAAAACTGAAGCAAATGTATTTCTAATAAAACTTAACTTCTTAAGCCTTGGCAAAAAAAACAAAACACAAACCAGAGGATTTGGGGTTTGCTAGAAAACATTCTAAAAAATAATTTGTTGCTTTTCTGGGTGGAACTATGACTATTCCAACATTTTTTTCTCATGTTTGACTTTGGACTCTCAGTAATGACACCTTCCACTCCATTCCATAACTGACCACATTAAAGTCCAAAAAAGAGAAAGAAAAAATCAGGAAAAAAAAAAAAAAAAAGAGTAGGCAATGGAAAATATCTGGGATATCTATAAAATGGGGAAAACAGAATTTAGAAACACTGTGAAAGTATGCAAGTCTCAGTTGTCCTAGTTATTGTTTGTATAATCATTAACTACAGAGACATTTGCTTTCCTGAGTCCCAATGTTTATCTGTAAAATTAGTATAATAATGACACATATCCATTCTTTCATAAATATTTTTGAATCTTTACGCTGTGCTAGGCTCAGTGTTTGGCCTCTGGGATAAAATGGTAAGCAAAAATGGTCAATTTCTCAGCACTCAAGGAATTTACAATAGAGTAAGGGAGTAAATAATCACAATATTCTAATATAACAATTGAGACATATGCTATTAATGAGAAGTACATCGTGCTACAAATTTTATAGTAGGAGTAATCAATTAAGAAAATCTAGGGCAGAGGTGGGTTGAGATGAGATTTGAAAGAGAATAGGAATTAATTATTCATATCTATCTGATTTGAGATAACATGCATCACTAACTGAGGGAACATTGATTTAAAGACTATTATGGGAAGGAGCATGTTTTTCTCAGGAAGATGAGCATGTTGTAAAGAAAGATGGAAGAGGACGATGAGAGCCAGATTATCAATGGCCATTTACAATGATGCATGCATCATTGTTATTATGCCTGAGACAACGTTTGTCTAAGTGTTTGAAAACTTAGAGTTCTATATAAATGTTTGGTCTTTTTGCAGTGTTAATCTATGAAATTTAGCTTCACTCCAGCAACAATGAGATTGCAATGTAGGAACACAGAAATTAATTTGAAATTGATTAACCTATGAGACTGTAGACTGAGATACCATTCATTGTGATATATGTCTTTGGTAGACCCAAACCAAATTTCATAGTCACATTGAAAAAAATAGTCTTTGCCTATTGAAGAATTGCACAGCTGATGTCCTGATCTGAGTTGGTACATTATGTTTAATGGACCTGAGATGAAAAATATATGCAACAATAATGATGGATATATGATTAATACTATTCTTAATTTATAAAGGATACTTACAAATCATATTTAAAAGGTGGGGTTTCTAACAGAAAAATATAATAAGAACATGTATAGGTTATTATCCCAAGAATAAATCTGAATGGCAAATAAGTGTGGGAAAGATTTCCCTCTCACCAATTTTTATAGATAAGATAATTAAGACAATACATATAAAGTAATATACAACATATATTTATTATTTTATAAAGTATAATTATA
The DNA here is from genome assembly GCF_000442215.2 of Lipotes vexillifer. Classification (NCBI taxonomy): domain Eukaryota; kingdom Metazoa; phylum Chordata; class Mammalia; order Artiodactyla; family Lipotidae; genus Lipotes; species Lipotes vexillifer. The sequence continues at coordinate 214,020 of NW_006775753.1, read as the reverse complement.
TACTTTATATATTATATGTTTATATTTTATATGTTTATTATATTATAAAATATATGCTTTATATTATAAAGTATATTATGCTTTATGTATATAACATATCAATCATAATAATAAATATGTTATACATCACTATATAATTGTTATATTATTATTATATATAATATGATTTTAATTTTCTTATCTATGAAGATTGGTGAAATGGAAATCTTTTCCGTATTTATTTGCTATTCAGATTTCTTCTTGGGATAATAACCTATACATGTTCTTAGAAAGTACATATTAATAATATATTATAATATATATGTATATAATTAAATCAATATATATAAAGTGATATAGAATATATTTTTTATTAAGTAATAAAAATGTTGATTAAATTAACAAATTACATAAAGTTAAAAACTACAAAGAAATAGAATAGGAAGAGATGATGGATGTGTGAGAGCCTGCTCACATCCTCCAAGTAGTAGTTCAAATTGCAATAATCTTTTTTGGAAAGCAGTTTTGCAATATATATTAAAACAGTACATGTCCTTTGTCCCAGAAATCCCCCTTTTAGGAATTTATGCTAAGGAAATTATAGAAAAGTAAGGAAAGATACATACAAACACACACACAAGCTCATATACATTCACATTAAAATGTCTATGTACATGTAGATATGTACCTTGGAAATAAGATAAATGTTCTGCAATAAGAGATTAGATAAATAAGTTATTGTACATTTGTACATGAGAAAACAATCATCAGAGTTGATGATGTGAGTATTCTTTGCACTGTATACTAATGGAGACTTCCTGGGTGATGTAGGACTTCCCTCACATAACTTTGATAAATTCTTCACCGTCTCCCTTCTTGAAGATTCACAATTCACATTAACACATTAATAGCTCCAAGTCTCACCTGTTATTATTGTTTAATACAGACTTAAAAAAATTTATCATAGAACCTCTTTTTCTACATAGCATCCGCAGACCACTGTTTAAGATGTACCTGTCAATTGTCATCTGCCTTGCTTTCTCTTGTAACCAAAATGTTAAAAAAAAAAAAAAAGAATCTTTAGTAGTTAAGACGTTTTAGGGAGAATATAAGAAAACTATATAGAGAAATATCTTTTTTCGTATGCATGATTCATAGGCATATAGAAAAAAAGTAAATATTTAAGTATTGGAACAGAATATTTATGGGTAATGCTAGCTCTTTTCTTTATACTAACATTAACCCAGGGAAAAATAAGTAATTTCATCTTTTATTGCAGTGATAAAAACAAATATTTTGACAGTGTTTCTGAGAATTAGATGAGATAGCCTAAGTGAACCACCAAGTGAATCCTGGTATGTGGCAGACACTTAAATGTTAGTTGCGTCCTCATTATTGACCCTACACCACACAAGAATCTTGCACTCTCTATCTTTGACCTATGAATAGTGCCTTTTTTGCTTCATTAAACATTCTTTTCTTTTTTTTAAAGTTCCTTCCTTGTTTAAATAAACACTTCCAGGGTCAAACAGTCTAATGGAAAGAAATCAGTCAACACTTTATGGCCCATGGATGAACAGTTGTTATTTCAAGGCTGAGGAGACTAGAAGGTAGGCAACTCTGAACCAGCACAGTGACCATTTTCTTGGCCTATTTTTGGTTTAAAGGGGAAGTATATTTCTCATTTATCCTCACAGTTTCAGAAAAGGGCAAAAAGTTTTTGTGGAAAGAACCTTGAAATCATCAGATGAATAATAACATGAGTTGAAGATATTTTCACAGTAACATTGTTGGAGAATGATTTAACTGGTTTAATACCTTGTTTTATTAAAGACACCTGGACTACAAGATAGAAAGAATTTGGCAATTTCAAGTGACAGAGAGATCCTTGGAAAAGGAGAATTTAAAATATTAATTTTTCATGCATTTTTTCAGAGTTCTTCTGTGAGGGCAAGAAATCCCTTGAAGAGAAATGTATTTTCAGTTTAGTAGAAAAGACTTTGAGAAAGATGTTCAAACGAAGGAAAATACTGCCTGTGGACTTTAGAGATAAAGGAAAGTGTATAGATGTTCTGATAACAGCTGATGAAGAAAAAAACAGAGTTCAAAATAATGTGGAAATACTTTTAAAAGAAAGACCTATTGCTTAGGCATTCAGGTCTTGATTCTATCTGGTATCTTTCCGCCTGACATGCAGCCAGACAACAAGAACAAATTATTTTAACACCTAGTTCCGATCAAGTCTATGCTTATTTTCCATCTTAAAATCCCAGTCAACCCTCATGCATGACAATTCCAATCCAGTTGGTTGGGCAGCCTCCAGTCTCTGGATGAACGTCAATAGGATCACACATTCAGCACAGTGTTTTGGCCCCAGTGTCCTCTGTTCTCAAAATCCCTCAATAGCTGACCTTTGCCTGCAGGATAAACACAAATGGCAACCAAAGCCCTTCTCAATTGAGATGTTATCTTGCTTTTATATGCTATAGAGAAGAAAATTTAAGCTAAGAGAGAAGAGTGAGTACAAGAAAATGTAAGACCATTGGAAGTTTTCAAAGTGATTGCCTCAGTGCCTTGCAAGTAGTATACATTTGGTAAAATGTTTGCTAATTAAATTTAACTGAGCATTTTTATTTCTTCCTGCATAAATATTCTTTAGCTACGTACATTTCATGGTACTCTTCTTGCTCACAGCTTTTGCTGTGAAACAGTCATATTCTGTACTGTTCCCCCACCCTACCCACCACTCCAGCTGTGGAACCATCTGTGGAAATTTTATCACAAGGGACCTCTGTATACTTTTCTCAGAAGCCTAGCCACTGATACTCAAAGAAGACTGAAAGGGATAGGAATAGGGGAGATCAGCGACTTAGTTGACTTAAGGAAGAAAAAAGAAGAAACAGAGGTACTTCAGGCTGTGGCTGACTCTTCCCAGGGTTTTTAAAATCATATCAAATACATCTATTACTGAAATAGATTAATTTTTTTCTAAGAAAATCTTGTATAACTTGTATAACTCTGAATATAAACATTGTATATCCTCTTATTAGCCTTTGATTACAGGTGGGTTTTTTTTTTCTACTCTTTTTAGAGTAGTTTTAGGTTTATGACAAAATTGAGAGGAAAGTACAGAGATTTCCCATAGACCCCCAAGTCTCCACACATGCATAGTTTCCCCCAATATCAACATCAGTCACAAGAATGGTACCTTTTTCCAAAGGATGAATCTATAAAGTGCCTAGTTTACCTTAGAGTTCTCTCTTGGTGTTGTACCTTCTATGGGTTTGTGCAAATGTATAAGGTATATCCATCATAATAATATCATACAAGTATTTTCACTGCCCTAAAAATCCTTTGTCTTCTGCCCCCACCCGTTACCCCAAAGGATCTTTCTATTGTACCCATAGTTTTGTCTTTTCCACAAACTCATTTAGTTGGAGTCATACAGTATGCAGCCTTCTCAGATTGGCTTCTTTCACTTAGTAATGTGCGTTTAAGTTTCCTCCATGTAATTTCATGGCTTGATAGCTCAGTTATTTTTAGCATTGAATAATATTCCATTGTTTGGATGTACCACAGTTCATTTATCCACCCACTTACTAAAGGACATCTTGGTTGCTTCCAAAGTTTGGCAATTATGAATAAAGTTGCTATAAACACCCATGCAGGTTTTTGTGTGAATATAATTTTCAGTTCCTTTGGGTAAATACAAAGGAGCACAACTTCTGGATCATATGGTAAGAGTATATTTAGTTTTATAAGAAACTGTCAAACTGTCTTCCAAAGCGGCTGTAATATTTTGCATTCCCACCAACAATGTATGAGAGTTCCTGTTACTCCACATACTTGCCAGCACTTGGTGTTATCAGTGTTCCAAATTTTGGCTATTCTATTAGGAGTGTAGTGGCATCTCACTGTCCTTTCAATTTGCATTTCTTTGATGACATATGATGTGGAACACTTTTTATATGCTTATTTACCATCTGTTTATTGTTGACCTGAAACAAATAGACTGCTAGATATTCTTCTAGTAAAGATGGGTTTATTGGAAATCAGCAGAGAATTGTAGTTAGGGAATCTGCAACCATGGCAAGCCATGTGCAAGTCCTCTAACTGTAAGGGCAAGAGGAGGCTCTTATAGGGAGTAGGAGGAAGTTGAGAGGACTACAGTAAACAGAGTCCATGGCTTTTCATTGGCTGAGGCCCTGTCAGGAAAGAAGAGAAGTCTTTCTTCTTTCTGTTGGACTTTGCTATCCTTGCAGGGCATAAAAGCTTCCCCTTCTCTTCTTCTGACTCTATTCAATTGAGGTTTTAGCTTATTGATTTTTTACAAAATCTTCTTTAGTGAGGTGTCTTTAAGGTCTTTGACCAATTTTTTTTTTCTTATTAGTCTTCTTATTATTGAACGTCATTAAGAAGAACAGAATGCTCTGGTTAATTTCAAAAAGGTGCTTTTTCCCATCCCCCTGCTGGAAGCATGTGGGGATTTTTCTTCAATATTTTCTTCAATGTGGGAATCTAGTTGAGTTCCTGGAGGTAAGTCTCACAATATTATGGGGGCTTCCCTATGACTGGGTCTCTCTGGAGTTTTTAACTCTCAAGAGTTGTCCACACTGAGCCTCAAGCCATTTATGAATTAAAGTTCAGGTTTTCTACCCAGGCACTGGTTCCCACAGTGGTTTCCACTCCTGAGACTCTGGTCTGGTAAGCTGCTTCTCTCTGTATTTCTGTGTCTCTCTCCAATTATGGGGGCAGAGGTTTGCCCTATGTCCTCCTCTCTCTTATGGATCCAAGATGAAATGTTGATTTTTCAGTCTGTTCAACATTTTACTTGTTGGGAACCAGTGGTGACTTCCATGCTCCTTACACGGAGAACCAAAACCTGGAAGTCCTCATTATAATCCTTAAGAACTTAACACTACTGTTGTCATACTAACAAAATATGTGTCTTAGTTCTTAGTTAAATGACACATCACACATAGAAATTCTGAATTTCCTTGATCATGAAGAGTTATGCCTATATGGTTCATCAGAATCTGCGGTATGGATGGGGTACTCCATTTCACCCCACAAATATGCATGATGTACTATAAGATGCAGACTAAGCTGGCCCTCATGATAGTGACAGAGAAGGACAGAAAAGAAAGAGCAGTTTGATGAAAGCTCTCTGACAGAAGAGGAGATCTCTTTTGTCTACATGGCTCCCTGAGATAGAGAAAGCAAGCATCTTGGGAGCTGAAAGCCTGCAAACTTCAGTCTTATTTTTCTTTTTCTATTTTTAATTGGTGGTTGCTTCTTGTAACCAGAGACATCTAACAAGATTTTTCTGTCACCTCCCCAAATATTCAATATGCATCTCCATCTCTATTCATTTGCTAGTGCCGTTTCTTGGTCTGGGGTTTCATTTTCCCTTCTGTCCAGCTGTTACTTCAAAGATGAAATGAGGGGCTTCCCTGGTGGCGCAGTGGTTGGGAGTCCGCCTGCCAATGCAGGGGACACAGGTTCGTGTCCTGGTCTGGGAAGATCCCACATGCCGCGGAGCGGCTGGGCCCGTGAGCCATGGCCGCCGGACCTTCACGTCTGGAGCCTGTGCTCTGCAATGGGAGAGGCCACAACAGTGAGAGCCCCGCGTACCGCAAAAAAAAAAAAAAA
>NW_006775753.1:158250-208379 GCF_000442215.2 Lipotes vexillifer | reverse complement strand
GGTGCTTGGAAAGGGGAAAGGCCACAACAGTGAGAGCCCCGCGTCCCAAAAAAAAAAAAAAAAAAAAGATGAAATGAAATATCACTACTTCTGGGAAGCCCTCCCCCACCTCTGAAATCCTAAGCGACGAATCTCTCACTAAACTCTTGGGACACTCTTGTATGTACCATGCTTCTTCATTTTACACAAGTTTGTCTGTGAACCTCTATCCATTCATACCTAATTGTAACCTCTCAGTGGTATTTTCCAGGTATTAGGCATGTTTCTATATCCAATGTCAACTACAGTGCTCTCAAGTTCCTTGAAGTTTCATAAGATTTAGCTGCTTATGAGCATGATAGGGAGCAATAGAAGACAAAGGGAAAGCCATAGGCATCTCAAGTGACTTTGTGGCAGTGTAATTTCCAGGGGACCTGAATTAATAATTACTGGAAACATAGGAAAATGCAGATATCTTGGCTCTTCCAGATCCTTTTAAAACAGGATATTTGGAGGAGTAGTACGGAATCTACATTTTTAATAAGCATTTTTTTGGGGGGGGGTACGCGGTCCTCTCACTGTTGAGCCCTCTCCCGTTGCAGAGCACAGGCTCCAGACGCACTAGCTCAGCGGCCATGGCTCACGGGCCCAGCCACTCCGCGGCATGTGGGATCCTCCCAGACCAGGGCACGAACCCACGTCCCCTGCATCGGAAGGCAGACTCTCAACCACTGCACCACCAGGGAAACCCTTTAATAAGCATTTTTATTTGATTCATATATACCCATTGCTTCATTGACTGAGCAGTTAGCTATGGAATTCTACAACTGGAAAAAGCGATAAATGTTAGCTAATTGAATCTCTCACAAAAATAAAAATAAAAATGGTGAAAACACATGTATTGTCTTCATGAGGTAGAGGAAAACTAAAATTTGGTCAAATAGTTCAATGCCATAGCTTACAATGGTGAACCTACTATTTTCAGGCAACTATCAAGAAGAATTTTGGACAAAGAGAAATATATTAATTTTCAATATCACTGTGTTTTGCTTACGAGGGAGTTTTCAGAATTATTTCAAATATTGGAAACACTGGAGATGAATACAATTTTCTAGGGAGTGTAAGACTTCAAAGAAACAACAAGAAATTTCTGATTAGGCTCTTTACCAAACACAGCCAACAGAGCTATTTCAACTCAGATACACCATTTCAATTATTTTGCCCATTGTTATGTGGTGTTCTCATTCACCTGCTACAGATGAATCAATTTCTACAATTAGAGACGGTGCTGTACATCAACCAACAAGGAACAAAGAAAGGATAAAACAAACCCACCATCCAGAGAAAGTGGCAGGTGATGGGTACATAGAGAAGCCGGTTACACCTGGCCATTAAGTTGGGCAATTAACCTATTCTGCTTAAATTTTCCATTTTCACATGAACCCGAGTAAATAGGCACTGATCTCTCTCTCTGAATTGTCACAGCCGATGTTGGTATAAAGCTAGTTTGACAGGTATAAAAATATGCTGAATTATCCATCAACTAATTGCAGGAGTTGGCTGGAGCAGAGATAACCTCTGAGTGCCAACCAGACAGCTACACAGTCTATCATTCTAAAGAAGAAAACAAAGGATGATATTGTCAACTGATGTAAAGGAAAAGTCCACTGTAGTACATACAAAAACTAAATACATTATAAAACGTGGATAAAAGCAAAATTTAGAGGTTTGGTTTCCAACACCAGTTTAATTCACTAATTTCCCTACTGAAACCATTAGCAGGATGGCATGTGCTCTTATTGAAATTTTTTCTACCTACATGTGCTTAATTTGCAGGAAGTTTAGCATCTGTGAAGTTGCTCATCTGATGGCCCCAGGGACTAAAATCTGTTTATTGGCAGAGGAGAGAGGCCAAGGCAGCCTAGAAGTCTAAGCTAATATTATCACCTTTGCCATGTATGTTCTCCCTCAATCTAGGGACTAGTGAGCTGAGAAAAAGAAGTCTGTGAAAACCATTAGACAATGACCATTCCCATCTTTAAAATTGTGCTTTTTGGGCTGGGCTTGATAAAATAAAATAAATCAAAATCTGTGTTTATTCTAAGACAAGATATTTTCTTCTAGAAAGGTCTTTTTAAAGACACAATAGTCAGAATTAAAGGGTTTGATATTTATTGCTAGAAAAGGTTGAATTGTATTCCTGGGTCTCAAGACAAAAGTTTCATGATTTTCTGGCCAAATCTTGCTTTTGCTAGACAGGCAAAGAAGAGGGTAGAGTCATCAATTCTCAGGGTATAACCCTGCTTCCATGATTGACCATGGTTTTGCCAAGTTATTTCACCTTTCTGTGCCTAACTTCTTTTTTCTCTAAAAGAGGGAATAATAACTAGTACCTATGTGGTAAGATTTTCTGAGGATTAAGTGAGTTAATACATATACAGCACATAAAACAGTGCTTGGCACAAGGAGGAAGACATTGCTATATTAGCTATTATTGCTATTCTCATGCAACAAAACAACATTATCCTAAGAGTTACTTTACCTTAGCATGACTCTTTTTAGTATTACATAAATATGTAAATTTTCTGTGGTCACCATTGGATATTTATTGGAAAGTGAGTCCATTCTTGTTGTCTCTCTCACTACTTTTCTTTCTCTCTCTTTCTCATTTAAATGTCAACTAAATTAATGTGGAATTCTCAAGTTTTGAGTGCCTTTGGTCAACTCGTTTACACCACTTTGTGAGTCTGTGGAATGAGGAATCATTTGTGGCTGGGGATGGTTCCACAAGAGTACTACTGAATTTTTTAGGCTAGGTTTTACATCCATTGGTGTTGAGTAGATTTTTTATCTCTTGTTGATTATGCAGGCACCTGCACAGCATTTATTCTTTAAGCTTCACTTTGCTCTTGCTTAAAAAGCTGCCTGAATAATTGATTTTGGACAGCACCAGCTATGTAATTTGTGGAGCCAAGTGAAAAGTAAGAATGTGGGTCCCTTGTTTAAAATTATTAAGAATTTTAATACATGACAGCAGAGCATTAAACCAAGTACAGTTTCTTTTCAGTGCAAGGCCAGATCACATGGCTGTGAAGCCAGCCTTGATTTGAGGTGTTAGGCCTTTTTATTCAGGATCTAAACTTATCATAGTTAGCTGTAGTACTTACATTAGGGTCTTACCAAAAAAAGTTGGGTTTTTTCTGGCATGTGGACATAGGCTCTTATTTATAGGTATTCTCACAAGCTTGAAATTGCAAAGTAAATATTCTTATTTTTTAATAAGCTCTGAATTTCTCTGACTTTTCAGGAGCTTCCCTGAATATTTTAGAAAAAGAAGATACAAAAAAGGAACATGGGCTTCACACTTAAACATAAGTCTTTGATCTCAACTCTGAAAGGGAACTACTGGTTGGCCGGTTGGGGGAAGGAGAATTTAGCAGCCAAAAAAGTAAAGGAAAGACATAAAAAGCGATGTGTCTGAGGACGTACAAATTCTCTTATTTAGCCTCTGTTTATAACACATTAACATTTTTGTCAATTGATCCTATGCTTTTATTACCTAACCCCATTTACTAATGTATTGCTTTAATTCTTTTGATTCTGATGACAGAAATTTTTGTGGCATATCCTTCATTTTCTATTTTTTCTCCTCCTTTATTTCTACTGGAGGACTTTTACATAATAACAGATTTTTAAAAGATAACGTAATTAACTGTTCATCATTTCAAGTTACAATGCTCAGCTTGAAACATTATAGTCATTTCCAAGAAAAATCAATTGAAATACTGCAAAGCAGAACATTATGATATAAAATAAGAAAACTCGAGAAAATTCTAATGATAACCAAAAAATAATACTAATGGCCTTAGATCTCTACCTGCCAATTCACAGAGCATTAGTAACACAGGAAAGCGGCTATGGCTTTACTACAGACATAAATGCAGCCTTTCAGGTATCTTTGCTCTTGATATCATAGTAGTTAATTTATGGATATATCACCTTAAGCTTTGTAAAGGACTTTATACACATTTTATATAGATATTCAACAGAGAACCGTGAAGGTATCATTATTATGCCCCACTTTATAGAAGATGAAGGTTGGAGAAGTTCAGTGCTATTTTCCAACATCATACAATTAATAGTAAAATGTCCTTTAAGATCTTGTGAGGGAGGGTATTAGAGTTAACGAGCAGAAGTGCCATCACTGCAGTGGTTTACAGAAAGTTACTTGGAGGGTTGAAGAAAATGCATGATTGATTCACAAAGCATAAAAGAAAACTGCCACAAGCCTATTCTCTGATTAATTCATGTTTGCACCCATTCATACATTTATTCAAACATTCTTTTCTTTAATAAATGCACACTGATGAAAACCGCAGCCAACACAGATGGTTATCTTATTCAACTAAAAGTACTGACTTGAATATATTCTTGACTTTTCTTGACAGTTTCATCACCGTGAAGCTTGGCAGAAGTGATGAGAAAACTTCTGCCCTGAATGGAATTCTGCCAAGGAGGAAGAATATTTGCTGAAGTGGAAGTTATGGGGATCTTGTGAAGAAGGGGAGCAGTGGGTACCAGGCTTTACAGAAGTCAGATTTGAAAATCTTTAAAATACTTCTTCTCCAGAGATTCTGATTTAATTAGTTTAGAGTGAGGCTTAGGTGAGTGTGTGCATGTGTGCATATAGTCCATGCCTCCTTTGGTCTGCAAAAAGAAATTCAAGAAGGATAAACCAGAAACTGCTGAAAATGGTACCTAAATAGGGAAAATGGAAAAAAGGGGAGAAGGAAAAGGTTTGGGAATACGGGCACTAAGAAAACACCGAGTTTTGAATTTTTTTTTTTTTTTTTTTGCGGTACGCGGGCCTCTCACTGCTGTGGCTTCTCTCGTTGCGGAGTACAGGCTTTCGAGACGCGCAGACTCAGCAGCCATGGCTCACGGGCCTAGCCGCTCCGCTGCGTGTGGAATACTTTCCGTACCGGGGCACGATCCTGTATCCCCTGCATCGGCAGGCAGACTCTCAACCACTACGCCACCAGGGAAGCCGCTGAGTTTTGCCTTTTGAAACATTTATATGTTTTTATATTTTAAAAATAAAATTAAAGAAAAAGCAAATATAAGAGTAAAATTAAACAAACCAGTGAGAACAGAATTCAAACTGCACACTTAGTAGCTATAGTCTAAGAACCAAAAATAGAGCAAAGATATCACAACCCAATGTAATGTGTGACTGTTTATGACCTCCTGGACAAGAACTTGTTTTTTTAAGTATAAAGGAAATTTGTGGGGTAAATAAAGTAACTGGAATATAAACTAATGTCATTTATATTGTTTCATCAGTGTTAAATTCTTGGATATGATAATGATATTCTGTTATGTAAAATAATACCGGTTCTTAGACATATGCTGAAATATTTAAAGTTGAAAATACTGAAGCTTCTTTCCTGTGTGTGTGTGTGTGTGTGTGTGTGTGTGTGTGTGTCTGTGTGTGTGTCTTTGTGTAGAGGCAGGGGAAGACAGAAAGAGGGAAAGAGAATAAATGTAGCAAATGTTTAAAATTGATGAGTCTAGGCAAAAGGTTGGGTTGGCCAAAAAGTTCGTTCCGTTTTTTCTCTAGCATCTTAGGGAAAAACCTGAGTGAACATTTGGCCAACCCAATATCTAAGTGTTGTTCATTGTACTGCTAATTCAATTTTTCTGTAGTTATAAAAGTATTCAAAAATGTTTAGAAAAATCACTTATGAAACGGGTAGAAAAGAGAAAATATGTAATTAAAAAGAAAAATTGATATATTTACTACACTAAAATTTAAATCCTCACACATAAAATTTAAAAACAAAAGAAAAACAAAGGGTGTGACCAAAAGCAACTTAAATATATTCAAAGGCCCTTACTAATCAATCTAAAAAGATAAGCATCCCCCTAATAAATAGCCTATGGAAATGAATAGAAATTTAATTTGAAAATCAATATAATTTCTCATTTGATACAGAAAAATTCAGCTTCGTCAGTAATAAAAGAAAGCAGCAGTTAATGCCATTATTATACACATTATTAAAGAGGTTCAGTGAGATTGTTACTCCTATAAAATCTTTCTGGAAGAAAACTTGACAAATCCTTGTGTAAAGCCTTAATAATGTACATTTTTTTCCAGTTTATATATCAGCATGGAAATTCCGTTTCAAGAATAAAGATTTAAGAATACCTTTAATAGGTAAGCACAAAGATATTCATGATAATATTGTTTATAATTATGGCAAATTAGAAATAGCCTAAGTGGCAAAAGTGAAGCCTTGAGTAAGTAATTCATGTTACCTTCAGGAAATTAAGTATCACGTGGCCATTAAAATATATGTAATACAATTATATTCATTAATGTGAAAAATGTTTTAATATAAAAGAAAGTTATAAATTAGTATAAATCCCTTTCTTTTTAAAAGAGAAATTGTGTGTATAATATATATAATGCCTATTACATATATGCATATAAACAAATGGAAGGAAATTTAATAATGTATTATGTGTAGCTATCTTTGGTGAGACTGAGGTGTTTTTGTCCTTATTATTTCATGTTTTTAAACTTTGTAACTTTTTTTCAAAAACTCATGCATATTACCTGTTTGAAAGAAGTTTATAAAAAAAAACATTGAGATGGCTACAAAAGGAGCTCTAAAAATAACTCAGATTTTTAAAGACTTTATTCAAATGAAACAAGGGAGTATTTTCAAAAGTATCACTAGGTCATATTAAGGGCAGCCTCAGAGAATCAAGGTCATGATGAATTTAGATTAATATAAAATAGGGACTATGAAAGAGGATCATGTTTTTCTATTTAGAGCAGGAAGAGAAAGGAGGAAGAAGTGACAGAGAAGAAGAAAAGGGAAAAGGAAAAGTGGACAATAAGAATGCTTTACTGTAGTTTACTATCAGGAAAAATGGTCTTTATATTATTAAGGGCAGAAACAAACTTTGCTAAGAGAGCAACGGTGTCCCCAACACGTGAAAAAAAAGGCTGTAAGAAAGCACATAGACTCTTTAATCATGTTTGTTGCTTGGCCCAGAAAAAATTATTCCCCAAGGAACTAAAAAGAGAAAAAAAATACAACTTTGAGAAAAATTTTGTAAGATAAGAAAAGATTGACAGTAATTGAAGACCTGTGCTGAATAGAAAAGTTGTAAAATGGAGTCAGGTAAATACACTCTCAATAAAAAGGAAATAATATGATCCTTTAGTATTGAAATTTTCAAGGTGTCTCTCAATCTGTCAATTTTCAAAAATCAATTCACCAAAACCTTGATGTGCAAAATAGTCAGTTTATGAAAACTGTTCAACAAACACTTTCCACAGTATCTAGGACAATCTGTTGCAACTGAATATCTACCAGAACCTAAGGCAGAAAGAGACTGGGGAAGGGTGGGCTAAAAGGCAGGAGCAAGAGTTTAGAAAGAGAGACATGCAAGACAAGGGGCAAAGGTAGTCCTGGCAGGCACAAGGGAAGGAAAAGTGGGACGGGCAGAAATAGCTCTGCAAAAATAAAGACAGGAGATGCATTGTAGGAAAAACCCACCATTGACAAGTAATGGGAATTCAAGGAATACAAGATCTTTGAGATATTAAATCCAGCTGCTCTACAAAGGAGCTGCCTTAAACAGCTCAAAGCAGCTCAGCCCGTAAACCAAATCTTCAGAAAAGTTCTCTATAGTTCAACAAGCTGGCTGTGTAATGAACTGATTTTTGAGTAATTTGGCCTGCTGACTTTCAGGTCTTAACTGGAAGATCATTTATTAAAACAAGAATAATCTCCAAATAAATCATAACTCTCATTATTAATATCATTACCAATACATTATGAATTATTAGATATAATGCTACAGATAATATATAATGTATACTACCTTGAGATTATTCATAGTGAGTATTGAGTGCTCCTTTTGTAACAGACACTCGGGAGCTATGCTTTTATTTACATTACCTCATTGAATTCTCACAGCAGCACCATGAAGTGCAGTTACATTCCCATCTTATAGATTAAAAAAAAAAAAAGAAAACCCATAAATTAATTAATCTAGTGAAAACAGACATAGACATACATCAAAATGTCTTTGAAAATTGATACCTGATTTCCATACCATCTTAGAAGGTGCTTATTCTGCATTTCTGCCCTACACCTCCATTGTGGAGGGTAAACCATCGCAAGGAGCAATAAAGATCTCTCCAGCTCAGTGCTGTGAGATTCATCTTCAACAGCCTTGCCAGGAATTCAAGTTGAGATTTGTTCTCTGATGGTGATAACTAGGCATCTGTTTCATCTCTCCGTTTTGTTAGCCAGCCTCAAACTTTCAGGACATAGGTTACTTCGCTTTTGTTAGCAAACGCATCTCTACTCTGGACTGGATTCCAGCTCCTGAATCTTAACCCAGAGGCAGAGATCCACTAGAAGCCTTTGAGGTTTTACAGCTGCAAATTTCATTGACTATACTTTTAACCATTGTCTACTCCAGATCACTCAATACTGTTCTTTGCTCCTTGGGCTGACATTCCAGCACCACAGGGAGTGTTTTATTGTTGATCTTACTACTGCAAGTCAACAGTCTCATGTAGATTCCCAATTACATGCTAGGTACTGAGATGGTTTTAAGATACAATATAAAAATGATATGCTCCTAGCACTCAGCTGACTTTCAATCTACAGTAGTTTGCCCTAGGCAGTCTCATTTCCCTACTATATAGAACATTGGCTTTCTTTGAACACAATACATGATATAGCAACTTTTAAATACTAAGCCTCTTACATCGGTAAGTACTGAACAAGAATATTTCCCAGAAGTCATCTAATTTAAGAAGTCCCAAAGAAAAATGGAGGAATGTAGGAGTTTGACTACACAGAGATGCAACATTTATAGATAACTGTAAGTCAGTTTGAAATGAATTTTCCATCCTAAAATTTTACATATAAGGAAATATAGATAAATTATTTTTTAGTGGTGGTTTTTCATGCATTAATAAAGAATTCAGACATCTTTTTATGTGATTAGAAAGAGCTCACCACACTCATTCTAGGAAGATTATTATGCCATTGTTTTGAGGATCAGAACCCAATCCCTCACACATTTTTTTTTTAGATTGGTTCAAAACTACAGGAACAGAGGAAATTCTATTGGATTTCCAGAATCCTGGAACTCAGTTAATTTGTTAAGAGCCATGGGTTCTTCCTTATAATGGGCTCTGATTTGTCCTCGGGTATTTAAAATTCTTCCCTGGGTTCTTTCAGATTCCCACTTAATGTGGGGAATTATTCACACAATTTTTAAGATCCTCAACCCATCATTTATAAACCAATGACAAAAGCAAAATGAAATTCTGTACTAAAACAAAATCAGCCAAACAAACAATAAACAGAAACAAAAAGGTAATCAAACCATAGTCTGTGTCACATTATATTTTACCAAAGGCAGTTTGAATCATTTGTGAGACTCATTACATGCACTTCTTTTTCCCACATGCCATCATCTCAGAAGATGGAGAGGATAAGGTATTTAAAGCCCTTCATTGACTATTAAAGCTTCATACCCTTCTACCTTCCTTTAGCAATGTGCTGTAGTTCAAGGGCAATTGTCATTGTTGCATACTGTAAGATGATTTAATTTGTCCTGGCAGTTGGCAAATGCTTTATTTCTATTTCCTTAGGTTTTTGTTTTTTTCTTTCTTTCTTATTTTCCTTTTTGGTCTGTTACTCAAGCTCTGCTGTGTAACATAATTTGATGCTCTGTTCTATTTCTTTTAGCTTACAAAAAGAAATGTGGGATGATTTTGTGAAATAAAACATTATAAGTGAAGATTCCTGGGGAGAAAAGTGAGTTGGAGTCAGGCACCTGACAATACACTTCTGGTGCCTTATGTACATCTGGATCCTCTGTAAAAAAAAAAACATTTCAAAGCATTGCCTGGCACTGCTGCAAAATCAAATTGATTATAAACTAGTAAACATGCTGATATGCAGGCTACATGATTAATTTTTAACTGTTGTAGATTCTCTCAAAAGGCAGTCTGTCAGGAGACTTTCAGTAAATAGCAATAATTAGGTCTCTTCTTTCCAGTAAAAATATTCAGTGAAACATTATTCTTGACTGTGGAGTGGATAGGCACAGGAGGAAGTACATCTTTCAACAAATTGTTGTGACCTATTAGCTCAAATAAGTATATCATGTATTAGCCATTCAGTAATGCTTATTAAACTCAGGAAAAAAAAACACATTTGGACATTTTCTATACTACCTTTATTCATAGATGATGTTTATAATCTTGACAGCCGACTTAAAGGAAGTAAGGTTTGCTTGATTTGGCCTTTTTTAAGTGCTGGATTCTCCTTACTATTTCAGCTCCAGGTATACTTACTGGAACCTAATGCTTTCCCATTCAGAGCCAAATAAAAGGGAATATTGTCATGCAGCCTGGGCTATGGGGATAAGTGGGGTGAGAGACATAAGAAAGTGCTCAAAGTACTACAAGAGAAATATTAACAAGGGGAAAGTCCTACTTCAGAACATTTTAGCTGAAAACTCTTGGTGGGGAGCCAGTGGGCAGCCTTGGAGAACTCTCCAAACTCCAGGGAATTCTTCTCTTCTTATCGATTCAAGGTGATGTTTCACAGTGAGTTGATTCTAGGAGAAGTTTGCACAGCACTTTGAATAATTACAAGAATAATGATTGGTTTGGACAAAAGAATGCATCACCAAAAAATATTGAATAATGGATGCTATGAGTAACTTCCCAGTTTAAGCTATCCTCCACCCAGTGTCAAAATAATTGCTTTCTTTGTGGTACCTAAACTGCGTAAGAGCAGCTATCTATTTACTTGCAGTGGCATTAAATTCTCTTTCCTACACACCATAAAAACTTCATTTTCCCAGCTTGCTAACTTTTATCCTCTCCACCAACTATACAATCAGAAATAGTAAAAAACTGGGGGCCAACAAATTGCTGAACTATTCTATCAAACAATATGTCAAGGTCTAGGTCTTTACTGCCTTTTAAGAAAAGTTACCACTTTTCTTGTGAGTGCCGATAATCTATAGTTCATACAGATGGCAGTTCTACCACTCTCTTTGCCCTCCATTCACCACTACCTTAAAAGACACACTGATATTTATGAACACATAAAATCACACGTGGTCTATTTATTTAACCAGGTAAATTCCATTATAACATCAACTCAATGATCAGCCATGAACCTCTTCCTGAAAAGTTGCCAGAATATAAGCATTCTCTAACAAACTTGCCATCGGTAGGTAAGTAGTTGAAATTACCCAAATATATTAACAGGGAAGGGATAATGTATTGAAATAAAGATTAAACTGAGATCAGAATGTTGAAAATGTTTTCCTTTACAGGAAAATGGGAAAAGATGGAAAATTGTGAATTATTTACTTCTTGCTATCTTATAATTTCACCTTATATTTTTCTGATGGAGAAAAAAGTACGGTTTATACTCAAGTATATATGTATTTACATATATGCTTCTATACATAGTCTTCTTATATGTACAAATTATGCCTCTAGTACTCAATAATCAAAATGTAATACTGCTAGTTATAGTACTACTCAAAATAGTTGGATTACCACATTTTCATTTTAGGAAAAATAATTCTTATAAAAGAGTAATTGTAATAATAATGATAGCTAACATTTACTGAAGGCTTATTTCGGTACCAGTCATACTTCTAAGTGGCTCTAGGTGTTAGCTAATTAATTATCATAATGTTCCTATGAAGTAGGTACTATATTATCCCAATTTTACAGACAAATAATCTGATTCAGAAAAGATTAAAAAAATTGATAAAGTAATTCTTCAAATTGAACTGTTCTGTAAACATTTTATTGGCTGTATTAGTACCTCTTCCTAGACATTAGGCTATCTTAGTAAATTAATGTGTGGGGCATTAAATAATACAGACAATTTCAGCTTATAAACATAGTATATTTCTGGAACATGTTTTAAATCGGACCATCCTAAGATTAAACTCTCAATGTGCATTGTCTGATATATTTGTTTTGCAACTGGGCCCTAAAGTTGTACAATCATCAAATATTCGTTTGATAAAAAGTAAACTACAGGTTTTCATTAGGCATTTTATAGTAAATGAAGCAGAGGAAATCAAGTTCTAAAAAGTTGATCTGAAAAATGTTTCTCCAAATGATTAAACATATTCAGGAAGTTAGAACCAAAAAATCCTCATATATAACAGGTAAAATAAACTATGGCTGGAAGAATTATTAAGTTAGAAGCAAAAATAGCAAGCTCTAGAGCTGGTTGCACTGTCCCATGTGCTGGTCACTGTCCACATGTGGCTATTGAGGACTTGAGATGTAGCGAGACCAAACAGAGGTGTGCTGTTAAGTGTAAAGTTCACATCTGATTTCACAGGCTTAGTATAAAAAAGGCAAAACATTTCAATAATAATTATTTATCTTATTTGTTGAAATAATATTTTGATATATTGTATATATTGGATTAAATAAAACATTATAAAATTAATTTTGACTATTAAAATTTTTTTCTTTTAATATGACTATCAGAAAATTTTAAATTACATATTGGCCTTTCTTGGTGCAAATTCTCAATCTTGTTTTCTGTATACTGTAATATGTTAGTCTCTATAGATAGAGTGTTATAAACATTTATTTGTAGAAATCCCAAGATAGGAAGTCTTTAGAAGAGCATATGGGTAATATACTGCTATACAGGTAACATTAAAAATGGAAATTTAAAGCCTAAAATGTAGACTAATGTTTGTTTTTTCAAAAGTCAGAACATGGAAGACGTTTTGTAAAGAAATAAGAAAGTGTTCACTCAAAAAAAAAAAAAAAGGAAAAGAAAGAATGATACATATTAATAGAACACATATAAAGTCATCATTATATGAGAAAACACCAAGTGCCAAAGAGAAGCCAATTACTTAATGGACTTGTCATGGTACAAAATAAATGAAAATTGTAACAACATACACTAAGGCAGTGCCTAATAATTATTAGGGGTATGCTTTTCACCTTTACCCTTCACTAATCCTAGATTTGCACAGAAGCCTTGTGTCCTGGGTGAATCACCTAGTGTCTTTTTCTTGGTTCTACTCAAAGTAGAGTCTGAGAAAAAGGCTTACATGCCAGTACTTTGCCTAGTTACCTGATCTGAGGGAAAAGGCATGCAGGACAATGGGAGTTAAAGAGAATGAAAAAAAGCCAGTTCAAAAAATGTCTTATCAAATTGAACACTGAATTTAGGACCTTTATGAGGAATCTTATGAAATATGTCTCAGGACTGTCTGCAATGGGAAAAAAGGAGGTCAGGGGTACACTTGCTGTTGTCTCCTGACCCTTGGGTCAGGCATTAATACCACCAGACTTCACTGGTCCATATCCTGGTTATGTGAGTCTACTTATGTGCTTTCCCAGAGCAGAGTTGTGGTTGCCCCAATGCAGTGGAGCAGGAGAAGCCTGGGGCGAGGAGTAAGAAGTAGACTTGGAATTGGTTTCTGAGGCAGTGGCTAGAAGAAGAGATGATGCAAAAGGATTTGGGGATGGTGCAGGAGAGGTGTGAAAACAATACCTACAAGTTCTAGTTTTCTCACTCTGAAAGGAGGATGAGTGTAGTACCTTCCACATACCATTGTTATGAAATCACAACAGTGATTATAAAGTATTTAGCACACTGCCTGGTACAATGTCCTTGTGCAATACATCTTAGCTCATTTTTTACTCAGGATCAGCTACATTATGCTGTGTAACAAATAATTCCAAATTTTAACGGCTTAAAAAAGAAATTATATATGTTTTGTCCATTGTGGGTTGACAGAAGTAATCTGAACACTGTAGTCACCCAGGAATTAAGGCTGATGGAGGCTGATGAAGGAGTCACCATTGTGATGATAAGATTGATAAAGGAAATGAAAGATGAAGAATAGAAAACAAATTTCAGAACAGAAAGTAAACTTTTGATAGTTTTACAAATGCAAGAAGCCGCTCATAGAATGTAATGATAGCTGCTTTCCCATTATCTTCTCAATGTTTGTGTCCAAAGGACCCTGAATTTCAATCTTGTCAAGAACATTAAAGACTGTGTATTCATGTCATATTGAATACAATTGTATTAAACCCAAGATCTACCACGTGGAAAAGTAGAGATAAATTATTCCACAGACAGAAATTTGTGATGGTTTATGAACACTACAGGGGTCAAACTGATGAAAGGTCAGAAAAAAAGGGAAGGGGTAATATGGGAAAGAACAGAAGTACAGAGTTAGAAGGAGTACACAGCTGGGTCCTTTCTCTGTTATTCAAAAAAGATATCAGCAAGCCCCTCGGCTTCTGCTAGCATCTAGTTTTCCAGAGCCCCCTCCTGCTGTGCTAATGAGGTGAAAAGTGACTTGCCTGCTCATTTTTTGGCTCCTTACTTAGTTATGTTTTGACATGCTGAAAAGCTGACTGCTTGTGCTGTGTTAGAGATGAGATCATACAATACCTAACAGATGCTCTTGCAGTCTTTGAAATAGCAAATCTGAAGTTTCAAAACTGCATGTGTTTTTCATCTAAAATGCTGAAGGAGTAACACTGCTCCTGTTAATTCCACATACTTTTACATATGGCTTCTTCATTACAATGTGTCATAAGCTAGCTGCCTACAAATTACTCCATTTGCCATTCCAATCAATAATTATGAGCTATGAAGAACACTTGAGGGCCCAATTTCATTTGATGATATATCTTGCACTCTGATCCTTCTGTAAGAAAATATATTCCTTTCGATGGCATTAGTGTCACCTTTTAAGTTTAGGCTTGCAAACTCAGGCCTCAAGAGGCTTTTTCTTTCTTTCTGTCACCCGATAAAGGGTATCTCAATGGTTATGGCTTCGAGGTCAGTACAGACAGAATATATGTGTGTCTCTGAGTCTGTATTTGCATGTGGGGGCAGGGGAGGAGGGAGAGAAGTTTATTTGGAAGCGAAAACAGCATACTTTTTGATGAATTATACTTTACAAATGATACAGTGCAATAGTTAACATAAAACAAATGTAAAGTATGCCTAATCATACAGTAATAGGGCAACATGAAGATGCCCTTAAGTAGCTTTCTGTCCTTGGTCAATAGTGGAAGAGGTAACAGCTTTTTGCATCACAATGGCAATCTCTTAACTAAACTGCTGGGAAATGTGGTGTAAAGGCTGGATCATTCATTCTTCTAAAAAAAGAAAAGATTATTTTTTATTGTAAATGGAGTAGTAACAATGAGAACACCACTAAGATCCCTTCAGATAAGAGAACTTCATAAACAGGACTGAACAGAGTAGAGGCTGAAAAAATAATATGCCACTTACTAATGAGAGATCAGAGTAGCATTCTAGCTTTGAAATAGAAGAAAATTCCTAAAGAGCTAGCTTATATTTAAATTCAGAGAACAAGAGACCTAGTCTCTGAGTGTAGAAGGATGTAAACATTCAGATTTATTGAATGCAAATTTTTTCCCCTTCCTTCCTAATGATTTTGTATGTTTTTCACTGTGTTACAAGATTCAGTGTGGAAACACTTTTCGTCATCTGGAGAAGGGATATAAAATTTCTAAAGGAATAAGATTGTTTGGTTGTTTAGAGCCTGGATCTAATGAGCTATCAAGTATTTTGTGAAGAAAAATAGTGAAGAACTTTTTAGAGAGGAGGTAAGAGGAAAGGAATATACTTGCTTAGAAAGCTTAAGCACTCAGAAAGGAGATCATCCCCTTTGACCAGAAAGATACAGCAGAAATGTGATGAAAGAAAAAAGAAGACAAGCTGAGAGTAGAGGAGACGGGAGGAGAGGAAATACATAGATTATCTGCAACTTTAATGCAACCTCCCTAAACACCATAAATCTTTATAAAAGAAAAGAGAACGAAGGTAATTGTTGGAAAACCATTGTTCTTACTACTTCAGGTCTTCAAAATGAAATTCAATCTTAACACAAAAACTTGTCCATAAGATGGAGCAATTGTTTCAGGGTTTTGGGTCCTAAGAAGTGTCCTCCTTCCCAACTCTTTGATCAGCCACTGGTCTCAGGTGATTTAACTCCTTTAAACAACTTTTTTCATTATAACAGAATCTTCTCTGATGCATCTGGCTTCCATGGAGAAGATATGATGAAGGGAAATGCACTTGAGAATGTTCTGAGCTAGGCATCAACCAGTATGTGAGGATCAAAAGGAGAGAAGAGAGGAAATGGGAAGTTCTCCAAACCAACACTCACTGAAGAAAAAGATGCTTATAGTGTCTCGATTCACACAATCCAAGCTTGGCATCAAAGTAGCAATGGATGGACCTGATGAGGGTCACTGTTTATGTGTTTTGGAACCCGGAAGGGGCTGAGCTCATGTCTAGAGGCTAGCTGACCTCCTGAGTACCACCCACTGTGTAGACCACAGCAGACTAGATTTACTTGATCAGCAGCCAGATTCAGTTCACTGTTTTGCAAAAGGAATGCCTGAGTACCTGGTTCCTGTCTAACATCGCATTTTAGATATACTCCTTCACAACAATTTCTAAGAAAGCCCAAGAAAAAGATTTTTAAAGATTCCTATACCTGTATTTTAGGAATGAGGGGAAAACTAATACATCTTGAGGTCCCCTGAGCTTGTAATGGGAAAAATGAAACTTTATATGCAAACATATGAAAAACCAGTGTTGATTTGAAAATAACAATTTACTTACTAACCACATGTGACTGTTAGGGCATCTGAGATGAGTGGGATGTCAAATGGAGGACAGGAGGAGAGGCGTTAGCTGGGGCATAAAACATGCAAAGATGACACTGTTTTGGGGAAGGATCTCCTTGCTACCGGTAGGAAAGAATT
Organism: Lipotes vexillifer; assembly: GCF_000442215.2. Classification (NCBI taxonomy): domain Eukaryota; kingdom Metazoa; phylum Chordata; class Mammalia; order Artiodactyla; family Lipotidae; genus Lipotes; species Lipotes vexillifer. The sequence continues at coordinate 191,524 of NW_006775753.1, read as the reverse complement.
GGTAGGTAGCTAAGCAGCTCTAGCCAAGGACACCAAGGTAGTCTGACAAAGGAAAGTATAAATGGGTCATATTTTACTTCATGGATTTTGGGAATTTTTAAAGCAGTGAGTGCATGTGAACATTTTCATAGTCTTTTGAATTAAAGTTTAGGGTATTATATTTTTTTTCAAGTCTGAAATTGTGCAAACTATAAAAAGAACTGTCATACCAATATTAAGGACAGGGGTCAAAAGACAAATACAATTTTAAAGCAAACAATGTTCACAGAGTCCAAGATGGTCCTTTCAAAAAATGAATAAAAACTAGTATAAATACCTAAGTATATATCACCAAGGTTCTTGATTCTGAGACATGCCCTCCTTCCCATTTCTTTGATCACTCATTTGTCTCAGGAACTTTAATCCATCCACTATATTTGGCAATATGATAAACTTTTTTTTCCATTATAAATGGATGTTATGGGGTTTAGGACATGCTACTACAAAATATGGCATCTTGATGTATTAAATATCTTAAGCTGAAGGAGTTTGAGAAAATGTTAGAAGCAGAAGGTCACACTGACCTCCCCCTACTCCACCCTTCTTCCCCGAAACAGGCCATAAAACTCCCAATAAAAGTGCCCTCCCTATACCCAGAGGAAAGAAGTATCCTTATCTCTGAAGACAAAGGATGCTGAGAAGAACCTTAACAAACAGGGCTTGCTAAGTTTCTCTAGTTTACTATGATTACCTCATACTCCTTAACCTATCATGTTCCTCCACAACTAGCATAAAAGACTCAGGTCTAGCTGTTTCTCTGGGTCTTCATTTCCTTATGAGGGCTCTTGTGTCACATAAAATTTATATTAAATAAATCTGTATGCTTCTTTCCTGTTAATCTGTCTTTGTCAGTTTAATTTGCAGATCCAGCCAGGAACTTTAAGAGGGTTGAGGGAAGCTGTTTCCTCCCCTACAAATTTTATGTTCTATGGAGAGAACACGATGAAGGGAAATATACAGGAAAATTTTGTGGTTTAACCATCAACCAATCTGTGCAAATCAAAAGGATTAGACAGAGTAAAGACCAAGGTTTCTTACAGATTAATATTCTGATTTATTTTCTTAACTTTGTATTTTAACAACTTATTAAACATTTCTTTAAAATGGGAATTTCCATCCTTTGGGGCAAGATTTTTACCTAAAAGACATGATCTTCAGTTCATAATATCACAATAGCATTACTCCTTTGTTCTCAATTTGTCTCTACTTTTGTACAAAAGGCAATGGTACAATGTACTAATTGAATCATGCATGGAAGGAATTTAAGGAGATTCATAAAGCCTAAAATTGATGAATAGCATTTAACAGGTTAGGGAAGGGGACAGGCTAACTAACAAAAGGTTTGTCTCAAGTCATCCAACCAGACCTGATATTCAGGAAATTTTTCATCCATTGACACCTAAGTTGAACTCACAAAGTGTGTTTCCTCAAAACATGAACTAAGACATTTTGTGAGCATAGACATGGGAACTGAAGTTTGAGCACCCAAAAGTAGTAAAAAGTTCACCAACTAGCTGGCTGATAGAAAAAATGTGCTACAATTTTCTATTTATATTCTAAGATAGTTTCAGATTGGTCTTGATTTTAGTTTTAAATTATAAGACCAAGGCCTACATCCCTCATGAATTCCCTTCATTCCCCACCTAAATAGACTCATGTGTGTACCAGGCCTGATGCTAGGGCAGAACAGCATTTCCAACATAGTTTCTTTTTCTTTCCTGTATGTAATGACAGATAATATCCTTACTCCTTCTTTTGGTTCATCTGTAAATCATACGGGGTATAATATTTTGGGAGTTTAAACCCTAATGGAACTTATTATTAGATTTTTCCTTCTTTTGAGTCATACTCAATTTGTTTTTGGCGACTGAAATAATCTTTTCCAGTGATTTTTATTATTGCTTTTGTTAGCTGCTACACCATCAATAACTTCTGGTGTATCAGTCTATTGCTGGTACATTATGAGCTTCCTTATTCAGAGCATTTCTTCTTAAAATAATATCTTTTATTCTAATAAGCATATTGTGCTTTGCAAATGTCTCAAATGTTGGAAAGAATGTTTTACTGAAAGAGAATAAGGTCTTTTTTCCATTGCATCTTATTATACCTATAAGTTCATTGTCTACACATTGCCTAATATATATTAGATGTTAATAAATATCTAGTATTTTACAGGTTACACTGCCTTTGTGAACACCACATTAAAAATATACCACAAAATTTGGACAAAAAAGCCATAGGTCTTACTATTGTTGAAGCCATGTTCCATTTCTAAGCTAAATCATTATTTATACATTTTACTGTCTTAAATAAAGCTAAAACTAAAACACTTACATAAAATTTATCCTACAATCTTCCATCAAAGAAAAAATCAAAAGTAGAAGGGAGTAAGTATAAAAAATATCAGAGATAGAAATGGAAAAAAAAAAAACAAAAAACAGGTTTTACTTTATTTTTAATTTCCACTCCCAAGAATTTCCAGACTACATAGCTACTTATGAGGACAGGGAATAAATTTGCATATAAAATATGTGAGCATAATACCTTAAACAAGCAAGTTTATAATTTTAAAAAACACTTAGGATGCTTCCTGCATCACAATTACACTGAAGAGATTGATGGCTGCCAGAGGCAGGGGGATGGGGGTGTGGGCAAAACTGAGCAAAAGGGGTCAAAAGATACAAACTCTCAGTTATAAAATAAATAAGTCATGTAGATGTAATGTACAGCATGGTGACAATAGTTAATAATACTGTATTGCCTATTTGAAAATTGCTAAGAAAGTAGATCTTAAAAGTTCTTATCACAAGAAAAAAATTTTGTAACTATTTATGGTGATGGATGTTAACTCTACTCATTGTGGTGATCATTCCATAATATAAACAAACATCAAATTGTTAAGTTGTACACCTGAAACTAATATAAGGTTACTTGTTAATTATACCTCAATTAAAAAAAAAAAAATGTTTCCCAGGATTTGTTCAAGATAGCAGAGTAGAAGGATATGTGCTCACTCCCTCTTGAGAGCACCAGAATCACAACTAATTGCTGAATAATCATCGACGGGAAGATGCTGGACTCACCAAAAAAGATACCTCACATCTGAAGCTGAAGGAGAAGCCACAGTGAGATGGTAGGAGGGGCACAATCACAATAAAATCAAATATGACAACCACTGGGTGGGTGATTCACAAACTAGAGAACAATTATACCACAGAAGTCCACCCACTGGAGTAAAGGTTTTAAGCCCCATGTCAGGCTTCCAAACTGGGGGTCCAGCAATGGGAGCAGGAATTCCCAGAGAATCAGACTTTGAAAGATTGTGGGATTTGATTGCAGGATTTTCACAGGACTGGTGGAAACAGAGACTCTACTCTTGGTGGGCACACTCAAAGCAGTGTGTGCATGAGGACCCAGGGGGAAGGAGCAGTGACCCCATAGGAGACTGAACCAGACCTACCTGCTAGTGTTCAAGGGTCTCCTGCAGAGGCAGGAGGTGGTTGTAGCTCACCACAGGGACGAGGACACTGGCAGTGGACGTTCTGGGAAGTACTCCTTGGCATGAAGCCTCCCAGAGTCTGCCATTAGTCTCACCAAAGAGCCTTGTAGCCTCTAGTGCTGGATCGCCTCAGGCCAAATAACCAGCAGGGAGGGAACTCAGCCCCACCTATCAGCAGACACTTGGATTAAAGTTTTACTGAGCTCTGCCCGATAGAGCAACACCCAGCTCCACCCATCACCAGTCCCTCCTAACAGGAAGCTTGCACAAGCCTCTTAGATAGCCTCATCCACCAGAGGGCAGAGAGTGGAAGCAAGAAGAACTACAATCTTGCAGCCTGTGGAACGAAAACCACATCCACAGAAAGATAGGCAAGATGAAAAGGCAGAGGGCTATGTACCAGATGAAGGAATAAGATAAAACCCCAGAAAAACAATTAAATGAAGTGGAGATAGGCAACCTTCCAGAAAAAGAAGTCAGAATAATGATAGTGAAGATGATCCAGGACCTCGGACAAAGAATGGAGGCAAAGATCAAGAAGATGCAAGAAATGTTTAACAAATACTTAGAAGAATTAAAGAACAAACAAACACAAGTGAACAATACAATAACTGAAATGAAAAATACACTAGAAGGAATCAATAGCAGAATAACTGAGGCAGAAAACAAATAAGTGACCTGGAAGACAGAATGGTGGAATTCATTGTGTGGAACAGAATAAAGAAAAAAAAAAAGAAAGAAAAGAAAAGAAATGAAGACAGCCTAAGAGACCTCTGGGACACTAAATCCACCAAAATTAGCATTATAGGAGTCCCAGAAGGAGAAGAGACAGAGAAAGGACCCAAGAAAATGTTTGAAGACATTATAGTCAAAAACCTCCCTAACATGGGAAAGGAAATAGCCATCCAAGTCTAGGAAGTACAGAGAGTCTCATATAGGATAAACCCAAGGAAAAAACAGGCTGAAACACATAGTAATCAAATTGACAAAAATTAAAGACAAAAAAAAATTATTAAAAGCAACAAGGGAAGAACGACAAACAACATACAAGGAAACTCCCATAAGGTTAACAGCTGATTTCTCAGCAGAAACTCTACAAGCCAGAAGGGAGTGGCATGATATATTTAAAGTGATGAAAAGGAAGAACTTACCTTCCTCTTCATCAGTTCTTCCTTTTAAGGAAGAACTTAACCAAGGTTACTCTACCCAGCAAGGATCTCATTTAAATTCAATGGAGAAATCAAAAGCTTTACAGAAAAGCAAAAGCTAAGAGAATTCAGCACCACAATACCAGCTATACAACAAATGCTAAAGGAAATTCTCTAAGTGGGAAACACAAGAGAATAAAAGGACCTACAAAAATAACCCCCAAACAATTAAGCAAATGGTAATAGGAACATACATATCGATGATTACCTTAAATGTGAATGGAATAAATGCTCCAACAAAAAGGCACAGGCTCGCTGAATGGATACAAAAACAAGACACACATATATGCTGTCTACAAGAGACCAACTTCAGACCTGGGGCAAATATAGACTGAAAGCAAGGGGATGGAAAAATATTTTCCATGCAAATGGAAATCCAAAGAAGGCTTGAGTAGTGATACTCATATCATATAAAATAGACTTTAAATAAAGAATTTTACAAGAGGCAAGGAAGGACACTACATTATGATCAAGGAATCAAGGCAAGGAGAAGATATAATAATTATAAATATATATGCACCTTACATAGGAGCACTTCACTACATAAGGCAAATGCTAACAGCTCTAAAAGAGGAAATCAACAGTAACACAATAATAGTGGGGGATTTTTAACACCTCAATTACACCAATGGTTAGATCATCCAGACAGAAAACAAATAAGGAAACACAAGCTTTAAATGACACAATAGACCAGATAGATTTAATTGATATTTATAGGACATTCCATCCAAAAACAGCAGATTACACTTTCTTCTCAAGTGCACATGGAACATTCTCCAGGATAGATCACATCTTGGGTAACAAATCAAGCCTCAGAAAATTTAAGAAAATTGAGATTATATCAATCATATTTTATGACCACAAAGCTCTGAGATTAGAAATAAATTACAGGGGAAAAAACATAAAAAACACAAACACATGAGGCTAAACAATATATTACTCAATAACCAAGAGATCACTGAAAAAATCAAAGAGAAAATCAAAAAATACCTAGAGACAAATGACAATGAAAACATGACGATCCAAAACTTATGGGATGCAGCAACAGCTGTTCTAAGAGGGAAGTTTATAACAATACATTCCTACCTCAAGAAACAAGAAAAATCTCAAATAAACAATCTAAACTTACACCTAAAGGAAGTAGAGAAAGGAGAACAAACAAAACCCAAAGTTAGTAGAAGGAAAGAAATCATAAAGATCAGAGCAGAAATAAATGAAGAAGAAACAAAGAAAACAATAGCAAGATCAAAAAAACTAAAAGCTGGTTCTTTGAGAAGATAAACAAAATTGATAAACCTTTAGCCACACTCATCAAGAAAAAGGGAGAGGACTCAAATCAATAAAATTAGAAATGAAAAAGGAAAAGTTACAATGGGCACCACAGAAATACAAAGCATCATAAGAGACGACTACAAGCAACCCTATGCCAATAAAAGGGACAGCCTGGAAGAAATGAACAAATTCTTAGAAATGTATAACCTTCCAAGACTGAACCAGGAAAAAATAGAAAATATGAACAGACCAATTGCAAGTAATGAAATTGAAACTGTGATTAAAAATCTTCCAAAGTCCAAGACCAGATGGCTTCATAGGTGAATTCTTTCAAACATTTAGAGAAGAGCTAACATCCATCCTTCTCAAACTCTTCCAAAAGTTGCAGAGGAAGAAACACTCCCAAACTCATTCTGCAGGTCCACCATCATCCTGATACCAAAACCAGACAAAGATACTACAAAAAAGAACATTACAAACCAATATCACTGATGAATATTGATGCAAAAACCCTCAACAAAATACTAGCAAACAGATCCCAACAATATTTTAAAAGGATTATACACCTTGATAAAGTGGGATTTATCCCAGGTATGCAAGGATTCTTCAATATATGCAAATCAATCAATGTGATACACCATATTAACAAATTGAAGAGTAAAAACCATATGATCATCTCAGTAGATGAAGAGAGAGCTTTTGACAAAATTCAACACCCATTTATGATAGAAACTCTCCAGAAAGGGGGCATAGAGGGAACCTACCTCAACCTAATAAAGCCCATATATGACAAACCCACAGCAAACATCATTCTCAATAGTGAAAAGCTGAAAGCATTTCCTCTAAAATCAGGAACAAGACAAAGATGTTCATTCTCACCACTATTATTCAACATAGTTTTGGAAGTTCTAGCCACGGCAATCAGAGAAGAAAAAGAAATAAAGGGAATATAAATTGGAAAAGAAGAAGCAAAACTGTCATTGCTTGCAGATGACATGATACTATACATAGAACATCCTAAAGATGCCACCAGAAAACTACTAGAGCTAATCAATGAATTTGGTAAAGTTGCAGGATACAAAATTAATGCACAGAAATCTCTTGCATTTCTATACACTAACAATGAAAGATCAGAAAGAGAAATTAAGGAAACAATCCTATTCATCTTTGCCAAAAAAAAAAAATGCCTAGGAACAAACCTACCTAGGGAGACAAAAGACCTGTATGCAGAAAACTATAAGACACTGGTGAAAATATTCAAAGATGACATAAACAGATGGAGAAATGTACCATGTTCTTGGATTGCAAGAATCAATATTGTGAAAATTACTATACTACCCAAAGCAATCTACAGATTCAATGCAATCCCAATCAAATTACCAATAGTTTTTTTACAGAACTTGAACAAAAAATCTTAAAATTTGTATGGAGACAAAAAAGACCCCAAATAGCAAAAGTAATCTTGAGGGAAAAAAACAGAGCTGGAGGAATGAGAATCTCTGACTTCAGACTATACTACAAAGCTACAATAATCAAGACAATATGGTACTGGCACAAAAAACAGAAATATAGATCAAAGGAACAGGATAGAAAGCCCAGAGATAAACCCACGCACCTATGGTCAACTAGTCTATGACAAAGGAGGCAAGGATATACAATGGAGAAAAGACAATCTCTTCAATAAGTGGTGCTGGGAAAACTGGACAGCTATGTGTAAAAGAATGAAATTAGAGCACTCCCTAACACCATACACAAAAATAAACTTAAAATGTATTAAATTCCTAAATGTAAGGCTGTATACCATAAAACCCTTAGAGGAAAATATAGGAAGAACACTCTTTTTTACATTAATCATAGCAAGATCTTCTTTGACCCACCTCCTAAAGTAATGGAAATAAAAACAAAAATAAACAAATGGGACCTAATGAAATTTAAAAGCTTTTGAAGAGCAAAGGGATCTATAAATAAGATGAATAGACAACCTTCAGAATGTGAGAACATATTTTCAAACAAATCAATGGACAGAGGAATAATCTCCAAAATATATAAACAGTTCATGCAGCTCGATATTAAAAAAAAAAGCAACACAATCAAAATATGGGCAGAAGACCTAAACAAACATTTCTCCAAAGAAGGCATACAGATGGCCAAGAGGCTCATGAAAAGCTGCTCAACATCACTAATTGTTAGAGAAATGCAAATCAAAACTACAATGAGGTATCACCTCACACCAGTCAGAATGGGCATCATTCAAAAGTCTACAAACAACAAATGCTGGAGAGGGTGTGGAGAAAAGGGAACCCTCTTACCCTGTTGGTGGGAATATAGATTGGTACAGCCACTATGGAGAATAGTATGGAGGTTCCTTAAAAAACTAAAAATAGAATTACCATATGACCCAGCTATCCCACTATTGGGCATATACCCAGAGAAAACCATAATTCAAAAAGACACCTGCACCCCAATGTTCATTGCAGCACTATTTGCAATAGATAGGTCATGGAAGCAACCTAAATGCCCATTGACAGATGAACGGATAAAGAAGATTTGGTACATATACATAATGGAACATTATTCAGCCATAAAAATGAATGAAATTGGATTATTTGTAGAGAAGTGGATGGACCTAAAGACTGTGATACAGAGTGAAGTAAGTCAGGAAGAGAAAAACAAATATCATATATTAATGCATATATGTGTAATCTAGAAAAGTGGTGTAGATGAAGCAGTTTGCAAGGCAGAAATAGACAGAGATGTAGAGAACAAACGTATGGACACCCAGGGGGTAAAGCAGGGGTGGGGGTGGGTGGGGGTGGTTTGGATGAAGTGGGAGACTGGGTTTGACTTATATACACTAATATGTATAAAATAGGTAACTAATAAGAACCTGCTGTATAAAAAATAAACAAAGTTAAATTAAAAAATGTTTCCTTTAAACACTTTGTCACATCAAAGGCATATTTTACTTGAAGCATATTTCTGGGATAATCATGAAGATATATCATTCTTTTTCAATTTGAAATAATTATGACTAATCTTTTAATAAATACATACTTTATAATATACCATCCTTGAATTAACATATAATTATTATTCTTATGATTAAATTAATAGTATAAATGATTCAGTAATAATAATACTGGTCTTTTTATATAGTAATAAATGACTGATGATCAAATGCAAAACAGACTAGTAATTGACCCCAGCAAATTACCCATTATATATACATTTCAAGACATCACAGTTTACTTGCTTTAACTCAAAGGAATATATTTTGACAAGCTTTTAGTTGTGTTCTCCTAATTAGAGCATCCCTAGCTCAAGACAATTTAACCCTCCCATTCTGGTTGCTGGTAGATATATCCTGGGATTTGCCACTGGCAGATGACACTGCAAACCTTCTTCATTAGCATTCAGCCTGGTGGAGGAAATTCAAAAGACCTGTGCACAAAGTGGAAGGACTCCTAGTTCTGCATATTGATGGCCGGGGAGGAGACTGTGAGCCCCAGCCAGACTGGGAGCAGATCAGAAAAGCATGACATTCTGAGGCTCATCTTTTATCATTGACAACATATTTAATTTCCATTGGAAAAAATGACACAATTTTCCCTAACTTGTATTTGTCTAATGCTTCACAATTATTTTGCCCACCCAAAGGAAAAATTAAAATAAGGTTGACTTATGTCCAAAAACTTTGTGTTGGGAAAAAGTTAGCAGAAAGCTCTGAGGGATTGGTTGGAGGTTTAGTAATGAAACATGACAAACATTTAGTTATATGTGTATTAAAATGCAAAACACTTTCCTGCTTTTTCCTTCTTTTAAGGTTTCCATATGCGTTTCTCTGTACACATAGATTGGTCAACAAATTGATGAAATCTTAGCGCTTTTCCTCCCTTGCTGACTCACTACGTGTTCCATTTTATAAAAGGTAAAGTCAGCTCCAAGCTTTAGATGAAACTGCTGTTAGAAACTTAAAATCCTCATTAGACAGAAAAATGGAAAACATTAACAGGAAAGGTTAGTGTTTGTTTTTTTTTTTAACAATAGGAAACAATTTTTGTGTAGATAATATTTTCAAAAGGCCTTACAAAACAAGCAGAGCTGCATCGTATAAGAGTATTTCCTCAACGTTAACCCAGATGAAGGTGGTGACATTTTCCTTGCTCTGCTCAAGTTGGAGGAAACCCCAAAATAGATCAGCACTGAACACAGAGGACTTTGCCAAATTTCAAATCTGCAGGCCCAGCAACAGTCAAAACGGTATTTAAATATTTTACACTCAAGTAGCATGGTTGCCACTGTTTTCATGACCATTTTTAAAGTTTAATACAGGATTATCTTGGATGAGGTCCTTCTCTAACACAGTTGAATATCTCTGCTTCTTAAGAGAAGTCATGCTTAGAGAAGTGTTACTTTATACTCTGGAATTAGGCTTGAAAAGGAATGGGGATTATGCTTGACTAATAAAATTCACTACATCCTCTGGCATCTACATCCACTAGAGAGTAAGAAAGGGAGAGAGTAAATCAAATTTTTGCTCTACTTTTTATTCAACTCTTAGTTATCCCCAGGTGAGTAATCCAGAACTCCCCTTTTCTCACCTTTTGTCCATCTCCCTGCTCATTAGAATGATGATAACTGGAAGACAAACATCATTTTCATCAGCAAATGTTTTCTGAGAGCTCTGGGAGTAAATGCCATTATACTAAGAGTTGTTTTAGGGATTCTATGTTCTGTGAAAATTAAATTGCTTCTGCTGGAAAAAGAGCAGAGTGGTGGGGAATAAAATGAAGGTGGTAGTAACAGGAGACAATCTTGATCACTATTGTTAACTGAGCTTTAGATCCTTTTCCTAAAGCCTTTCCTTTTCTTTCTTCTCCTCTCTCTTCTACCTTTCCTTTCCTCCACCTCCTCCTATTGCTTCTTCTCTTCCTTCCATCATAAACTAACAGTTAGGAAAAGAATTAATTTCCTGTGCATTAGAAGACTCTAGCTCAGTTGAGTACCATAGGATCCATTCAGGTGAAATTTTCTCTAACTGGTTATATTTTAAATTTTAGCTAAAGGACTAAAAAAAATTAAAAAATCCCAAATCTAAAATTTCTGAAATACATGGGCTGTTTAAATTTTATAATACCATTACATGTTTCCACTTTTCTTCTTTGAACAACACTGGCTCTTCCAATGCAGAGTTATTCTCATTAGCTTCCTCCTATGTTCCTATTAGTTAAGGATGTCACACTTATGCCTGCCCATAGTATTGTTTCTAGGTGTCTCTCATAATTTCTTCATTATACAACTCCCTTTAAAAGTCATACCAATTTTTCTAATATTCTCTTCTACCTTTCTCTACCATCTACCAATCTTTAAGCTCATTTCTACCCAATTCAATCATTTAACACCTGTTTTCTACATTTTCCTTTCTCTTTCTCCATAATATCAATTTCAGGAACTTCAGTATGCCTGTAAACTTTACAGTTTCTTAACATGTTTTGCTCCAATTCCAGTTCCACTCTTTTCCTTTTGAGACATCTTATGTCTTTTACCTTGTGTATTGTTCTAGGATTTTTTTCAGTCACAATTGATATAAATTCAACTCAAATTTTACTAAAAGAAAATATTGGTTCATGGAATAGTGAAGTTGTTATGGCTGGATCCTTGGTCAGCCAAGGACCTCAGGAATCTATTTTTTGTTTTGTTTTTCCCAATTTCTTGATAATGCTTTGTACTATTTTTAGACATGAGTTCTCCATATAATAATAAAAGATGATCTCATTTTATCCAGCCTTATGGGTCCTTTGTAGCAGTTACCCAAACATAGATCTATCAAACATCAATCATCTATCAAGCATTAATCATCTATCTTCCAGTATGTATATCAATCAATGAAAAAAATCTATTGTTCCTGTTTGAATCACCAAACAAGAGAAATAATTTATAGTTAGATGGCCTGAAATGATTCCTTTGAAAAGGAGGGTGAAGTATGTTTCTGAGTATCTTAGTTTTATACTGTTACTGTGACAAATACTTCACACTTAGCAGTTTAAAACAATACAAAATTATTCTCCTATAGTTCTGGAGGTCAGAAGCCTGAAATGGTATTACTGGGCTAAAATCAATGTGTTGACAGGCCAGCATTTCTCTTAGAAGCTATAAGGGAGAATCTGTTCCTTTCCCTTTTCCACTGTCTAGAGCCTGCTTGCTTTCTTTGGCTCCTGGCCCCTTTTTCTATCTTCAAAGCCAACAGCATAGCATCTTCAAATCTGTTCCCTTTCTGTCCTTTGCTTCCATCATCTCCTTCTGCGACTGACTCTCCTGCCTCGCTGTTAAAAGGAGCTTTATGAATACAATGGACCCACCCCTATAATCCAAGATAAGCTCCCCATCTCAAGGTCCTTAATGTAATCACACATGCAATGAATCTCTTTTTTATTATGTAAAGCAACAGATTCTTAGGTTTCAGGGATAAGAATATAGACATTTTTAGACATGTCTAAATAGAATATAGACATTTATAGACATGTTTTTCTGCCTACCACGATAGGCAAGCCTGGAAACACCTTTCCCCTTATGGTAGTAGAACAGTGCTCTTTGAATGATAGTCCTACAAATGGGGATATGTTTGTGTGGCTCCCAAATTCATGTGTTGAAACTCTAACTGCCAATGAGAAGGTATTAGCATGTGTGCCTTTGAGAGGTATTTAGGGTTAGATGAAGTCGTGATATTGGAGCTCCTATGATTGGATGAGTGTCCTTACAAGAAGAGAGAGAGGATCTCTCTCTGCTCTGCCTTGTGAACACACAGCAAGAAGACAGCCACCCACAAACCAGGAAGTGAGTTCTCACCAGAACCTGGCCATGCTGGTACCTTAATCCTGGACTTCCCAGCCTCCAGACCTGTGAGTAATAAACTTCTGTTATTTAAGCCACTCAGTCTATGGTGTTTGTTACAGCAGCCTGAACCGACAGGATAGAACACTTTCCTAAAAGAACAGATGGATTTTCAGAAGAAACTCAGATGGCCTAACACAGTTATTTTCTAATATTATTATCAGTCTTTAGTTGACTGACATGATCTGGCATTCTCAGTAGATAATCTGCAAGGTCTCAATATTATCCATAAACTCTCACTCTCAACAGATGGCTTTGCTTTATAATCTTGAAAGTAGATGCTACCACTGAAAGCTTTATGAACATTACCATTGCATTATTTTTTCACCCTTGTTTTTTTCATCACCATCTATATCCATTTCTGTTGTATCAACTGATATTAATCAATGATTTCTACATGACTAATAATGGATTCCCAAATCTTTATCTCTTTCCCAGCTCCCTCAGCTAAGCTTCATTTTCAATCCCTGCTGGGCATTTTTGCCTGTATATCTCATTGGAATCCTTAAATCTGTATTTTCAAAGTAAAACCCATTGTCTTTCTTCTAAACTCTTTCTCTAATGAATTGTTCTTTCTGTTAATGACATCATCCTAATCAAAGTTGGAACCCTGGAGTCATCTTTGTTTTCTCTCTCTCTCTTTTTTTTTTTTTTTCATTTCTAACCAGTTGATAAAATTCAATACAATTTGTCTCTTAATTGCATATAGCTGTGTTTTAATTCTTCTTAACTCTCATTGGAACCACTGTAATAGACTTGCTGCTTTCCCTGTTGTCTCCCTGTAACTCTGTCCAGTAAATATTTCTAAAATGAGATAATGATTATACTTTTTAACATCTCGAAATTTTTCAGTGCTCCTCAATGTATTGAGAATTAAGTAATAATCCTTTACAGTTGCATAATAATGTTTTACAATTAACTAAGCACTTTGCATCCACTATCATATTTTTTTGTCACAGAAATAGGCTTATAAAATATTCTAGTTTTTATTATGAATGAGGAAACTGAGATGCACAGAGGTAGAATTTTTGAATAGGCTTATATGGTTAGTGACAGAGATTTACATCATATCCATTGTACTCAGACCCACTCTTCTTTGAGACAGAGGAACTTTTCTCATTTAGCCATTCAATGTCTTCCACTGGGAGGGCTTATTGTACCACTCTGACCTTATATGTTATCGCCACCACCCTTAATTAAGTTTACTACTTATGCCTCTCAATTTTGAATCATTGTAATGTTGTTTCTTTGTGAAATCCACTCCATCTCTTCCTTTTTTTATCCTATATATTCCTCTAATTCTTTATGAAATCTACTGATATTGATTCAATGTGATATCTCCCTCGTACTTCTATTCTTATTTTGCGTTTGTGTGACTTTTTTATTTTGCCCATAAGCTTTTGAAGTTATATATATTCCCAAGTGATTAGTACAAACAGGACCCTTCATTTGTGAACCACTCAAGACACAAATGTTTATTTAACATATCTTATTCCTATCTATACCATGTTTAAAAGATTATGAGACTTCCTATGCTGGGTTTGACCCCAGCATTCTGTCTTTAGCAGAAGAAAGAACAAACATGTATTAAAGAAAAAAATTATTCTGACACTTGTGAAAACAGTAAGAAAAACTTTATCAGGATTATTGTAGTAGGTGTCAAGAACTTTATCAGGATTATTGCAGTAGGTGTCAAGATTATCCCAACAGGGGAGAGAGATACAGCAGGCAGCTGGATAGTTATAGTCAACCTGGAGAATGAGCAGTGTCAGTAGATGGAAAATTACTAAGAGGAGACATCAAGGGTAGGGAGATTCTTGCTACACTGACCTAGCAGGATTCTTACTGAAGGTAGACCAAGGTTATCAGATATCAAGGGTGGAGGGATTCTCACTAAATTGACTTAGCAGTTTTCCCATTACAACTATGCTAGACAGGCCCAACAGCACCCAAGGATGAAACCCAGTTGAAAAGAAGGCTTAGAGGAGATTGCTTAAAATTTTGTCACAGAGTCTTTGTCACATGGTAGTTAGAATAGGAGAGAAATAGTGATTTTCTTCTCTTAAACAGCTGCAGTTCCTTCAGTTTGCCATTATAGATAAATGGTTAATGATTTTTTTCTGAACTCTCAATCCATCTGCAGTTTTATCTCACCCTACTCTTAGGAAGTGTTATCTGTTTTGTGAGGGGATGTCTAGTTGTAAGCTACACTAAGCGTGGGTAGGTACCCTATGCACAGTGTCCATACTTTTCTTGATATTAACTGTATACCTTCTCCCAGAGGTTACCTTTCACAACTGAAAAATCCTCATGCAACATCTCACCCTATTCTCTTTTTCTGCATTGTTTTTGCAACCTTTCTTAGACGTTGTCTATTTCAATTTTAGCTATCTCACGCTGTGACAATTAAAGGTGTAAACCTTTCTTCCAGATGGCAAAGCATCAAAATAGTTTCAAAGACTTAGGTAATACCTTTTATGTTCTTTTTTAATATGACATATGCTGATTGATATTTTAGTTGTATTCTTGATCAAGTCAAATTTTAAGCTTTTATCTGTTAGACTGAGGTCTTAAATGATACCTTAGAGTTGATAATTATAATACAAATTATTTTCTCATGTTTACTACTTCCTCATACAAAAAAAAAGATCTGCCACTTATAAATGCACTCAAAATTTTGTTAAGACTGTTATCTAGCCTACTGCAGTAAATTAATACTAATTTTATTTATATTTATTTTCAGGTCATATTTCTCAATACTTTAGTTATCTGAAAGATTTTTGCCTTCTTAAAATTTCAGGATGATATAATGAGGAATTACCTTTGCATTTCTCCATTTAACATATTGTTTATTTCAATTTATGTTTTATAAATTCAAGTGCATCCAGAAGCACAGAGACCAATGTTCATAATATTTATGTATCATTAAGATTTAAAAAATCTTAAAATTTTGCGATATTCATTTTTTTTAGGAAGTAAAACAGTGTAGAATCAGTTTACATCTCTTTGTATCCCTCCTGAAACCTATTCCCCTCATTCCTGTCCCAGAAATAGTCACTTTGTTAAGTTTGTTTCCCATGGAGTATAGACATTCTTGGGAAGTTAAAAGCATGTAATTTCTCTTGGCCAGGTTATCATCTCTCTAGAGCAGACTTCCACATTCTTATCTCTACCAAACTTCCCCATGGTATTCCGGAAACCCAAATGAGCCTTTTGAAATCATGGGCACATGACACTGTTTGATGTTCATGTGTCACATGATTTCACCTCTTGCTTCACATTATAATTAACCAACCATCTCCAGGGTATGCATATCTTCAGAAAAAGAAATGTCATTCTAGTTTAGCCTATGTGACAGCAAAAACTTACCTGTAAATTATAATCAAGAGCAGGTCACATGTTGGGAGAATGACAGGAGAACAAAAGCTGAGTATATTAGATTGTCAGCAGATTTATCTTTCTCAAGCTAAATTAACTTCAGCAGTAATCATTTAAAATATCAAAAATAGGGCTTCCCTGGTGGCGCAGTGGTTGAGAGTCCGCCTGCCGATGCAGGGGACATGGGTTCGTGCCCCGGTCCGGGAAGATCCCACATGCCGCGGAGCAGCTGGGCCCGTGAGCCATAGCTGCTGAGCCTGCGCGTCCGGAGCCTGTGCTCTGCAAAGGGAGAGGCCACAACAGTGACAGGCCCGTGTAACGCAAAAAAAAAAAATTAAAAAAATATATATCAAAAATATCTTTTTTGAATGTAATTTCAGCAATTGGTCTGACCCCCATGAAGAGTTACAAGTATAGTAATAATGATTCATATAAAAAATCTTTTTAATTAAAATGAAGATAATATGTTCTAATTTTTATTGATAGAAAAGGTAAAACCTCCAAGTAAAAATAATATTTTTGAATCTTTAGAAATATAAGAATTAAAGTTACTCAATGTTTATTATCTTTTATTTACTCTACAGTCCTTCTAATGAATGACCGGTGGAAATGAGAAATGTCATGGGAAGGAAATTACCTCTGTCTAGGCACAGATACCTACACTAGGACAGCTGATCTCATCAGCCTCTGTAACTATTCAGGGAATTGTTATAACATGGGAGGTAATGTAACAGAGGCCAGAAAAGTAAGTCTGTACATGCCAGGCACTTCATTACTACTTAGTAATGATTATTAACAAATAATAATCTTATTTTTATACGTTGAAAAATGTTCCCACCAAAGCACATCCAGAGTTATCCTATTATTACATTAACAAAAACAAATGTGGACTTCCCAAGTGGTCCAGTGGTTGGGACGCTGCACTTCCACGCAGGGGGTGTGTGTTCAATCCCTGGTCTGTGAACTAAGATCCTACATGCTGCCCAGCACAGCCAAAAACAAAACAAAACAAAAATAAATGTAATGTGTAAAATGCAAAACATAAATTTGACACTGAGGAATCTATATCTAATTTTCGTTTGTATAAGTTATTTATTTTTATAAGCAAATTTTGTTCTTTTACAAAATCTTTGATTTTATAAGAATGTATCCATTGCAAAGGGAAAATTACAATTTTTAAATTTTCAGGATTATTCCTATACTACATTAATGAATCTACAAAGAAAAAATTTTTCCACTGTGCCTGAAAACTTGCTTTTCAATTTCTCTATTGGCTTCACCTGGGTGATATGTAAAGTATCACCAAGGTGAAGCCAACAGGTGATACCTAGGTGAGATTTTGGGGTGACAAAGCAGTACCTGATCTGGACATTTTTCAATGTACAAATCCCTGAGCTAGCTCCTAAGGACAGAAGGATGAATAAGAGTTATGCTGCTCAATAGTTAGAAGAGAAGAAAGGTATTTTAAATGATTAATGACATTCTGATTTGGCAAAGAGCTTTAACAGAGGAATACACTAAGTGCAATGAAAACAATGAATCCTAGTGATATCATGGAAGATTCAGGTACATTTCAGTTTTATTTAATAGATGTGTGGACCTTGGGTATACAAAATGATTTTCAAATATAAGAGTTTAAAAAATTTAATAATCTCTATGTTAAACAATTTTACTCATTTTAAGAGAACTATGCTTTTGATTACATAGTCTTTCTGTAATCTTCTCAATAGCTCTGTCAAAGAGTGACATATGTCAGATCATTTCATTACAACCACCCATCTGAACTCTGAAACATGGATCTTTTACTTAATCTAGTCAAGATTCCACAAAGCTGTACCTCTACTTTCTTTATTCTCAGTAATAACTTTCATTTTGTAAACTATCAGCATAAAGTGAAGTAATTTCAATAACTGACAAGTTACTTTTGTACATTTACTTTTCTAAATGGTGAAAAACATTCTTACTCTATTCACTGTTCATAAAGTTTTGAAAGTCCTTTATACATAAATCCCTTGACAACAATGGATATGAATATAGTATACTTCACAGGCAGTCAAAGGTAGGACTGAGGCTGAGAACTTTCATAAGTTGGTGTGAGAATAAGAAAGTAGAGTATTAAAAAAGAGAGAAATTCTTTATTATCTTAAATATTTGTATCTCTCCATCATTTCATAGGCCTATATTTTTATTCCCAAATTACTTTCCATTCATCATTTATGTAAGTTTTATAGTTCTAAGTTGAAATGCAATATTATGCATTTGCATTTAAGTAACATTGGACTATCACTTTATTTTTCTTCTTTGATCTATTGTTTGCCAATTCAATGGGCAGTAAGAAACATAAATTAAAAGAACTAAATAGAGGAAAAAGGAAAACACCAAAAAAATTGAAATCAGAGAAACAAGAACATGGGACTATAATGGGGGCAAAGGAGAGGAGGGCAGAGGGAGGTTATTTATCAACAGCAAATAGAAAAAAACTTACTTATAAAAAATAAAGATTATAATTTACAAAATTTTGGTTACTTAAAAATATATGTAAACTTTGAAGAATTATATTTCTACAGATATATTCTGAGGAATAAGGATGTATATCTGATATAATGGGACATATGTTTGAACATACATAAAAAGGATGCTCAAAGTAAAATGATTTTATCACTGAAATAGTGTTACAATCTGAATATCCAATTATAGGGTATGGTTTTTAAAGTATGCTTCAATTTTATAGGCGGACAAAGGCAGTATTTTGAAAAGAATTTTATCCTATTAACATGGAAGAATATTCACGACATATTTCTTAGGGAGAAAAGCAGATTACAAAACAGTATGGACAATAGGTCCCCCATTTCATAAAAATAATTTGTATAAATTTGTGTTGCATATCTGGAAGAACATAAAATTTTTAACAATGTTATACCTTGCTCATATATTTATATAAGATTTTTCATTTTTCTTTTTGCTTATATGATTTTTCTATTTTACTTTTTACAATGAACATGGGTTAATTACATTAAAACATTTTTAAATCTGTTCTTGATAGTAAGGTGCTGGAAAGAAAATGTCAGTGTGGCACTGAGTCATCTAAGAGTTAAATTGAGTTATGGATATAAAAACGTTAATGCATTAACTGAATGTACATCTATCAGATATGCACAATTAAATCAATCTGAACAGTATAAATCAAGTGAGGAGCAGTGTTGAAAAATCTCAATTTCTTCAAATGTAAAATAAATAAAATAATCTACTCTTTCCATCTGTGAATGCCAGGATCACACTAATATTGCCTCTATGAAACCTTTGGGCAGTGATTCCACTTAAACAGGGAGGTCCCAGAAAGGATAAGGCCTGAAGATCCACTAATAAGCAGGTTCTCTCTGTCACTCTTTATCATCCAACAGCAAATTTTCAGACCCTGTACAACCATAATATCCATTGGTACATTGGGTATATTTTTAAAGGAATGCCACCTAGAAAGGTAAAAAATATATTGATTCCAGTAAGCTGTTTATTCAGAGGGAGTATTCAACATGTTTTAAAACTTGTCTCACATCATGAAATGCACAGTACTGATTATGTAATCAAGAGGGGTTCAGGATAAACCACTGTGGAATAAAAATTACTTTGAGCTGAAGGCATTTGAGAATAGATTATTTTTCTTTGAACTCTCTTATCTTCCTAAAAGCAAAGCTTCCCAAAAGAACTCAATTGTCATAAATACTCTACCCTGGAGTTTCACAACCAGGGAAGATTGACTCTAACCACTGGATGGGAGAATTCAGAACCACACGTAAACAGACATTGCCACAAAGCTCAGATTACCCATCTATTATCTTAAGAGCCCATCTATTATCTTTCCTAAAAGTCATTTGTTTTCCCATAAGTTCCTTTGCTTCTTCACCTCTTCCCATGTTAAGACATCATTCACTTTCCCAGAAGTTCCCTTCTCCCCCTTTCATTCCCCTATTAAAATGGTATATAAGCGTCAATTTTTAATCACTTCCTGAAATCACATTTTTCTGTGAACTTCCATATGTACGTTAATAAAAATACATGATTAAATTTTGGCTTTTCTTTTATTAATCTGTCTTTTGTCAGTTTAATTTGCAGGACCACATACACTAAACCTAAGAGGGTACTGGAAAAGTTTTTCCTCCTTGACAGTGCCCTTGCTAACACAGACAGAGATGGTCACTTGGTGAGGTGCCAGCAGATTTTGTCAAACTTTTGGGGAGAAAAGATCAAAATGCACTGTATGGTCCCTTTTCTAGTGAATAAATTTTATAAGTAAGACAAATTGTTGTCCTTGAATTTTAGCTACAATCTGTCTCTCCCTAGGGTCTAATAAGTAATATTTTTTAAAGGAAAGGAGGGGAGTATAACCTGGTCTGTTCTAGTGAATTCTGCTAATGTAACTGAGCAGGACCCTATGGGGCCTTCCTGGGACAGAGCCCTCCCCCATATCCTCTGCTTTAGCTCCTCTTTGAAGTACCTAGATAACAGTATCTGATGCACATTTTCTGAGTTGTTTTGGAAGACATTAATTACTTGACGACCATGAGAACATAGCCCCCAGGCCTGCTGGAGCCTAAGGACTGATAATGTAAACTCCTGTGATACTGCTCTGTTACCTCACCATCAACCAATCAGAGAATTTTGCACGAGCTAATCATATACCCTGTGAATCCCCTCCCTCACCTTGCCTTTAAAAATGTTTCCCTGAAACCCATCATGGAGTTCAGACTTTTTGAGCACTAGCTGCCCCAGACTCCTTGTCTGGTGCCTTACAATAAATGCTGCACTTTCCTTCACCACAGGCTGGTGTCAATAGATTGGCTTTACTGCATGCAGGTAAGCAGACCCAAGTTTAGTTCAGTAACACCAAAATTTAAGTTTTAAATCAGATGACAAAAATCAGTACATCTTCCATGAACCTACAATAAGTATATGACATTATAACATTAATAAATAATAAGTATTCAAAATTCTGAAATACATAGAAAAATTACAAAGAAGACAATAACAATCACCCATAATATTTACACCTGAAGATGATGACGGTGATGATGATGATGATGACTGATAATGACAACAATGGCAATTGTGATAATAATGATAGTAGCAATTAAAATATATTGTGCACTTACATCATATTGGCATTCTGTTTAGTGTTTTATGTACATAATCTTATAGTTCATGTACAGCTATTTTTGTCCCACTTTCATAAGTGAGAAAACTCAAGTTTAGAATGTTGATTTTTGAATCAGAAGAGGGTAGAACACTGAAGTAGAGGACTAGAGATCTGGCCCAACTCTTTATTTTAACAGATAAAGGTACAGAATGCCAAATTTTGGCCACGGTTGGACCACTAGTTAGCTGCAGAGGTAAGATTACACTCATGCTTTCTGACTCAATTATGAACTATATTCACTGCCAATTTATCTTCATATATGTAATGTTTTAAAAGAAGGGTGTGGTCTAAATTCCTATTATAATCTCGAAATTCTTTTATTATTGTAATTTTAAAATCCAGGGCCATAGTAAGAAGCTGAATGAAGCTATCTACACTTTGCAAAGATATCCCATTTCACTTTCAAGAGTGCAGTCATTGTATTTGGAAGCTATTCTCCCACACCTGCTTCCATCCCCCCGAAAAAGAAAATTATTCTAAATATATGAATAAAAATCTCTAGACTTTTTTTAATATTTAGAATCCCCTCTTCTCAAAATTTTAAACAATTCAGTCAAATGGTATCACATCATCTGCAATAACATCCAAGAAAATAAAAAGTAATGTGTTCAGAAATTTGTGCTGGCTGGTGAAGATCTTGTTCTTGAAGTGTGAGAGGGGGAGGTTCAACTCCAGTCATGGTCAGGGTCAAGTTAATACATTCTTTTTTATTTTCCAATGGAGTATGCCATGTATTTAAGTTGTTCCATGGTGCCCTATTGTCCTGACACCTCCATCTATTCTGAACCACTTTGTTTAAATGAAAAGCCCATGTTTAAGTTTGTAATACAAAACACAGCTGAATCATTGACACTTCAATCAGACTTTATTATGCTGAAATCACAGTAGGATAGCCCTTCTACCCAGAATGTACAGACACTAAAGTAGAATTGATTTCAATCTAAAAATGAAAGAAAAAACACATCAATATATGCGTGCATCTGCATAATAATCCAGTGTAATTTCATTATAACTGTGTTCACCCAATAGCAGAACTCACCATGAGATAGACCTGAATCTGGCTGTATCTATTTATAGTTTTAGAAAGAAAAAAATTTTAACTATGTTGACAACTTTATTTATAAAGAAGTTTAATCACTCCTATACTACAAGAGTATGCAGTGAGAAGAATGTCTTAAATTTGTCAGGCATTTGTTTTTCTCTAACCTGGAGAGTTATTTATTGTCACAAATATTGGAAAGTTTACTGAAGGTAACTCTGACTTGTCAGACAGGTACAGACTTGCAGATGGTACATATGGGTTGATCAGTTTCCCTGAGCTATTTAGGAGTTAAAAGGAGATTCCAAACCTAGATCTCTCTTTTGGCCAATAAAATAGATGTGTGGAGAAATGAATGAGATTTATATTTTATATAAAGACCCTGAAGGTACAGTCAAATTTAGATTTATGTTTTAGTGTGGTTAAGAAAAGAAAATATGAAATAAATGTTACCATAATTAATTAACTGCCTATTGTCTGGAATCAACACTCTGCTTCTCTGAAATGTAGAGGAGTAGAATTTTTTCCTCTATCCTTCTTGGTTCTTTGTCTGGTCTAATAATCAAAACAACATAGGGCAGATTAACAGGAGAAAAACAAGTTTAATTATGTATGTATGGGGGCTCCATAAGACTACAAGACCCACAGGCAGTAGGACAAATGAGGCTTATATGCCATCCTGAGCTAAGAAAAAGGTATGAGGGTCTGGGACTTCAAAGGGGAGAAAGACAGTTCACAGGAAGATGGGAAGAACAAATGTTTGGTAAATGAATGTTTACCATGCCATGCAGAGACAAGGGGACAGGGAGAGGAACTTGGTCTGTAGACCCATCTATCCTTCCCCCAGCTCACCACACCCAGTCCATAGTCTTCATAGTTATCTCTGGTGATAGTTCTCTTCCTAGACCAGGCCCTCTATATAAATTATTTTAGGCCGTTAAAGGAGAGGTAAATGTTTTTCTTGAATCTGCTGGGTCTTGATTGCCTTCAGTTCAAAATAGTCCATGTGCCAAAGTGGCATATTTTGGGGAGACTTGTTCTGAACCCCTTCAAAGGGCAAGAGTAGGAAAATGAGCAGCTTCCCAGAGGGTTTAAATCCTGCATTGTGGCTTCTAACTAAACCAGCAAGATTTTGCTGCTTTTAAAGCATACTCAAAGACTGCTTAAACTGAATGCTGCATAAAATGCCAAACAAGTCTATGAGGTGTGAGAAATGTGTTGGCTTTTGTCCACTTATAAACTTAAAGTTGAAGCAAATCATTCTGTTGCCTAAACTGTTTCCTAGGCCAGATGAAAACTGGGACTCCTACATAATGCATATGTTCCATTAATTGCAGGAAAAGAAAAAAATACTCTGTAGTTTAGAGAGAACACAGTTCTCATAGAATAAAAATGCCAGCATGAGAAAATAAATAAATAAAAAGAGACTTAAAAATGAATACATTTACATGCAGGAAAAAGAAGAGAATTTAAATAACCAAAGCAGGTGAGCTGTTTTAACAGAGACCAGTGTGTTATTTAACAAAAGGCATTACGTCTAATTCCACCGTTAAATCCATCTTGCAAGGTGAAGTGAAATCAGAGCAGCAACCTGAAATTGTCAATAATGGAGAGTATTCCCTGTGCAGAGACCTCAGATGTTCTAAAACTTGAATCTATATCTTAGTTCAACACAAGGAGTCTTATCTTGAGGATGTGGATCTTGAAAAATCAATGAAAAATCCATCAAGAGTTTATGAAATTAGCTCAGATTTGCTAACTGTATATGGTGATAAGGGGGAAAGAAGGTTGGATTGATTTATAATTCTTGCAAAGGCTCACCTTCATCTATAGAACAGCAGAAGAAGAACCAGTGTTAGCTACATAGTTAGCATAATTTAGTATATAAAGAGTTTTGGCATTTAGCAATAAATAATCAGAAAATTATATGAAGTCATGTCACTAAACATGAGAGAATCTGACTAATGAAGATATATAACAAAGATCTTTTTTATCAACAACAAATAACTTTTTGAAGTGAATATATATTATTCAGAAACTGTAGGCTTTAGTATGCTAATTAAAAGACATTGGTTCCTCAGCTATTTACATGGCTTTCAGCTCTCCAAAGCCAGTGACCTAGTCAAGTTAATGTTGGCCTCAACTTAAAAGTTATCTGTATAAATAAATAATTCACACCCTCTGCATACTTATTGCATTAGCAGTTTCAGTGCAGGATTCTGCTGGTATTATAAAAAACTTCAGTAGTGTTAAAACTGAGAATGCAAATAAAATATATTTTAGACCACTGTCTAGATTAGAACATGAAATTGTAAAATCAAAGTCATCGCATAAAAAAGAGTTACAACTATACATAAAGACTCCTTTTGGTTATATTGTCAGACTCAAACTGAATGATTAAAATATATGGATGTGTAAATATGTATTTTGTAATCCAACAACAGCATTGAAATGGCAAAGGTGACTTAGATAGTAGGATATTAAGGAAAAATTGCAGAATCCTGAGTGGAAAATAAAACCATAGTTTGAAATAGAAATTAATGTCATATTTTGTTTTCTTAGTTTTGCATTTTCAGCTGTGTTAGAGAACATACTAATCATTCTAAAATGGAAAAATTAAAGTGATCTAGATAATTTAAATATTTACATATGTGTATTTCATATAATCTAAACAGATTAATCATTACATCAAGTTGAATTTCCTGAAGCAACACTGGCTGACCATGATTTAGTTTATCCATTTCATGTTTTTTTTCCGACTAATTGTATTTTACTTCTCATGGGGACAGAATTTTAAAGCTGGTTAAGGTCAAGCATGTATTTAACTTGACTCCCATAAAAAAAGAAAAATCCACACTAACATCACAGTTGATATTATTTTGTTCCTTATGAGGAGACTTTAATTCTTCGTCTACTGATATGAAGAGTCCCAATTGCTTTATCATTTGCTTTAGCAAACTTTCTAAACTGTATATGTGTGTGTATGTGTGTGTGTGTGTGTGTGTGTGTGTGTGTGTATATATATATATATATATATATGCACTACAATATTTACAGATTGGTACATAATTTGTCATAGTAACATAATTTCTTAGGAAATTTATTTCTGTTCAGTATTAATAATAACTAATAAAATAATAAGAAATAATCCTTACCAAACATTATTTAAATAATTGAAAATATAAAGAGTTTTATATGTGTGTGTGTGTGTGTGTGTGTGTGTGTGTGTGTGTGTGTGTATTTAAGGAAGTATCACATTTGGGAAAACTTCAGCAATTTCAATAAATAAAAATAAATATTTAATCAATAGTTAAAACAATTATTCATATTTGCAGACTTCTTATGTAGAAAAATACATATTTATTAGTTATAAAAGGACATCATTTAAATATGTCTACTGAATTTAATTTGCAAGAAGCAACAGAAGATTTGTAGTCTTAAATATATGTTAAGACAATTAAGAATATAAACAAAATTCTACATCTAAAATATTCCAAAATTGGGGAGTAAAGTACTCTTTTTTTACAGATGAACTGCATACAGGTTAAAATTTGTTGTAGGCTTTCCACAACTCCTAAAATTTATTGAAAATATAGGTTTGTAGGTAAGCATTGGTTATCCATTTGTTTCCTGATGTTAAACTTGCAGCATGCCACATGTGCTCTCTCATTGACTATTTGATCTGGGCCACTGGATACTATTTATGAGATTAAAACTAGTTGCTGCTCAGAAGACTTGTCATTCAGTAATTGATGTTAGGTTCTGTCTCCCTCTATGCCATATGATCAAGTTCAAGGTCTGTTGGTCAGGTATTTATTGAGAAATTCTAAGCTACACATCATTGTACAACCTCTTGAAAAGAAGAAAATTAAAAATGAGATGTGATCTTTTCCTTCAAGAATTTGCACACAAGAAGATGAGATAGTCAGTATTAATATTTAAAGATAGAATTATATTACTTTAAAAACTTTAAAAGCAACAGTAAGTGAAGGAGATGTATGATAGTTAATTTTATGTATCCATTTGAAAGGGCCATGGGATACCGAGACATTTGGTGAAACATTATTCTGGGTATGCCCAGAATAATGAAAGGGTTTCTGAATGAGATTAAATTTTGAACCAGCAGAACAAGTAGAGCAGAATGCTGTCCTTAATTTGGGTGGGCCTTGTCCAATCAACTGAAGAACTGAAAAGAACAAGAAGTCTAAGTAAGAGAGAACTCCTGCCTAACAAATTGAACTGGGACATTGATCTTTTTTTATTTTATTTAAAAATTTTTTTTATACAGCAGTTTATTAGTTATCTATTTTATACATATTAGTGTATATATGTCAATCCCAATCTCCCAATTCATCCCACCACCACCACGCCCCACCACTTGCCCCCTTTGGTGTCTATACGTTTGTTCTCTACATCTGTGTCTCTATTTCTGCCCTGCAAACCAGTTCATCTGTACCATTTTTCTAGATTCCACATATATGTGTTAATATATGATATTTGTTTTTCTCTTTCTGACTTACTTCACTCTGTATGACAGTCTCTAAATCCATTCACGTGGACATTGGTCTTTTCTGGACTTAAGACTTGGACTAAAACATCAGCTCTTCTTGGGTTTGAGCCTGATGACTTTCAAACTGGAACTTACACTATCAGCTCTCCTGGTGTTTAGGTCTTCAGACTTGGATTGTAATACATATCGGCTCCCGTGAGTCTCCAGTTTGCTGACTGCAGATCTTATGACTTGTCAACCTCCATAGTCATGTGAGCCAATTCTTTAAACCAATCAATCAATCAGTCCTATTAGTTCTGTTTCTCTGGAGAACCCTGACTAATGTAAGAGGTTAGCCACTGGGACTGTGTAGGAAGATGAAACATTTTTCCCTAAAATGACTAAGATTGTTTAATTTAAAAAAAATTTTTTTAAAGTCTTTATTGCATTTGTTACAATATTGCTTCTGTTTTATGTTTTGGTTTTTTTGGCCACGAGGCATGTGGGATCTTATCTCCCTGACCAGAGGGAACCTGTACCCCCTGCTTTGGAAGGCGAAGGCTTAACCACTGGACTGCCAGGGAAGTCCCAACATTGTTTATATATTTTTATGTTTCCTTCCCTTGCCACATCTCTACTTCTTTCCTCCACCCTTTGCAGGATCAGGAAACCCTCATTGTTAGGGTAGTAGTAAACAGATGCAATTTTTGACAAAGTGCAGGAGAAAACTGCTTCAAGTAGAAGATCATGATTACAGGAGAAGATACTCCGATATAGTGTTTAAAATTAATGAATGGTTCAGTCTGGATGGAGATACTGTTATATAGTCATATAACAATAGTTTGGGATATTATTGTGGAAGGCATCAAATGCCAGTCTAAGAGATTTGCAATGCTGGATCATAATGAAAACTTCAGTATAAGAAGCACTGATGAACTAGTAATAATAAGAGTTAATATTTGAGTGTGTAGCATACACTAAGCTTTCTTCGAAGCACTTTGTTTTAACTCATGTAATCCTTCTATCAATTCTATTAAAATATTTCTATTATTTTTGAAGTTTTACATGTGAGAATACTGATGCACAAATAAGGTGAGCAACTTGCACAAGGTTATACAATGAGTTACTGGTAAAGCCAGGATTAAAGTAAAGAATGGAGAGACACTAAATTCAGAAAATATTAATCAGAGTCTATCAAATGATTCAGATGTTATGAGCTTTGAAATAAGATACCAATTGTATGAATGAAACAAAAAAGAGTGTGAAATGAAAAAATTATATCATCAGATTATGCCACATATGACAATAAAATGGATATGAAAGCCAATAAGGTACAAAGAATGAAAAGTTATCAGGGAAAATTGTTATGCAATTAGGCAAAATGGATAAACCATAAAATAAGGAATAGAAGAAGGCAAATTTCACTTTAAACATTTTAAACTTGAAAAGAAACACAAGGTTTTTGTATATTCAAAAACAAAATAAATTTTCCTAAATCACTGGGTTGGCCATTGCTCAATGTGGCTGAGGTTATTATTGTAGACAAAATAACCTGTCTTGCTCTAAATTCTCCAGTGGCATGAATCCTGGTTGGACTATGTGACTAACTCTTATACAAACAGAACATCAGCAATAATGAGACAGTTTAGAGCAGGTGATTCCTGTCCCTGTTCTTTCATTCCCAGCACTGAAAAGCAAGGATACCTTAATGGAGTTGCTGCAAAATGGAAGAGGTTTAGATCTCTAACCCAAACTTTAGAAGAGAGCCCTTATGAGAGGCACCCTGCTCACACTGATTTGTGAAGTGAATGAAAAATAAAAATTTGGTGTGTTAATTCACCAGGATTTGGAAGTTGTTTACTACTGCAGCATAGGTTATGCAGTTACTACCTAGGCAGCAGAGGTAACTTCTCTTGACAAATAGGTACAGCAATAAAAATGTCTAGGAGCTGTTGTTAGCTCTAATACTATCTTTGAAATCTCTGACATCTTTAATTTCTCTTTAAGAAATAAGATTAAAATAATCTATTCCTAATGTGTTTAAGATTTAGTGGACTAATAGATATGATTGCTCTTTGTAAATTAAAACAACTATATAAATAAAAATTATTCATGTTCTGTTTGTTGAATACCAAATATTTTTGTAAGCTGCAAAAATATTAGGGCTATCACAGTTTTTTTTTAAAAAAAGGAATTTATGAGAAATATATTGGGTGCTCAAAGTTAATTAAAGCTTAGGAGAATTGTTTTGAAAATGAATAGAATTCAAGGTATTGCTAGAGCTGCAACAGCTCAATATGCAGGCCAATAGCTATATGTGGCTATTGAACAATTAACAAGTGGATAGTTTGAATTGAGATGTAAGTGTAAAATACACACCTAAAAAAAAAAAAACACACACCTGAATTTGAAGAATTAGAATAAAAATAACATTAACTATTTTATTGATTATCTGTTGAAATAAAGATATTTTGTATATATTGGGTTAAATAAATTAGATTATTAAAATTAGTGTCACCTATTTCTTTTTAGTTTTTAAAATATTGCTACTAGAAAACTTAAAATTACCTAAGTGTCTCACATTCGTGACTTCCATTCCCTTTCCATTGGAGAGCACTGACCTAGACCTTTCATCTTTCTGGTATGACCTTGGGGCTATCTCACACCAAATAGGGGAATCTCCCAATGGGAGATCCTTTTTGAAAAGCCAGCAGCTGAAGAATAGCCTTGACGTAGAAGGTAGGAATGTAGAAAACAAAGAAAGAATGATTGTTTCCATGCTTAAAATTGTTAAAGGATCACTTTTTTTAAAAGGATAAAATCATGATTATTATACAAATACAGAATGAACACATGTCCAAGATATTACCTAACTCAACAGTTAATGTGGAGAACAGTAATATGTTGCAACAAATTCAGAGGAGAATTCTAAGAACCATACATAAAAAGAGAGAATAATGAATTCTGAAATAAATTTAAAAATAGATGCACAATGGGTCTATCCACAGGGCAATAATCACTAGCATTTCACTGGTCACAACTAATTTGCATTTCTTATACAAGAATAATTTGCATTATGATCAGTATTCTATAATTTAAAAACTCAAAGTCGATAATAGACAGATATACACATATACGTGAACCAGACAGAACACACATTATTTTTTTTTCATTTCAGAGTCTTTCAGAATTCTTCCTGGCAGGATGAAAAAATTAATAAACAAAAAAGTTTTGAATTATTTTTTCAACATGAGAAGGACAATTGATGGGAATTCTGTTATCTAAATCATAAGCTCTAATTTGTAACATATTGTGCCACAGCTGTATGTTTTATTTTGTTTCAGAAAGTTTTCTAAGTGTTTTATGAAGAAATAGCACAGACACTAACAAGAATTATACCTTTCAAAATATATTTAGAATTGTGTGTTTTTCCTGAAGCTCCATTCTGGTAGGTATAATGTGCTGTGCCCCACACCCCCCAAAATAAAACACTGTCCTCATCCTAATTCCTGGAACCAGTGAATATGTTACTTCATTTGACAAAAAAAAAGGGGTGACCTTGTAGATTTGATTGAAATTACAGACTTTAAAATAGGGAGATAATCTGAGATTATCCAGGTGGGCCCAATCTAATCACACAAGCACTTCAAAACAGCAAAGTTTCTCCACCTAGAGACAGAACAGATGCAGCAAAAGAAGTCAAAAACACTACTGCTGACTTCGAAGAAAAAAACCAGACAGCTACTTTTTGAACTGCTGATGGAGGACAGCCTCCAGAAGCTGATTGTGACCCTGAATTGGCAGCCTGCAAGAAAACAGAGACCTTTAGCCCTAAAACCACAAGGAAGTGAATTCTGCCAACAACCAACAAGCTTGGAAAAGGTTCCCAGGCCTCATGTGAGGATCATAGCCCCAACCAGCAGCTTGATTTCACCCTCTGAGATGTGATCAGAGGAACCAGCTAATTAACACCCAGACTCCTGACCCATGGAAACTGTGAGATAATAAATTTGTCTTGTTTAAAGTCACAAAGTTTGTGATAATTTGTTCAGCAGCAACAAAACACTTATCCATTTTCATGCCAAACTTCTTTTTTGATCTAGAGTTTTTGTCATTATCATTTAGAATGCAATCATTTTGGTATGTGTGAGTGATATGCCGTCACATATGAAATGAACTAAAAGTTTTGTCTGGCTTACTAATCTAAACACCTGAATTCTCTAAGGTGCCCAACAAGGCCAGAATCTAACATGACAGCTGCCTGACACAGCTTACTTTTAGCTTATCTCACTGCCCGGTCCCAGGCTGGCAGAGTTTTGTTGTTCATTTTGAAAGAGGAAACCAACAAATGGTTTTGCAGGTTAGAGTGATAGGGCTACTTACGGGAAGCATTGAAGTACTTAGTGTTGACAAATGGCAAGATCATGTTACTTGGTAATAACCTTCTACCAGTTCTCTACTGCTATCAACAGTTTGGGTACCTGAATTCCAGAAAGATGCTGTCAAACTGGAGGAAAAGCAGAAAGTATTCATTGATTAAGAATCTGGATGGATACAAAGTAAGATTAAAAGTGTTAAATGTAAACAGATTTGTCAACCACAATAGGGAATGGGATTAAAAGCACACTAGAAATATCTGAAGCTATTAAACAGCAAATTTAAGAGGCAATTGGGGAAAATATTGCAGCTCAGTTTTAGGTTAGATCATAATAGGATCAAGCATTAGATAAAAGAGAATATATTATGCCAAAGAAACAGGTAAAACAAACAACTTTCAAATCTCAGAAGTGTAATGCTTGCATCCTAGTCCACTGTGGGTTGAAGAAAGGGGTAAGCAGGGTTCCTCTCCATGGAGTCATTTAGGAATTCAGATTTCTGCCATGAAGTTCACCCACCATCTTGAGCAAAAGTCAGAAAACTACGACCCATGGAACAATTTGGGCCCCAAACCTGTTTTTGTAAGGCGTGTGGAGAAAGAGTGTGTTTTGCATTTTTAACAGCTATTTTTAAAAAATAATGTGTATGACAAGCAAATAATTTACTATCTGGCCTTTTCGGAAAAAGAAAAAAAATTGCTAATCACACCTCTAGAGCCCCGGTACCCTCAACTAGAGTCTGCAACCAGATGGCAAATAAGGGAAATGAGAGACCATGGAGGATTGTGCAAGAGGTTTTGGGGACCACTAGAAATGACACTCATTACTTCCACTCACATACTAATGGCCTTAACTGTTTAATGGGGCCCCCACCTCAGTGCAAAGCATAGTTGCAAGTACAGTCTCTCTCCGAACACAGCTGCAAAAGGAATGCGAGTTAAAGAATTATTAGAGATGTTTTACTGACAGGGAAAGAATTTTTTTAAACTTGCCATAATCCCAACTACTGGGTAATAAAACTTGAAGTAGAAACATTTGAAAAAACTTTAATAGCAAATAACTAAATTTGATTTATAGAAAAAAATTAACAAGAAAGTGCAAGATTGTCTAGGATTGACAAATAGGATGTCAGGCAATTGTGGTTAGTGGCATTTTTTCCTCAAATATAAACATAATCCAGTAATAAATTGGCCTAACCCTTGAACACAAAATCTCTGGAAATATAAGGCACATTGTTTGGCCTGTCCAAATGGAAATTATACCTTTTCAGACACCATACAAAAAGTGGAACTGAGATTATCTGCCCCCAAAAATATGTGGAATAAAATTCTCAGTTAGATTCTTCTTGTTCAGGTAACTCCCATTGCACTGTCTAACCATTATTTTCAATTAGCAATCTTACAAAAATAATTTTAAATTTAGTTTCTAAATAATTAAACACACTGAGAAATGAGCAGTGTTTTAAAACATTGAACATAAGCCTAAATGTACAGAAAAAATGAAAAAAATGTACACATCACTATAGTGTGATTCTTATGCTAATTAAAAATCACTTTCCTTTGGGCTTTGGTGGAAATCATTAGTTACGATTTTTCTGAGAAAAATCTCCTTCCTTACCCTGTCAAGATGTTCTTCTTCCTTTACTGTCATGATTGTTTTTTTATCTGCTATTATACACATTGATTCATGCTGGACAATAGCAGACTGCTTACTTTCTTTATTCAGAGCCAGTATATTAATTAAAGAAAATTATCTTTCTGTCTGAAACTGCTTAAAGATCAGTATTTAAAGCAGGATAAATAGTTGACTACACATATTTCATCAATAATTTCTTTTCTTCTAGTTATATCTACTACAACTTATATTTCCTGTACTTGTGAAATAGCAAATGT
>NW_006775753.1:72410-158240 GCF_000442215.2 Lipotes vexillifer | reverse complement strand
AGGGAAAGAAAATCTGTTAATGTCTTTTCAGAAGCTCTTTTCAATGGAATACCTTCCACAGAGTGCTCTTTCCAGATTGCCTGCTTCACCTGTGGTGGGACTGGTTTTATTCATCTCCTCTCTTCTTCAATATTATCAAAAAGATGATACTGGGAAAATATCATCTTATATGTTAAATGTTACTTGCAAAAATCACCTATATTTCTCATCTTCGCTTCCCTGTATAGTTGTTTCCTCTTTCAGTTATCAAGAAACTCCAACTTTGTTCCACCAAAGCAGCTGCTGTGACTTCACCTTACCTGCTTGCTGTATTCCAGGAGCTCATTGTTAAACTCCTTAGTGCTCATTTGCATGTGGATTAAACACACACCCTTTCTCTCAGAGACAAGCTGTATCATCTGGTTGTCACCATGTAGCCTCCACATCTGGCATCTAGTAAAAGCAGTGAGGTGAAAAACTCAGGGAAAATATCTTACCAGAATTTTTGGAGGTAAAATATCCTTTAAACCTACCAACCTGATTCTTTCAGCCATGACTCGGCAATCGCTGTGGAAACACTCATTATAGAGTTTCTTTACTGTGAAGGAAAAAAAAAAAAAAGATTCTGCCTCATAAAGCCCTTGACTTCCCCTCCTAAATCTTGCAAAGGAAAGTTTCTCCTTTGGCTGCCATCATCTCCTGTGGATCGCAATTTGCCACATTGCAAAATTACATTGTAAAGGCTTGTGCGTTCATATGCTGTTCTGTGAATGGGTTCTCAACTATCAGCTGTGTGTGTGTGTGTGTGTGTGTGTGTGTGTGGTCACACCATGCACTACTGAAAAGTTGTTACAAGCCACATCCTTAGGGATTCTGTACAATGTGTTTAGAGAAAGCCTTATCGAAGAATATGATCAGCTGTTAAAGAAAAGAAGGATGATGGAGATTTTCTTTGGTACAATGCTAGCTCTGTGTGAAATCTGGTACAAGATTCTATGAAATAGGCACAAGTATTCTATGAAATCTGGGCTACTGAGTTGAAAAGCTTTGCCAGTGTTGCTTAAACCTATAAAACTCATGAATGTCTTTTAATAAGATTTTTAAGTCATGAAAATCTTAGACTGTCTTTTTTATAAATATTCTTACAATGAAGTCAAGACAACCAGCCATCTATTCTGTTCCTGCCTAATATTAAACATTATATATATAATATATTATATATATAGTAGTGAATATATATATTCACTACTTCTTTGAACCACCCTTGGTGGAATCATAATCCCAGTTCTAGAAGCATTAAACCTGTTCATACCAGGAAAGGATCTCAATGTTTTACTTTACTTGAAAGAAAAGTGGTAAATAAGCTGAAAGTTCAGGTCATGCAGAATGTGCTCTCTATTTTTTTAAAGCGTTAATTAAAGTACAAGGCTGGAAAGTATAACTATACAAAAGTATAAATCAGGTGATGAATTCTCTGTAAAAGATGACTTTTCGATTTTTCTGAATGTCACTTTGGGGAGTGAGATAAACTTTTACACAAATTTTCTTTAAAAAAACAAAATCTGCTGAGAATTCTAAGTGGCATCCCCTATCAGAGGTCATGGATCCTGAGGAAAGCCAAGAAGAACAAATGGCAGTGATGAATGACATGTGGAGCTGTAGTGGGAGGTGCAGCAGTTAAATCATGATGGAGGCACAAGCCATGATAAAAACCTGGTAGAAAGAAAGCTTCCAGAAGAGCATCAGGAGGAGAGCGATACTAAACAAGACATGTGGAGTCCAAGATTTCCCTGCTCATCTGAATAAAGAGTAAGGACAAGATCACTAATTACCTACAACTGAAAAAGTAAAGAAGTCAAAATAATGGAGAATGGAAAAAGGAAGGGAAGTAGATTGGCGAGAAAAAAATTACAGAGTAAGAAGAAAGAAAAAAAGGTGTTTTTGTTTGCCAGGTTTCTCTTAAAAGGCCATGAGGAGTGAGGTTTGAAAAGAGGAACAGATGAAAGTAAACAATATTAAGCCCTGCTGGAGGGGAGAAGAGGAGCAGAAAGACTCCTGTACAAGAAGAAGTTGTCAGGGTCATTTTTATAAATATTAGCAAATCTTCTCAGAAAGAAACAGTGTACTGGGTCATAAATATTCAAGTTGAATAAATCTGAAATTGCTATTAAAGTAATTCAATTGCTTAGGGGTTTAATGAAAGATCTAAATTAGAGAACAACAAAAGTCATCTAAAAATTTTTATCATTGAAAAAAGGACCAGTTCAATGAGATTCAACTTAGTAGGTCAAAAACAAAAATTGTGGTTTCTTTTTAAAAATAACATAGTGGACACAGGAGAAACTGGGAATTAATTAAGGTAAATTGGGATAAATTAATAGATATTGTTAAAATAGTACACAATTTTGGGGCTTGGTCTAGGTAACAGAATTATAAAATAGAGCTCTAGCAAGGGGAGGGTAAATTATCTACTTTATGGGTGACTGCACTGAGTGAGGGGAGAGAATAATAATTACAAAATTTTGCCCCAATAATTCTCAATATGAGGCCTAGGGCTACATCTTAATGTGATGCTTAACCAGAAAGACTCTATGATACAAAGAACAATTATATATTACAAGTAATAATTACTAACTACAGCATTTATTTATTAAGTGTTAATGTGCCAGACATTCAGGAAAGTGTTATAAATATCATTTAATTCACACATATACACACATACAGACTACAAGTTACCATACATACTAATATTGTTACAAATGAAAAAAAACATAGACTGAGAAAGGATAAATGAATTTCCCTAAGAACCAAAACCTGTGAGTGGCAGAATTGGGAGTCCAAAAGAAGTCTGAGTCCAAAGCCAATGTTCTTAATATTTATTTAAACTAACTCTCAGTTCTTCCTCTAAAATTGGAAATAGGTATAGCCATTGTGATTAAAAGAATATAGCTATTCAAGCTTCCCCAGAACATTCTTTAATAAAGCTGGGCAGGCAAAGTGTGACCTCTTTCATTGGCTCAAGGGGTTAAAAATAAATAAATAAATGTCTCAGTTCATACCACCTGCAGGGGAGTCTTCTGGGGCTCTAAAAGACAAAGGGGGAACTTCCCTGGTGGTGCAGTGGTTAAGAATCCACCTGCCAATGCAGGGGACACAAGTTTGATCCCTGGTCCAGGAAGATCACACATGCCATGGAGCAACTAAGTCCATGCATCACAGCTACTGAGCCTGTGCTCTACAGCCCGCAAGCCACAACTACTGAGGCTCTCGTGCCTAGAGCCTGTGCTCCGCAACAAGAGAAGCTACCTCAATGAGATGCCTGTGCACAAAGAAGAGTAGCCCCTGCTGGCCACAACTAGAGAAAACCTGCATGCAGGAACGAAGACCTAATGCAGCCAAAAATCAATAAATAAATTAATTAAAATAAATAAATAAATAAAAGACAAAGGGAATAAGAGACGTTTTAAGGATAGAAGTGAAAAAATAAAGAAGATGGGTTTCATGTTGTGATGAGAAAAGATAAGAGGCACAATGTAAAGTAGCTAGAGATAAGAAGTACAGCAAGAAAGCAGCAGGAGGAAGACAGCTCTTACAGAGTGAGTGAGACAGAGCATGTTTATTTTTGAGCACACAGCTTTGTGTGAAGTCTAACTATGGAGGGAAAGGGGACTGGAGGAGGAAGACATTAATACAAACAAAGGAAGATTAAGCCCAAAGAAAATGAAATGGAAGTCAACTAGAGGTTGAAGCCAAATTTTCTGATTCAGGATAAGAAATCTAACTCAGAAATCAAGTAACAGAAAATAGACACATTTGGAGAGCTGAAGGTAGAAAAGAAAAGCCTGAAATAAGCTACACAAAGTCACATGGTTATGGATCAAGCAGTTCTTGACGTAGGATTGTGTAACCCAAGCAGCATAACCAGAAAGAAGGCACAAAAATGCAATTTATGGTTCTCTGAGGAAAGAAAAACAATACAATGTCAGTACAAGAAAAA
Organism: Lipotes vexillifer; assembly: GCF_000442215.2. Taxonomy (NCBI): domain Eukaryota; kingdom Metazoa; phylum Chordata; class Mammalia; order Artiodactyla; family Lipotidae; genus Lipotes; species Lipotes vexillifer. The sequence continues at coordinate 154,264 of NW_006775753.1, read as the reverse complement.
ATCATATGAAAAGAAAATACTATGAAAGAATTAACCAGTTTTGGAGTTCTTCATAAAGATTAATAAAGGGAAACACAAGCATAAAAAGAGGGAATATGGTATTTTACAACTCTTTCTTTAATTAATTGGCACCATTATGTGAATCTATTAGAATGGGTATGCTCAAAACTATCATAATTAGTTTGTTTTCCCAATCTATATCTTACCTCAAATTAATGTTAAAGTGAAAATTTATTCGAATAGATAATTTTTGGTGTACCTTAATAAGACATATGAATTGGGAGGTGATTCAAAATAGAAGTAAAAAAAATGACTGGACTGAAAGTGACCTATGGAGAAAATACTTGAAATCAGATTTAATATTATAAATGTTACTAATTTATATGCTTTTCCATTCATTTATTTGACATAATTCCAAAAGCAATCTATATTCATATTTAAAATTTTAGAAAATACTCTTCACAGAAGCAATGCAAACCTATAGGCATGACATTGTATTATCAAGACATTCCATTCAAGTGTATCTGTATATCCTTGCATGCTACCTTCAATAGTTTGTCAACGTGGTGAGGATGCCTTCCTGGATTATCATTTTGGGGTGGTGAACTAAATGCCCCAGATCAGTTTTCAGAAAATTCATTCACCAATAACCATTCTTCATAAGACTAATTTGCTGCATGGCAAATTTGACAAACTATTAACTCCCCCAGAATGTGTACCCACTAACTACTTATGAAGCTAGTAGCAACCCCTATTTCACCAAGGCCACTCAGTTTTCATTGTCAGTTTAGATATTGCAATTTCTTTTGGACTTTGAGTTTTAGGTATAAAATATACCATTTATGTCTAAGAATTTTAAAGCTTTGGAGTGGGTCTCTTACAAAATATCTTCAGTCAAGTCTACAGTAAGTGAATGTAGAGGCATTGTGTGGGGGATTGTGTATCTCTATTACATTCAGATAGCCATAAGAACTAAAACTGGATTCGTATAAATCATAAAACTGAATTAAAATAATTTACAACCCAAAGCAAAGTAAAAATAGTTTACAAATAACAGATACTCAGCCTCTTTGTGACATACAAAACTAATGTTGTACATGTAGTGTTATGTCTATTATAGCTGCTTGATTTGTATATATTTATAAAAAGAGCATTTGAGTTACATCAATCTGTAGCTATTTTCAGCAATAGTTGGTTACACAGAGAAAAGACATTAAAAAATGTACATTTCAAATTCTTATGTACTCTTTAAATGCTTAGTGTTTTATATACAGTTGGGTATCTTTTCCCTTAATTGCAATTTAGAATGACATGGATGTGTGAAAATAGACACTCAGGTGAAAGTTCCACTTGGTAGTCTGAAAAACAATCAGTCTCTGTGCACATCTTTATTATTGTGTACACAATCAAGTGTGCACATATTAGGCACAGTATTGTTTCTTGGTTCAGTGGTATTAACAAATTACTATCATAAAATCAGTTCATTAGATTACGTATTTAGAAACTATCTTTAGAAAAATGTGGACAAATTGAGTATAAGTATTAAAAAGCTTGCACATTTAAAATTAACTATCAATATTTTGGAGGAGGGAGCAGAAATAAAGAATAAACACATAATGTTTTTCATCTTTATAGTTCTGTAGACTCAACCAATGCTAAAATTTTTTAAATAATAAAGATAACTACTCACAAAAACAAAAATTAGAATATTATGATGATGGCAATGTAATTTGGTACAGCCACTATGGAAACTAGTATGGAGGTTCCTCAAAAAATTAAAAGTAGAACTACCATATGATCCAGGAATTCCACTTCTGGGTATTTATTTGAAGGAAAAAAATCACTGTCTCACAAAGATATCTGTACCCCCCACCAAACATTCACTGAAGCATTATTTACAAAAGCCAAGACATCAAAAAAAAAAGTGTCCATCAATGATGAATGGATAAAGAAGTGTGGTATATACATATAATAAAATATTACTCAGTCATTAAAAGAAGGAACCCCTGTCTTTTGCTGCAACGTGGGTGGGCTTGGACGGCAATAGGCTAAGTGAAAGAAGTCAGAGAGAAACAAATACTATATGTGGAATCTAAACTTATACCTGGAATCTAATAAAAACACGGAACTCATAGATACAGATAACAGATTGGTGGTTGCCAGAAGTGGGGGTTAGAGGGTGGGCAGAATGAGTGAAGGTAGTCAAAAGGTACATACTTCCCATTATAAGACAAAAAGTCCTGGGGATGCAATATACAGCATGGTGACTATAGTTAACAATACTGTATTGTGTATTTGAAAGTTGCTAAGTGTAGAGCTTAAAAGTTCTCATCACAAGAAAAAAATTCCCAACCATGTGTGGGTATGGGTGTTAACTAAACTTATTGTGGTGATCATTTTACAATATTTACATATATCAAATCATTATGTTGTATATCTAAAACAAATACAATTTTATATGTCAATTATATCTCAATTTAAAAAATTTTACAAATCTGTAATTCATGTGAAAGTGCTCTAAATTCTCAACATTCATACTTAGAAGTAGAATATGTCTACAATTTTATAAATTAAGAAATAGAGATTTAAAGGTTGTGTTTTAGGTAATGACAATCATCAGAATAACTAGAAAATTTTATTCTAATTAGAAGGTGTGGAGAGGGTAGAAGTGGTAAAATATAATATAGATAGACTCATTTACTCAATGAAAATTTCTAGTTACTACCTAAAGCTGTTAAGTCAAGAAACAAAGGTATAAAAAATGATAATTAAAAATTGGTAACTAAGAATTCCAGTTTGTTTAAAGGATGTCGAAAACAGGAAAGAGGGCTGCTCCCATCTTAGCACCTAGGAGATAGAAGGGTGATTTACAAATCCATGTATTTTCTTGAGCTGAGATCAGAGAGCAATCAGCTAGCCTTAAATCTAAAGAGAAGTAGAAACCATCAAAGAGAGATGTGGTCAAATATTCTAGGCTACCTGGGGCAGAGCAAGAGACAAATACAGGACTGTCATAAAAGAGAGTAAGAAGATTTTATTAATAAACCTCTGAAGGTTTAGTGTCAGCTAGCATTTAGAGTATAGAACCCTTGGTAGCTGCAGACACTCAGATACAACCCAGATATTGGAACAATCCATCAGGGATTTTAAAATATCTATGATTAATATGCTAATGGGGGGAGACCTTCAAGATGGTGGAGGAGTAAGATGTGGAGATCACCTTCCTCTCCACAAATACATCAGAAATACAGCTACATGTGGAATAACTCCTACAGAACACCTACTGAACGCTGGTAGAAGACCTCAGACTTCCCAAAAGGCAAGAAACTCACCACATACCTGGGTAGGGCAAAAGAAAAAAGAATAAACAGAGACAAAAGAATAGGGACGTCCCTGCACCTCTGGGAGGGAGCTGTGTAGGAGGAAAAGTTTCCACACACTAGGAAGGCCCTTCACTGGTGGAGGCAGGGGGTGGTGGGGGGCAAGCTTTGGAGCCACAGGGGAGAGCACAGCAACAGGGGTGCGGAGGGCAAAGTGGAGAGATTCCCACACAGAGGATCGGTGCCGACTGGCACTCACCAGCCCAAGAGTCTTATCTTCTCACCTGCCAGGGCGGGTGGGGGCTGGGAGCTGAAGCTCGGGCTTTGGAGTTCAGATCCCAAGGAGAGGACTGGGGTTGGGTGCATGAAAACCGGAAGCGGGCTAGTGCACCATAGCTAGCCGGAAAGGAGTCTGGGAAAAAGTTTGGAAGTGCCTAAGAGGCAAGAGACCATTGGTTTGGGGTGCGCAAGGAGAGAGGATTGAGAGCACCATCTAAACGAGCTCCAGAGACAGTGGCAAGCCGTGGCTATCAGCACGGACACGAGAGACAGGCATGAGATGATAAGGCTGCTGCTGCAGCCACCAAGAAGCCTGTGTGCAAGTGCAGGTCACTATCCACACCTCCCAAGAGCCTGTGCAGCCCACCACTGCCAGGGTCCCATGATCCAGGGACAACTTCCCTGGGAGAACACACAGCACACCTCAGGCTGTTGCAACATCATGCTGGCCTCTCCTGCCGCATTCCATACCCCTCCCTCTCCCTGGCCTGAGTGAGCCAGAGACCCCTAATCAGCTGCTATTTAACCCCGTCCTATCTGAGTAAAGAACAGATGCCTTCAGGCGACCTACAGGCAAAGGCGGGGCCAATCCAAAGCTGAACAGCAGGAGCTGTGTGAAAAAAGAAGAGAAAGGGAAATCTCTCCCAGCAGCCCCAGGAGCAGCGGATTACATCTCCACAATCAACTTGATATACCCTGCATCTCTGGAATACCTAAATAGACAAAAAGTCATCTGAAAACTGAGGCAGTGGACTTTGGGACCCACTGTAGACTTGGGATTTGCTTTGTACATTTGTTTCTGGTTTTATGTTTATCTTAGTTTAGTATTTAGAGTTTATTATCATTGGTAGATTTGTTTATTGATTTGGTTGCTCTCTCCCTTTTTCTTTATATATAGATACATACATTTTTTCCTTTTTCTTTTTTTTGTGAGTGTGTATGTGTATGCTTCTATGTATGATTTTGTTTGTATACCTTTTGCTTTGCTTCTAGAATTAGTCCTAGGGTTCTGTCTGTCCTTTATTTATTTATTTTGTATAGTATTTAGTTCTTGTTATCATTGGTGGATTTTTTTGTTTTTTGGTTTGGTTGCTCTCTTCTTTCTTTCTTTCTTTTTTTATTACTCTTTAATTTTTTATTTTTAATAATTTTTATTTTGATTTTAATAACTTTATTTTAATTAATTTATTTTTCTTCTTTCTTCCTTTCTTTTTTTCTCGATTTTCTTCTGAGCCGTGTGGCTGACAGGGTCTTGGTGCACTGGACAGGTGTCAGGCCTGTGCTTCTGAGGTGGGAGAGCCGAGTTCAGGACATTGGTCCACCAGAGACCTCCCAGCTCCACGTAATATCAAACAGTGAAAGCTTTCCCAGAGATCTCCATATAAACACAAAGACCCAGCTCCACTCAATGACCAGCAAGCTACAGTGGTGGACACCCTATGCCAAACAACTAGCAAGACAGGAACACAAACCCACCCATTAGCAGAGAGGAGGCCAGAAATCATAATAAGGTCACAGCCATCCCAAAACACACCAACGGACATGGTCCTGCACACCACAAAGACAGATCCAGCCTCATTCACCAGAACACAAGCACCAGTCCCCTCTATCACAAAGCCTACACAACCCACTGAACCAAACTTATCCACTGGGGGCAGAAGCCAAAAAAACAGGAGCTACTAACCAACAGCCTATGAAAAGGAGACCCCAAACACAGTAAGTTAAGCAAAATGAGAAGACAGAGAAACACATCAGATGAAGGAGCAAGGTAAAAACCCACCAGACCAAACAAATGAAGAGGAAATAGGCAGTCTACCTGAAAAAGAATTCAGAGTAATGATAGTAAAGATGATCCAAAATCATGGAAATAGAATGGAGAAAATACAAGAAATGTTTAACAAGGACCTAGAAAAACTAAAGAGCAAACAAACAATGATGAACAAACAATAAATGAAATTAAAAATTCTCAACAAGGAATCAATAGAAGAATAACTGAGGCAGAAGATCAGATAAGTGACCTGGAAGATAATAAAGCAGAATAAAGAAAAAAGAATGAAAAGACTTGAGGACAGTCTCAGAGATCTCTGGGACAACATTAAATGCACCAACATTCTAATCATAGAGGTCTCAGAAGAAGAAGAGGAAAAGTAATGGTCTGAGAAAATATCTGAAGAGATTATAGTTGAAACGTCCCTAACATGGGAAAGGAAATAGTCAATAAAGCCCAGGAAGCACAGAGTCCCATGCAGGATAAATCCAAAGAGAAACACATGAAGACTCATATTAATCAAACTATCAAAAATTAAATAAAAAGAAAAATTATTAAAAACAGCAAGGGAAAAAAATCATATAACATACAAGGGAATCCCCGCAATGTTAAGGGCTGATATGTCAGCAGAAATTCTGCAAGCCCGAAGGGAGTGGCAGGACATATTTAAAGTGATGAAAGGCAAAAACTTACAACCAAGATTACCCAGTAAGAATCTCATTCAGATTTAATGGAGAAATTAAAATCTTTACAGACAAGCAAAAGCTAAAAAAATTCAGCACCACCACACCAGCTTTACAACTAATGCTAAAGGAAGCTCTCTAGGTTGGAAACACAATAACAAACCAAAAAAATTAAGAAAATGGTAATAGGAACATACATATCAATAACTACCATAAATGGAAGTAGATTAAATGTCCAACCAAAAGACATAGACTGGCTGACTGGATACAAAAACAAGACCCGTATATACGCTGTCTACAGGAGACCCACTTCAGACCTAGGGACACATACAGACTGAAAGTGATGGGATGGAAAAAGATATTCCATGCAAATGGAAATCAAAAGAAAGCTGCAGTAGCAATTCTCATATAAGACAAAATAGACTTTAAAATAAAGACTATTACAAGAGACAAAGAAAGACACTATATAATGATCAAGGATCAACCTAAGAAGAAGATATAACAATTGCAAATATTTATGCACCCAATATAGGAGTACTTCAATAAATAAGGCAAATGCTAACAGCCATAAAAGGTGAAATCAACAGTAACACAATCATAATATGGGACTTTAACACCCCACTTTTGCCAATGGACAGATCATCCAAAATAAAAATAAATAAAAACGCAAGCTTTAAATGATACATTAAACAAGATGGACTTAATTGATATTTATAGGACAATCCATGCAAAAACAACAGAATACACTTTCATCTCAAGTGCTTATGGAAAATTCTCCAGGATAGATCATATCTTGGGTCACAAATCAAGCCTTGGTAAATTTAAGAAAATTCAAATCCTACCAAGTATCTTTTCTGACAACAACACTATGAGACTAGATATCAATTAAAGAAAAAATCCATAAAAAAAATACAAACAAATGGAGGCTAAACAATACATTACTAAATAACGAAGTGATCACTGAAGAAATCAAAGAGGAAATCAAAAAATACCTAGAAGAATTGACAATGAAATCATGACAACCCAAAACCTATGGGATGCAGCAAAAGTAGTTCTAAGAGGGAAGTTTACAGCAATACAATCCTACCTCAAGAAGCAAGAAATATCTCAAATAAACAATCCAAGCTTACACCTAAAGCAATCAGAGAAAGAAAAACAAAACACCCCAAAGTTAGCAGAAGGAAAGAAATTATAAAGATCAGATCAGAAATAAATGAAAAGAAATGAATGAAACCATAGCAAAGATCAATAAAACTAAAAGCTGGTTCTTTGAGAAGATAAACAAAATTAATAACCCATTAACTAGACTCATTAAAAAAAAAAGAAGACTTAAATGAATAGAATTAGAAATGAAAAAGAAGGAACAAGTGACACTGCAGAAACACGAAAGATCATGAGAGATTACTACAAGCAACTATATGCCAATAAAATGGACAACCTGGAAGAAATGGACAAATTCTTAAAAAAGCACAACCTTCCAAGACTGAACCAAGAAGAAATAGAAAATATAAACAGAAGAATCACAAGCACTGAAATTGAGACTGTGATTAAAAATCTTCCAACAATCAAAAGCTCAGGGCCTGATGGCTTCACTGGCAAATTCTATCAAACATTTAGAGAAGAGCTAACACCTATCCTTCTCAAATTCTTCCAAAATATAGTAGAGAGAGGAACACTCCAAAACTCATTCTATGACACCACCATTATCCTGATACTAAAACAGAAGATGTCACAAAGAAGGAAAACTACAGGCCAATATCATTGGTGAACACAGATGCAAAAATCCTCAACAAAATACTAGCAAACGGAATCCAACAGCACATTAAAAGGATCATAACCATGAGCAAGTGGGGTTTACCCCAGGGATGCAAGGATTCTTCAATATATGCAAATCAATCAATGTGATACACTATATTAACAAATTGAAGGAGAAAAATCATACAATCATCTCAATAGATGCATAAGAAGCTTTCAACAAAATTCAACACGGATTTATGATAAAAACCCTCCAGAAAGTAGGCATAGAGGGAACTTACCTCAACATAATAAAGGCCATATATGACAAACTCACAGCCAACATCGTTCTCAATGGTGAAAAACTGAAACTGTTTCCTGTACAATCAGGAGCAAGACAAGGTTGTCCACTCTCACCACTATTATTCAACATAGTTTTGGAAGTTTTCACCACAGCAATCAGAGAAGAAAAACAAATAAAAGGAATCCAAATCGGAAAAGAAGAAATAAAGCTGTCACTATTTGCAGATGAGATGATACTACATATAGAGAATCCTAAAGATGCTACCAGAAAACTGCTGGAGCTAATCAATGAATTTGGTAAGGTAGCAGGATACAAAATTAATGAACAGAAATCTATTGCATTCCTATACACTAATGATGAAAAATCTGAAAGGGAAATTAAGGAAACACATTTATCATTGCAACAAAAAGAATAAAATACATAAGAATAAACCTCCCTAAGGAGACAGAAGGCCTGTATGCAGAAAACTATAAGACACTGATGAAAGAAATTAAAGATGACTGAAATAGATGGAGAGATATACCATGTTCTTGGATTGGAAGAATCAACAATGTGCAAATGACTATACTACCCAAAGCAATCTATAGATTCAGTGCATCCTTATCAAACTACCAATGGCATTCTTCACAGAACTAGAACAAAAAATTTCACAATTTGTATGGAAACACAAAAGACCCCAAATAGCCAAAGCAATCTTGACAAAGAAACATGGAGCTGGGGGAATCAGGCTCCCAGACTTCAGACTATACTATAAAGCTACAGTAATCAAGACAGTATGGTACAGGAACAAAAACAGAAATATAGATCAATGGAACAGAATAGAAACCCCAGAGTTAAACCGACACACATATGGTTACCTTATTTTTGATAAAGGAGGCAAGAATATACAATGGAGAAAAGACAGCCTCTTCAATAAGTGGTTCTGGGAAAACTGGACAGCTACATGTAAAAGAATGAAATTAGAACACTCCCTAACACGATACACAAAAATAAACTCAAAATGGATTCAACACCTAAATGTAAGTCCAAACACTATAGAACTCTTAGAGGAAAACATAGGCAGAACTCTCTATGACATAAATCACAGCAAGATCCTTTTTGACCCACCTCCTATCAAATGGAAATAAAAACAAAAATAAACAAATGGGACCTAATGAAATATAAAAGCTTTTGCACAGCAAAGGAAAGCATAAACTATACTAAAAGACAAATCCTCAGAATAGGAAAAAATATTTGCAAACGAAACAACTGACAAAGGACTAATCTCCAAAATTTACAAGCAGCTTATGCAGCTCAATATCAAAAAAACAAATCACCCAATACAAAAACGGGCAGAAGACTTAAATAGACATTTCTCCAAAGTATATATACAGATTGCCAACAAACACATGAAAGGATGCTCAACATCACTAATCATTAGAGAAATGCAAATGAAAACTACAATGAGGTATCACCCCAAACCAGTCAGAATGGCCATCATCAAAAAATCTACAAACAATAAATGCTGGAGAGGGTGTGAAGAAAAGGGAACCCTCTTGCACTGTTGGTGGGAATGTAAATTATTAGAGCCACCTTGGAGAACCATATGGAGGTTCCTTGAAAAAGTAAAAATAGAACTTCCATACGACCCAGCAATCCTACTACTCAGCATATACCCTGAGAAAACCATAATTCAAAAAGAGTCATGTACCACAATGTTCATTCATTGCAGCTCTATTTACAATAGCCAGGACATGGAAGCAACCTAAGTGTCCATCGACAGATGAATTGATAAAGAAGATGTGGCACATATATAAAGTGGAATATTACTGAGCCATAAAAAGAAACAAAACTGAGTTATTTGTAGTGAGTTGGATGGACCCAGAGTCTGTCATACAGAGTGAAGTATGTCAGAAAGAGAAAAACAAATACCGTTTGCCCACATAATATTGATAAGTGAAAAAAGTTACTTCCAGAAACATACATATATGTTTATACAACATATAGCTATAGGTATATAGATATTTGTGTACATATGCATACACACAGAATAATCCTTACACATTAAATTGGTGTGTATATTTGTGTATACATAGAAAATATCTTGCATATTAACAGTGCCTACATCTGGGGAGTTGAATCAGATTTTGGAAGCTACATGAAAAATCAGAAATCTTAAACTTTTTTCTTTGTATACTTCTGTGGAGTTTAAATTGTTTTACAACAGATTCATTACCTATATAACCAGTTTTAATATAAAGACTGTAATTATGACTGCCTGTTAAATGACATATTCTGAGAGAAGCTGTGCATTAATGAGGGGAAAGAAGAGAAAGTTTCTAAATGAATATCTTGGAGTTTCTCAAAACTTGTTGCCAGCAAATTTTTTCCCACTGCTGCTGGGGCATTAATTTGGACTTGGAATAGATGATAACTTGCTCATGTGAATGCTTTACCCTGTGGAGAGAGGTATGTCTGAGAATTATAGCACCTTGTGGTACAGGTGAGGATGAAGCTGGCATAATAACAATTCATTTCAAGTTTCAATGAAAATTCTTCTTTATCAATTTATACACAGCTGTATCTCCTTCCCACAGTGGTGATTTCTTTAAAAAATGTGAAAATGAGTTATTTTGTAAATAATGTGACACTGTGAATAGCCTGATAAGAAAACTTGACAAAGAACTGAGGGAAGAAGACATTTGACATAACAGCTGTTTCAAAAGAGGCCAACAACCCTCTCAGGTCCTTCAGAGGAGAGGGTTGGAGTGGAAATTGGACGAATGAGAGACCAACTGGATTCAATGGTGAGAGCTCATCACCCCAAGACGAATGAGAGACCAAATGGATTCAATGGTGAGAGATCATCACCCCAATGTTTTGAATTGATTTTATTCTTTGTGTGTTTGGAGTTCTCCATAACACTGTATTTATAGAGAATGTTCCATTGCAAGAGAAAGTTTACAGCTTATCTACTGAATCCATTTTAAAAATAAAGGAATTGAGCGCTGGGTGCTGCCTCTACCTCACTTGATTGTCTTTACATTTAACCCAGGCTGTTCCACATATATTGCCTTTACATAGAAATAATTCGAGTTTATTAAATTTATTTATAAGTTACATTTATATTTTGCTTATGCATTGAATTACAATTAATTTTAAACTCTATGAATACGTTTATGTTTCAGTTCAGTTGTTTTTAATTGAAAAATGCATGCTCAACTAATAATAAAAATTCAAAATATTAGAAATATAATTTGTATGAACTATAATATAATTCTCCCTCTCCCCTAAAGTTCCTCCACCCTTTCCCAAGATGCAGTCTTGCAACATTTTTGTGAATATACCTCTAGAAATTTTATTTACACATACAAACCCATGTATAGGTAGATATAAATATTTATGAACATGAGTAGCCTTTAACAAAACCTAAATGGTTGTATTCAACATTCTATCTGCCTTTTCTAATCATACATCTTAGAAATTTTTTCATAATATGACATGAATTTAAGGACTACAGTGCATATCATTGCACTATAATTTAATCATAATTTTAGCTGATCAAATAATGCTTTTTAAACTTAGCTTGTTAAATTAATGTCATGTTGGTCAATTTTAGTAATGTGCTATTAAAAATCATATTATCAATTGTTCCAATAATGCTGCATAGAAAATGACCTCCAATTCAAAGGCTTAAAACTATGATCATTTAATATTGCTCATGAAAATACAGTTTAGATGAGCCATTCTTCTGGTCTTGGCTAAACTCATTCACCTGTCTGCAATTAGTCAAAAGTTGAGGAAGTTGCTTTGTTGTTCTTGTCTAAGTCCTCTGATATGTTTACACTTGTTGGGAGGTTGGCTGGATTTTGTCTCTTCTAGGATGGCCTTTGACTGGAACACCTGGGATGACTATGAAGATAAGGAAATCTGAACTCTCCTCCACATGTCTCTCACACCCCTTTCCGCATTAGATAGCTTTAGTTTTATGCAGGAAATACCTATTCAAGGATTCTGAGGATACTAATTGGAATTTCTTTTTATGTTTACAGCTACATTATCTTTTCCCCTAGGGTCCATCTTTTTGCCCTTCGTGGGCCTTCTCTTTCATGCTAATGGTTTAACTAAGAGGCTGTGTCTGTGTATTCAGTCGTATTTATTAAGGGAGGATGATGTTAGAATAAGTAGCTGGCAAAGGATGGTATTAGATAGGTTGCAAACAAACCTCTCTCTTGAATGGGAGCGTGAACTATCTTTTATAACTAAAACTGATATTTTAACAGGCAGGCTTCACAAGTGGGAATGAAAAGCGAAGAAAGCAGACAGAATGAACAAATTCCAACTGCCAAATAAATAGGGCTTTACCCTGGAAAGGTGAAGCAATTCAGGGTATTTTATTGCTCTACCAAATCGTCTCCCTTATCCCGCCGTATATTTTTTTCCTTCTTTTCTGTTGAAGGGGTTCAATTGATACCTCACTCTGTTCACTACACTAGTAGGACAAGCACCCTTTCTAATTTCTTCTAAATATGTATCTATCAATTCATTTAACAAAACTTCTCAAGATTTGTACTGTGAGCAAAAGTCAGTGCTTGATTTACAAAGAGTAAAACAAAAGCTGCCCTAAGAGCCAACTTACTTTAATATAGTTCTTTAATGAATTAATCTGATGCTTCCCCTCCCACTCACCCTCCACATTCTGCTTTGTTGATTCTTGACTTAGAAGTTCACTGAGGCCTCCTTGAGAAGAGCCTCACATCCCTAGAGACTTGGGCCATTATTTTCTCTGATTTCTTCCCCATTCACATTCTTTCTGCTGTCAGTATTGCTGAAATAACTCATACTATCCTATGGCAAACTTTCTTATACTCTAACACTGTTAGAGCTGAAAAAAATTTATAAGTATTAAGTTACACTATTTCTATGTAGTTTCTATAATGACTTTGAAGGAGTAGGAGAGAGATGTCCTTGTTTTACCATCAGGAGCTAGAAACATAATTAAATATGTAGTAGAATGATTTTAAGAGTAAGAAATGTTAATGTAACAAATAAGAGGAAACTCTTACTGATTCAATGGCAGATAATCCAGAATGCACATTTTTAAAATGGAATACTTTGGCCTTAAAATATATTTAATCAAAGAGCTACTTCTGAACAATAATATTTCATTGGTATATTTTCTCCCGGGTAATCTACTTTCTATCCTCCCATTTATCAGTGGCAAATGAGATCTGCTATCATCTGTATTTTTCCATTAGAGAGCAAGTAGATTTTAATTCTCACAAACAACATTTTTAGGTAGTATTAAAGGAAGTATTAAATCTGATCTTAATTGCCTAAGATTTCCCAACATGATAACATAAATTATGATCTAATTATAGAACTAGATTTGTCAAATCTATAGAATGATGGAAATCATCTCTCTTACCTTAATGTTTGTATGTATAAAATATCCTTATATCTAAAAATATTTCTTCCTTTAAGATAACTGCTAATCTGCAGTCAGTCAGTTAACTCTTTGCACAGAGAATCAAGCACTTAATTTTTAACCAGTCAGATTCTGATCAACTTAAGTATTGTTACCACTCTCTTTGGAAATGACCATTAAGATATATCATGCCTCTCTCTAATAAACTTGTAACAGATACAAAATCACTTCTGGGAATTCCTCCTAGAATCCCATATCTAAACTCAACAGCTGGTAAGAAAACAGGTCTCTGTCATCTTAGAATAGATCATTTATTTTTCAACCCTCTCAAGAGATTACCCCTTTGGCAACCAAACACTTTTTGCCATCTGCAGCAGGTGAAAAAAACAGAGAGAGTTTGTGAAATTCTGGTGCATTTCAGTGACCAAAAGATATATTTGCAAAAAAATGTTTTCTGTCATTTTGGTGGAAATTTTACATATTTTTAAGAAATGTTCCCTCCCCATGATCTCTGTCAAGATACCCTCTCTTTTTCAAGTATGTTACTGCTTTCCTTCCAAGAGATGTCTAATATAGTGTCAGGAATTAGCCATTTAATGTGGCTATAAATTATCTTAAACTTATTCAATAACCATATTTCAAACTGCAATTTCTGCTTTAAGTTCCATTATCATGCCCATTTAGTTAACATCCAAAAGATTAAATTCTCTTTCAAATTTCATTGCTTTTCTGTCCATCTTCTTGTTCTCTCCTTCAGTTTAACTCTCCAGTCTATGTAAGCATTGTACACTACACATACAGGCTAACAACGACTCATAATCACCATACACGTTTCAGATAACAAGAAATTTTGTGGATCTTCTGCTTCTTAGACCATCTACACTTTAATGCTACATTCAGAACTGTTTAAGTCTTATAATCTAAACAAGTGTATGAACAAAACCCCTTACCAATAAATCTTGTAATACATAATATATATATATCTCCTTATAGTTATCATATATATTCATAGTTCTTATATAATAAATTATATTGTAGAATCTTTGAATTAGCACCTAATTACCTGCTTTCAAGATGGATGAATGAATAAATTTTATTCCAGAAGGAAGCTAATTAACCAGACAAACCAGAGTACTCTCAAGAAGATAATCATTATTCCCTACTAGAGTTGAATCAGTGCCCAGAACTTTAGAAGAAAATACGGGGATTTTCAGCAGTAATTATCAACCATTTCTAAACTGATATAGTCATTTATTCAAATAAAACATTGCTTAGAATTCCAGTTTGTAAAAGAGGAAAAAGTTAAGCTATTTGGGTTGAGGCAGGATAAGATGGGGAGGGGTTATGCCCAAATTTTGTCCCTACTATCTCACTTTGTGACATGATTCACTGCTTCTGAACTCTATGAGGACTATAGGTTACAGTTTTAAAACTTGTATCTTGTGGGAAAAATTGATTATTTCTGATTACTGTGGTATATATGCTGTTCATACCACATGTGACTTGAGGACTAAACCTAAGGCAGCATATACTACCTTAAACTTTAAAATGTATTTTACATTTGGTTTTGAAAATATAATTCCATATGGAATCATTATGGAAAACAAAAATCACATAGATGAAAATATTTAAGCTTTTCAAACATCTCAGTTTACTAAGTTCATGAAACATCAAACTTTTAAAATGATAAATGATGTCAGCATGCTAATTTCTTTATAGAACCAGCCAAGCTAGTGATGAAGGAAACAAATAACCTATTCCAGTAAATGCTGGAAAGTGAGTACACAATGCGTTAGTGAACCCTGGAAATACATTATCACTGAGGACATCTGCTCAACTCTGGCAGCCTAAAGACATCATGGGCTTTCATGGCCTCTTGGCAATGAGAATAGAAGCAAATCATAGGGTCTAAGCAGAGGAGGAGAACTTTCCACCCACATAGAACTTGGACATGATTTAATACATCATTGGATAAGGAAAAATAAAAACAACAAGCAAAATTCACCAGATATCAGAAGATTCTCAGAATAATTAACTATTTATCTATTAAATCCTTGTAGTTTTATTTATTTATTATTATTTTTTCTATTGAGTTTCTAACCTTTTTCCTTCTGATCTGCATGTCTGTACGTATCTAATTATTAATCCCTTCCTGGGTTTTGTTGTTTCATATATCTCCTCCCTGTTTGTCTTTGTCTCCTTACTTTGTCTAATGTACCCTTAGTTCAAGTACAATCCTCGTTTTTGTATAGTCAAATCCATCAGGATTGTGCTCTTTGAGTCTTTTTTTTTTTTAAATTTTTGGCTGCATTGCGTCTTCGTTGCTGCGCGCAGACTTTCTCTAGTTGCGGCAAGCAGGGGCTACTCTTCATTGTGGTATGTGGGCTTCTCATTGCAGTGGCTTCTCTTGTTGAGGACCATGGACTCTAGGTGCATGGGCTTCAGTAGTTATGGCTCACAGGCTCTAGAGCATAGGCTCAGTAGTTGTGGAGCACAGGCTTAGCTGCTCCATGGCATGTGGGATCTTCTCGGACCAGGGCTCAAACCCATGTCCCCTGCATTGGTAGGTGGATTCTTAACCACTGCACCACCAGGGAAGTCCCATCCTTGTAGTTTTAGAGTCAGCATTTCTACCAGCATGGGCATAAAAACTCCAAGTCAAAAATTTAAAGGGTGATAAGTTGGTCAAATTTTCAGGCAGCTGATTGAAGCAAGCAGAAATTATTTCTAGAGCAGTGCATTTTAATACAATTTTCAAATGATTCCAACAAATAGTTCATAGGAACAGGAGCTCACAATTTAAAAAAAAAAAAATCAACATACAAATGAAGAAATCTACCACCATAAATAGGAGTCAGCAAAAAAAAAAAATCACACAAACTAAACAATTGAGTCCTGAAGATCTCATATGTTGAAGTTGTAAGCTATAAAATATAAAAGTATTTTATATGTTTAAAAAATATGAAGAGAATATTTAAAATAGAAAAAAAAGTAGACCAAGCTTATTTAGGGAAAAAGCTAAATATAATTTCTAGAAATCAAAAATAGAATATTAAGATCTGAAAAATAATGGTCATATCAAACTGCAGATTAGACTTAAATAAAGAAGGATTTGGTAAAGTGGAAAATGTATATATAAAGGAATTATGTAAAATAAGGCGTGAAAACACTAGAGAAAAAAATATCTAAGAAAAGTTAAGAGAGCAAACAGAGAAAGACAGACTGGAAATTAATTATCTAGAAGCATATCAAAGAAAAGTGGAGACAGGCAACTATCAAAGAGAAATATGTTAATAGTTTTCCAGAATTTAGAAAAGATAAAATCACAGATCCAGATACTTAAAGTCCAAGGAGCACAAGTAAAAAATGTCCCTTGGATGGAGTATGGTGAAATGGCAGAACACCAAAGAGAAAGAAATTTTATAAGCAGTTAGAATTAGGATGGATTATCTACCATTCAATGACAATTAGTCCAACAGCTGCCTTCTCAATATCGTAATGGAAATATTAATATATTGGATAATATCTTCATAGTAATTAGAGAAAATAACCACAGTACTAGAATTGTATATCCATTAAATTATCTTTTAAGAAAGCGGTTAAAGTAAACACACTTTCAAAATAACAAAAGTTCTGTTCACTAGCAAAAAAGTATCACTAAAAGGCTTTATAAAGCAGTGCTATCCAATAAAACTTCCTGCAATGATGGAAATATTCTACATCTGTCTGTCCAATATGGTAACCACGAGCCACACGTAACTTTAAGCACTTGAGATGTGGCTACTGTGACTGAGGAACTGAATTTTAATTTTAATTTTAATTAATTTAAATTTAAATAGTCACATATGGCTAATGGCTATGTATTAGGCAGCAGTTCTAAAGGATATAATTTAAGAAGGAATAATGTGCAAAGATAATAATAAAATTATGTATAAACATTAAAATATATAAAACAATTAAAAAATCTTATTTGTGTTGTTAAGAGAATCAAGAGAGATAAAACTGGAATCATAGTCAGTAATATGATCTGGGAAGAGGCTAACTGGTCAGAACATTTTAAAGTCCTTGTTCAGGAGGAGAGTAAAGTAAATATTAACTTAATCTTTAACAAGCTAAACAGTTATGGTAAATTCTAGGGAGACTAATAAAAGGAAAAATTAGAATACATAAGTTCCAAACTAGGACATATATAAAAAAAGAGTGGATGTAAGGGACAAAAAAAATCTCAATGTAAAATAAGGCAATGGGGAAGAAAAAAAATCTATATAATATACAACAAATAAAAGGGACAAAACAAGATTAGTAATAGACATAAATCTGAATCTGTCTGTGATAATATTAAATGTAAAAAGAAAAATTTTCTACTTAAAAGGTAAAGATTACCCAAGTGTATTTTATAAAGAGCTAGTTGTATTCAATGTATAAGAACATAAAATGAGGATAAGACAAAGTAAAGAGAAAGATATACCAGGCATATATAAACCAAAATTGATGTAGGCATGTTAATTTCAGGAAAAAAATAGGATTTAGGGCAAAAATTTACTATAGATAGACTTTTCTGTGTTAATAAAATGTTTAATTCATTAGGACAGAATTAAAAATTCTAAATATATAAAACTTAATAAAATAGTTTCAAAATATATAACAAATTTAATCATAATTAAAAGAAATTTATAAATCTGGCATCAGTATAAGACATTTTATCACAATTTTGCTCACCAAATTTTAGATAAGTAAGAGAAAAACTCACTAAGACATGGCAGTTTAAAGTAACATACTTAACAAGAATGATCACATAAAAACTGTCATAATACAATTTTTTAAATATATATATAATGTTCATGGAAATTGACTATGTTTAGAGCCATAAAACAAGTTATAAAAAATTTCAAAAAATGGATATCATACAATGTGGTAGAGAATGTTAAATCATCACCAAACCCATATCTTCTTTTTGAGAAAATAGCTGGATTCCACTTCCCAGACTTGATTCCAGTTGAGACAGGAAAGTGCATGTAGCATACATAGCCACAGATTCTATTTTATTCAATGGAATGTGAACAGATATGATGTATGTTTCTTCCAAGCATGTGCTATAAACATCTCTCATAAATAATTCTCCATGCTCATTCCCATATGACCTTCATGGTGATAAGTATAAAGAAACGGAAGCCCTGTGCAAAGATTCTATAGCCATGATATAAAGAATGCCTGGAATCTTGAATCACTGCTTAGAGAAGAGCCTCTTCTTAATCAAGAACATATGTGTTGGAAGCTTTACATGAAAAAGAAATGAAATTATATTTTGTTAACTCACTGGGATTTCAGAGTTTATCTGTTACAAATGCTAGTGTTATTATATCTAACACAGAAATTGATATCAGAAGTGGTGTAATATAGTACATCATTTTATATATATAAACATAAATATATATCAGCATATAAACATATATACACATTAGGTTGTGATGAATTCTTATTAAAGATTAAAAAAATGCGGAACCATGAAATGGCTGGCAAAACACCTGGAGATATGTGACCTATGATAATTTGGAAGGCAAACCATATGTCTTCTTAGTCTGCTCTTCCTAGTAAATAGTTGCAAAGAGTCAGTGTAGTAATATACATAGAATTCTGATTTTGGTAAGGTATCACAAGATAGATATAACCTCAAATAAGAAATTATTACTTTGCCAGCCAAGATAAAAGAAAATAGATCTTTAAAAAAAATTGTAGCAGAGAAGAATCAGAAAAGGCAATTGTTTCTAGACCTCAAGTGGTAAGACATAAGACTAAGAGGGACTTTGAGAGTCAAAGACCTATGAAGATTTAACTCTGCAATAAAGGTCAGTGTGTTAATTATCTATTATTGCATAACAAATTACCCTGTGTAGTGTATTAGTTATCTATTACTACATTACAAATTACCCTATGTAGTAAACCCAAAGACATCAGGTCATAATCTTTAGAACCCATGGATGTTACTTTATATGATAAAGGTTTTGAGGTGTGGTTAAGAATTTTGAGATGAGAAGATTATTCTGGATTATCCAGATTGGCCCTAAATCCCATCACAATTTTCCTTATAAAAGAGATACACAGAGAAATTAGACACAGAGAGTAAACAGCAATTTGAAGATGAAGGTAGAGAATGGAGTGACAGGCCAATCAATGCAGCAGATTTCAGAAGCTAGAAGCATGGAACAGATTTTCCTCTATAGTTTCCAGAGGAAGTGTGGATTCGTTGATACCTTGATTTTGACTCAATGAAACTGTTTTCAGATTTCTAGACTCCAGAACTGTTAAAGAGTACATTTCTACTGTTTTAAGCTACCAAGTGTGTGATTATCTGTTACAGCAGCCATAGGATACTCATACACCCTTAGAAGCTATAAACAACAAAGATTTATTTTTCTCACTGTTTCCCAGGGTCAGGAATACAGGATTGACTCAGCTGGATTGCCTTGGCTTAAGATCTTTTACAGATCCATGATCAAGTTGTCTGTAATCATCTCTAGGCTCAACTGGCTGGTAACAAAAGACCATGAATAGCCAAAATGATCTTGAGGAAAAAAAATGAAGCTGGAGAAATCACTCCCTGACTTCAAACTATACTTACTACAAAGCTACAGTAATCAAAACAGTATGGTACTGGCACAAAAACAGACATATATATAGATTAATGGTACAGGATAAAAAGCCTAGAAATAAACCCATGCACCTATGGCCAATTAATCTACAACAAAGGAGGCAAGAATATACAATGGAGAAAAGAAAGTCCCTTCAATAAATGGTGCTGGGAAAACTGGACAGCTACATGTAAAAAAACATGAAATAGGAACATTTTCTAACACCATATACAAAAATAAACTCAAAATGTATTAAAAACCTAAATGGAAGACTGGATACTATAAAACTCTTAGAGGAAAACAGGCAGAATACTCTTTGACATAAAAGACAGCAATATTTTCTTGGATTGTCTCCTAGAGTAATGGAAATAAAACCAAAAATAAATAAATGGGACCTAATTACACTTAAAAAGGTTTTGCACGTTAAAGGAAAACCATAAAGCAAAAAGACAACCTGTAATCTGGGAGAAAATATTTGTAAACAATGTTACTGACAAGGATTAATTTACAAAATATACCAACAGCTCATATAGCTTAATATATAAAAAATATTTCAAAATGAGAGGAAAGCATAAATATACATTTCTCCATAGAAGACATACAGATGGCCAAGGGGCACTTGAAAAAATGCTCAACATCACTAATTATTAGAGAAATGCAAGTCAAAACTAAAATGAGGGATCACCTTACACCAGTCAGAATGGCCATCATTTACAAGTCTACAAATAACAAATGCTGGAGAGAATGTGGAAAGAAAGGAACCCTCCTACACTGTTGGTGGGAATGTAAATTAGTATAGCCACTTGGAGAACAGCATGGAGGTCCCTTAAAGAACTAAAATTAGAATTACAATATGATCCTGCAATCCCACTCTTGGGAATATATCTGGAGAAAACTCTAATTCAAAAAGATACGCACACCCCAATTCTCATAGCAGCACTATTTACAACAGCCAAGACATGGAAGGAAGCAACCTAAATGTCCACAGACAGATGAATGAATAAAAAAGGTGTTTTATATATATATATGTATATATATATATATATATATATATATATATATGTGTGTGTGTGTGTGTGTGTGTGTGTGTGTGTGTATACATATATATAGAGAGAGAGAGAGAAAGAGAGAGAGAGAGAGAGGAATATTACTCACCCATAAAAAGAATGAAATAATGCCACTTGCAGCAACATGGATAGACCTAGGGATTATCATATCAAGTGAAGTAAGTCAGACAGAGAAAGACAAATATCACATGATATCACTTATATGTGGAATCTAAAAAAATACAAATGAACTTGTTTACAAAACAGAAGTAGACTTACAGACATTGAAAACAGAATTATGGTTACCAAAGGGGATAGTGGGAGTGGAGAGAGAGATAAATTAGGAGTTTGGGATTAACATATACACACTACTATATATAAAATAGATCAGCAACAAGGACCTATTATATAGCATAGGGAACTATACTCAATACCTTGTAATAACCTGTAGTGGAAAAGAATATATATGTGTGGGTATGTAACTGAATCACTTTGCTGTACACTTGAAACTAATAAACATTGTAAATCAACTATACTTCAATAAAAAAAAAATCTTATACTTGAAAATAATGTGTATTCTCAAAGAAACCAGTTTCAGTTCTGGATTTCGATGTAACAAATGAGTCCAAAATCTAGTGGCTTAAAATAACAATGATTTGCTATTTCTCATTGCTTCTTATTTTTTGAGTTGGCTGACTTAGCTTTTTTTCTGTGCCATGGGGTGTTGGCTGAGTATACAAAACACTTATTTGGCTACCTTCCGCTGGGAGCGTGGCTGGGACAGCACATCCAAGATGGTTTCATTCAAACTCATGGTACCTCTTCTGTGGTATCTGGAATGCCTGCAGGCTGGTTTGGGCTTTTTCTCTCTTATCACTCAGTAATCTTGCCCATAGCTTTTTTACTTTATGGCTGGATCCCAAAGGAATAAAAATGGAAGCTGCTAAGTCTCATAAAGAAGGACCATGCACCAGAACTCACACGATATCACTTTTGCCGCTTTCTCCTGGTCAAACAAGTCATAAGACTAGCAACGATTCAGGAGAGGCAAAATAGCTTCCATATATTATGAGAGAACGAAGGAACTGTTGGTAGCCATCTGCTGAATGGATAATTTGCCTTTAATTCACTTGTAATAACATTTTTCTCCTATCCCCATTATACTTTCTTTTAAAACATGTGTCATCTTACTGTAATGTTTAAAATAAAAGTATATTCTATGCAGTGAAGAGTTGCTAAAAAGAAAAGTGGAAGATGGTATAGATTTAAATATATATTATTTATTCTATACTAATTCAAGATGTCATGATTTTTTGTTACAGGACAACTACTGGAAGTAACTAAATGATTAATAGAGGCAAAAGTGATAGTGTACTGAGTCAACACATTTATGTTACATAATCTTCTCTCCATTTCTTCTTCCAGACATGTGGCTTTATTTTAGAATGGAAGAACAATGGGGCTCTATTTTATACTTCTATTTTCGATGAAAATTCTCCTTCATTCTAATATAAAAATTATTTCTTCCACTTTGTGTAAAAATACAGAATATGGAGATGATTAGAGAAGATTTTTCTATTACCCAAGAGAATACTTAAAAAAGTAAAACTACAAGTTATGAGACCAGAAATGTCAAATATACTTACATATGCATAGATTGAATTAGTAAATTACAATTATTTCTTGTACTGCTTTTTTAAAAACTACATCTATTTTAGAGATTTTTAAGGACTTGCTCTATAGAACTAAAGTAAATTTATTGTTTTGTTTTGTGTTTTAAGAAAGCTCCTTGGTATATGGATATACATATATACAATGTAATATTATTCAGTCTTATAAAAAGAAGGAAATCCTGTCATTTGTGAACAACATGGATGAACCTGGAGGACGTTATGCTAAGTGAAATAAGCCAGACAGAGAAAGACAAATACCATGTGGTATTCCACTCATATGTGGAATCTTAAAAAAAATTGAAATCATAAACAGAGTAGAAAATTGGGTTGCTAGAGCTAGGAGGTTGGGAATAGGGAGAGGCTGGTAAAACAATACAAACTTTACAAGATGCATAAGGTCTGAGGATCTAATATATAGTACAGTGACTAGAGTTGATAACATTGTATTGTATAATTGAAATTTGCAAAGAGAGAATTTAAATGTTCTCATCAAAGGAAAAAAATGGTAAACGTGAGGTATGGATGTGTTAATTAACTCAGTGAGGGGGAATCCTTTCATCATTTACAGAAATATCGAGTCATCATGCTGTACTCTTTAAATATCTTACAACTTTTTGTCAATTATACCTCAAAAGCTGGGGGAAAAAGGAAAGTTTCTTGAAGATCGGCATAAGAGAACTGTCTAAGGTATCTTAACATGTAAATTCAAATGTCTTTTTTAGAGCATAACAAGCAACTTTTATATTCTATAGAATTCATTTTCTCCAGTCCAGTTAATTGTCATTCTTCATTATGTTACTTATTTTAAAAAACAAATATCTTCTGAAATCCAGATTAGCAAAAATTAATAATACTTAGAATAGGTAATATATTACATTTTGTTGATCATTACTCTAGTCAATCAATCTTAGTCTCCTCTACAAACATATGCATATATTTAAGTACATATTTATGTACATAAATACATATATATGTGTATATATAAACACATACATATATACATACATGTAAAGAAAGTTGTCAGAAAATATATAAATTAAAAGAAAATTGAAAGACACTGACTGGACTTAGTTATTGTCACTACATCTAGTCAGAGAGTACAGCTGAGTTGGTAATTAAACAGTCACACTCCCACTGACAGGCCTGCAGCTATGTAGCACTCATCCCCAGAATACTACTGGATCTAGACTCACACTGAAAACTACCATTAAATGGGCTTCCTTGAGACAGATTCAATCTCTCCAGCCAGAGAGTGCAAATTATAAAATTCAGACTAAGAGGAGTCAAGAAATACCCAATCTTTATCAAAGAGTATGTGCACAGATAGAAGCTAAAATGATATTGTATAATTTAATGAATTTACCCTTCAGATTACAAGTTAATTCTTTACAAAAATTGATTTACTGTATTAGGATGTACAGCAGTATACAATAATGGGATATACAACATCTCATAATAATAATGTTTGATGATGTCTTTTAATAATATTCCATCTGTATTTTTAGCTCAAGGTAGAAAACAAACTTATGGTTACCAAGGGGAAAAGCGGGGGAGGGAGAGGGATAAATTGGGAGACTGGGATTGACATGTACACACTACAATATATAAAATAGATAACTAATAAGAACCAACTGTATAACACAGGAAACTCTACTCAGTACTCTGTAATGACCTATCTGGGAAAAGAATCTAAAAAAGAGTGGATATATGTAAAACTGATTCACTTTGCTATACAGCAGAAAGTAACACAACATTGTAAAACAACTATACCAATAAAAATTAATTTAAAAAAAGAAAATTAAATCAAAATCAATTCCCTCAATCATTTCTAAAAAAAGTTAAACTAAAATTCAAAATGACCAAGAATATTAAATTGTACATAGGCTGCTAACATCAATAAAAGATTCACTCCTTATCATATCACTGAGTTCTACACAGTTCCCAATAATAGAAACTATATTATAGCTATTAAAACCTAGATTTGCATAGTAATTATTTGTCCATAGAACCTAATTTCCTTTTATGAATGTTATTCTTAGAATTCCTACTTTGGATGGAAACTGATGCAAGGGGACAGAATTTTATTCTTAACCCAAGCTCAAAGAAAAGTATTATTTGTGAAATGACAGCCCTGAAACAAAGGTCTCAAATTCCCTGGTCAATGCCTTCCACTCTAAGTATGTCCTCACCAACTCCTTTTTGATTGAAGATTCCAGAAATATTCCTGCATAGTTTGCTGCCACTCTTTGTTCTGCCAAGACAATAGGTAGCTACAAGCCTGAGGTCATAGTGGGAATTCACCCTAGCCAAATTAATGCCAGAATATACAATGATATCACTGTCTTCAGCCAAATGGTTGCTCACATGGTCTCCAAGCAATAATTCTGTTCCATGGTTTTGAAGCAGTATAGGAAATTCTGCTCAAGCCTCTAACTATGAGAAAAAGGACCACAAAAGACAAAATCAGGGCTATATTTTGCTCTGTCACTTAAAATTCTTCCCTACTGACCTCACTGTTTACCTGCTTTTCCAATTAGGATCCTATTTATTTTTTACCTAAATGGTTTCTGATGTAATAACAAATTTCTTCTTCAAAAGATTTGTTCTCTAGTAGTCAGCTGATTTTTGTCCACCGCCTTCCTCTGACTTAAATCAGGACTCGTATTCTGTGTGTGGATCCCTATGACACCTTGGCAACAAGTTCTTGAAACTTCCCAGGCAAGACCACCCCTTCTGCCTCTTCTGCCTGGCCTTTCATTGGCCTTTGTGGTTGCAGCCTTTAGCAATCTGTATTTTGCTTTGACATTATCAAGTAGTCAGTACCTTGACCCTTTCCTTCTCACCAGCGTCTCCTGTAATAACATGCTTAGTATCACTTTCCTTATAGTGCAGCTTGAGTCTGTTCAAGTGTTCCAATAATGCACCCTCCTCAAATCACAATCTTGTCCTTGACCTAATGAAGGTAAACCCTCCATAGGGTATATTTTCTACAATCAAATATGCCACAGAAGTGACATATTTAATACTCAGATATTTTGTTTAGCACAAAATACTCAGATATTTTGTTGGCACATTGACATTGTCAAAAAAAAAATTTAGATGCCTTTGACACCACCACTCACTATTGCCTTTTGCTAAGCTCATTCACAAAGGACATTGTCCTTTGAATATGCAATCTCTAGGTTAATGATGAGTATAAGAAAGAATACCATGCTCTGGTTCACCTTCTCCACCCTCTTAAATTCAAACATCTGCCAACTGTGTTTGAGGAAATCCAGACTTACAATGAGGCTGGAAGACCTACCTTCTAACTTTGATTGATTGGAAGATTGAGGAAGAATCCTTGACTTCATAAGATCAGTGGAAAACAAAAAAGTAAGGAGAAGATGTTACAGAGAGCAAATGAATGTGCACAGGATGGTGAAGAAGAGACCTCTCAACTCATTTCAGGAATTATATCATTATTGTAACCCCAGTTAACTCTGAAAAAGGGTATCAGTAAATATTTAACTGAACAGAATTAAAATATTATTAAGACATAGCTCCTCAGAAATTGGAGGGCTGCCTGTGCCTGCATCTTTCTCTAATTCAGTTATTATTTTTTAGTCTTTTAAAAAGTAATTAAGCCATATTTTCTCAAGAGAAATCTTACAGATAACCCCAACATTAAAAAATAATATAAAGCTTCTCTGGTTGAATAAAAGTGGGAGGCATTGTTTCATTAGCCTCTTTCTTGACACTCTAAACCACTACAACCCTGCCATATCCCCTGAGAAAAACTTGATTATCTCTTCTTTCTTTGCCTTTATATTTAGGTCTTCACCAGGGTCTAATACTGGCCTACTGCTCTGACTTGTACCATACTTGCCTTAGTTGGCTTCTTAATCTGCTCTGTAACCTAATTCTCACCTGGCCTTTATTTGGCACACTGAAGTGCTAGTTAATAAACATGGCCGATAACTGTCACCTACCTTTACCGTTGTTTAAATTTAGAGTCCATTTCCTCATCACATGACTCTCCAACTTTAACTGGATTCAGTTTGTCTGTGTGTGTGTGCATAACATAGGAAGGGAACCATTACAATAGAAGTGAATTATGAGATTCAGTCCAGGTATAATTGAGAACACTTATACATTTTACCTAATTCAGGTTATTTTAATTAAATTTAAAGCAGTGAACTGTCTGTCATCAATTTCAAATTTTCCAGGTTCCTCTGCTAGACCTTGTCACTTAGGGTTGTAGTTATATGGTCCACTGATTTCCATCTCCTCTCTCAACCCACACTATACAGAAACACACACCTGCTTTATGATGAGCTACTCAGAACTCACCTATTCTCTATTACTCCCATTTGGATTTGAAAATAATCCTGTTTATCACCTAGACTTATTTTTCTCAAACCCGATAGTGATTACCTAGTTTTTAATCTTGATAATTAAATATCATGTCCACTGCTGAAAGTATTCTTCATGAGTGTTTTAAACTCGGGGTGTTCTCTGTGGATTTTTTATCTTATATGAATTTCTGCTAATAGAATAATAATCTCATGGAATTGTGGAATAGACTTAAAATTTCTCCAAAATCCATTTTCTTTACTTTCTTTTCTTTCTTTTTTAGCAATGAAACATTTTCAAGTAGTCTCATAACCTAAACTTGCAGTTAAGTAAGATTGAATGACCAAAATTCATAAGATAAAATATGAGCTGAAATAATGTGAACAACTTCTGGATCATGCTACTAAAGGGATATGGCATGCATTAGACATCTTTTTTCTTCTTTGCCTTCTCACTGATTTGTGTTTTTGTTAAAACCTTTTGTTAAAGAAATTTTTTATTTAGAACAGTTGAAGATTTTTGGAAAAATTATGAAAATAGCACAAAAACTATCACACAAATTCCATTATTATTAAAATCTTATTATGGTACAATTGCTGCAATTTATTAATCAATATTGATACATTATTATTAACTAAAGACTATACTTTGTTCATATACTCTTAGTTTTTACCTAAAGTTCTTTTTCTTTTCCAGGATTCCACCCCAGATACCACATTACTTTTACTACTCATATCTTCTTAAGCTCTTTCTGACTGTGAGAGTCTTATTCTTGATGACCTTTATAGTTTTGAGAAGGATCGTTCAGATATTTTGCAGTATGTGCCTCAATTAGAATTTGTATCATGTTTCCTCCATGTTTAAACTGGAGTTATGTGTTTTAGGAGGAAGAAAAAAGAGGTGAAGTCCCATTCTCATCACATCATACCAAGTGTGAATATTTTTAATATTATTTATTAATGTTGATGTTAAACTTAATCACCTGGCTGTAGTTGCTCCTTATAATGCCGTTTCTAGTATGCCTCTTTAGATACTCTACTATGTGCTAGCCACACTTAAGTGGGAATTAAGCTCAAACTCCTTTAGAGTGAAGTATCTACATACTTTTAAAAATTCTACAAAGGAGTTTGTATATTTTCCTCCATTTATTTATATATTTAGTCATTTACTTATATCAGTTTGGACTCATGAATATTTATTTCATAAGATGCTGCACCATTTTGTTGCTAAAATTATTTCAGCTTTGGTCATTAGGAATCCTTTCAGTTGGCTCCCATGTCTTAGTGCAATAGCTAGGACTTCCAGTACAATATTGAATTGGAGTGATGAGAGAGGAATATCCCTGCCTTATTCCATGATCTAGTTTCTCCCCATTAATTAAGAATGTTAGTTGTAAGGACTTTTGTAGATGTTCTCTATAAACTCGAGGGCTTTTCTCTGTATTCCTAGTTTGTTTAGAGTTTTTATTATGAATGTGTGGTCATTTTGCAAAATTCTTTTTCTGCATCAATTGATATGTTCACATTATTTTTCTTCTTTAGTTTGTCAATATGGTGGGTAACATTGATTGATTTTCTAATATTGAACCAGCCTTTCATACCTGGAATAAGTCACACTTGTTTTTTTTATGCATTGTAGCATTTGATTTGCTAATATATGTTCATTAGAGATATTGGTCTGTAGTTATTCTCTAATACAACATCTTTATGTGGTTTTGTTGTAAGAGTAATGCTGACCTCACAGAATAAGTTCAAAGTGTTACTTATACTTCTAGTTTCTGGAAGATATTTTGGATAATTGTCCTATTTCTTCCCTGAGACTTCATCAGTGAAATAATCTGAGCCTAGTGGTTTATTTTTTTGGATAGTTATTACCTACTGTTTTAATTCATTGAATAGATATAGATAATCTTATTTGGATGATCTATTTCTCCTTGTGTGAGTTTTGTTAGTTTATGCCTTCCAAGGAATTTATTGCATGTAAGACATCAAATTGGTGGCCATACTGTTGTTTGTAATACCACTTTATAATCTTTTTTATGTCCATGAGGTCAGTAGTGATGACCTCTTGTTCATTTCTGATTTTATTCATTTATATTGTTTCCCTTTTTTTTTTTTCTTTAGTTAGCAGGGCAAATGGTTTGTAGATTTTTTTATTAAAACTTTCAAAGAACTAGAATACTAGAATGTTTGTTGTTTTCCTGTTTTAAATTTCATTGATTTTTGCTCTGAATTTTATGTTTAATTTTTCTGTTTCTTTTAGATAGACTTAAACTGCTTTTCTTCATCTAGTTTTCTGACGTAGAAGCTTAAGATACTGGTTTTAGATTTTCTTTCTTTCCTTAAATATACATTTTAATGCTATAAATTTTCCTCTAAGCATTGCATTTTCTGCATCCCACAAATTTTGATAAGTTGTCTTTTACTTTCCATTTAGTCCAAAATAGTGATTAATTTCTAAGATATCTTCTTTGACCCATGTGTTATTTAGAAACCTGCTGTTTAATTTCCAAATATTTGGAGATTTTCCAGCTATCTTTCTGTTGTTGGTCCTAGTTCCAATGTGGTCTGAAAACATACTTTATATGATTTCAGCTCTTTTCAATTTGTTAAAGCTTTATTCACTTATTATATGATAGTGTAATCAAGAGTTAAAAATAGATGCTGGCTCCATAGTGTTTCATTTTTTCTCAACACAATGATAAGGAGTGATGGTAAGATAATATGCAGCCCAGGTAAGAGGAATCATCTCATTGCTAAGAAGCCCTAACCACAAGTCTCCTTTTTCTAGAACTAAGGTAGTAGGGGGAAGGAGAAGAATAAGGGGAAGGACTACAAGTGGAAAAGTACTGATTCAGAGTGGGGAAAAAGTACTTCAGCCAAGGTCTTATGATAAGGAGGTCTTAAAGAGGCCCTTGGGAAGTGCATCAGCCAAGGCCCTCAGTAAGAAGGCTTCCAAATGGAGGTGTCTGGGCTAGAAATGCAGATATGACCCAAGGAGAGGGTTTCTAAGCACATTCCTGCAATTCCTTCCAAAGAAGTGCAATTGGCTGGCAGTGTACCAAGTCTAGTATGGGGAGGACAGCCTCCTCCTCTCCCCACAAACCTGACAGGCAAAGCTTGTAATTGCCTACATCTGGGCCCAAAATATCATACATAGGGTTTTGACCTGGAGCCAGACTCAACACACTATAATTTTTGTTGAAAACGAGGTGTCTTGTTTTCAGTAATAAAAATTGAGATCAATAGGCTTATAGTGTGAGGATTTATGTTAATCTGGCTAGAAGCTGGGCTGTGTTTAATGTTTGTTCTAGGTATAGGTACCAAAGTCTTCAAATAACTTGTGTCATTGGTGGTATAGTGGTGAGCATAGCTGCCTTCCAAAGTCTTAAAATTCCTCTAGTATCCTTGCTTTTGTTTCCCCTCTTGATGACTTTAGGTTATCCTTATACTTCTCAGAAAATTCTTTTGTTTTGCAGCTCTTTCAGCTGTAATCCATTATTATGCTGTGACTCTCTTGGTGTGATGATCACTGAGATAGCAAACATCTCTCTTCTAATACTTCTGCTTCTTTGGCTCATATTGACATGGTGCCAATGTAGACCACAAAATAAAAGTCACTTTTTGGAGCTGGCAGTGCACTTCAGGACATTCACACAAAGATAAATGACTATGTGTGGCAGCCATCCAAGCCCTAACTCTCCCCTAGAATATATGTGTGGATACTTTGGAAAGGATGATAAAGAGCCTTCCTATTGCAGTTTCCTGTTGTGGAAGAACTCTACTCCACCACTTCTTGTTGCTGGGGTACCTTCAGGCAGTGAATATCCTTCTTGGGTGAAAAATTGAGAAGACAGAGCCAGCTGTCTTTCTTGGTGTTTATTTGACTCAAGCAAACTCCCTATCTATTCAATTTTAAATGGCAAGTGTGAGGAGGAAGATAGTTTCCTTCTCTCTTGACTCCACTAACTCTTTTCTAGTCCTTTTCCTTTGTTTAACTAACACAGAGCAGTTCAGCAAGTCTGCTGGCTAAACAGATGTATCTCTTGAGGTCTCTTCCTTATTCTGTCACCTTGAATTCTGCATGCCTCGAAGGCTTTAGTTTCCTATCTCTCCAATTCTCCTTTCCTATTGATTTGAGTTTAGGGTGATGTTAAGGGTTATAAGACCATTTCTGGTGCCTCTTAAGTCCAAAAGGAAACAGAGCAGTGTTTACCCCCACTGCTGCAGTCTCTCTGAACTTAGAATATTGGGTGTTTAGTACCTTCAGTGTTCAGGTTTGGTCCTTAATTGTAATTAAGAAAGAAACAGAAAAAATATAATAATCCTATTATGATTTTTAAATAAAAGGCTTTGCTGGTAGTTGATTTTCTTTTTACCCAATTTCTGATTCTTTAGAAGTATATAATAAAGGATTCTCTTTTAAACAAATTCCTTTGAAATATAATTCCTCTCACAAAGTCAGAGCATCTATAATTTGGTCTGCCCTTTTTCACAGATAGCATTTAACTTTATCTTACTAATATTCAAGAAATGAGAGTCCACATTTTGAAAGGTCTGAAAACATTCATCTTAATTTTAAAGACACATTTTCTAAATCTTTCGAAATCTCAAAAACCTTTCAACAGTAATTATTCATTGACAGATCAACATTCTGTAATCATCTTATTTAGAGCATGGCATGCAAATCCAGACTCTAGTGGTTGCAACAATATTTAGTAATTTATGAACTGTAAAGAAAACAAACGATGGACTTTCAGTCTGTCGGTGGTCTGGTTAAGAGAGTAGCCTAATGAACCACACATCGGGCTTGGAGTTTCACCTTCTCTAATCAGTGAAGTGACCTTGTAGGTATAATCTACATGTCCCTTTTCTTACATATCAAATGACCAAATTCTACTGGAAAAGGAAGGGAGAACTATCCAACTAACAAGAGAAAAATCACTGTAACTAACCAAAACATAAAGCAGTGTTAAAATTATAACTAAACAACAGAGTATAGACAGTAAAGGCTTGATCACTTTTTCAAACTTCATAGGGAAAACACTTATTAATTTAAAAAATGGTGGGAATGGCCACAAATCTGACTCAAACATTTCATGTATTTACCAAAAGCAAAATAAGATTACTTAAATATCAATCTTCGCAATTACATTTAAAATGACTTTGTACATTTTCAATGGTTCTTTACATATAAAGAAGGTTCATTTATCTACAGTGTCAAAATCAGAGAGAATCTGATACATTAAGGATCACTTTACAGAATCTTAGTTGTCTCTTACAGCAAATAAAGTTCCATTTGTCCATTTAAAATGCTGAATTTTTAATATGTCCCTCTGCTCTTCCTCTGTCTCCTTTTCCCTTCAGCCCAGAGTCCAGGTCACATCTAAAAATCCATTAACTTCCACAACATGCCACAGAATAGGAATGCTCTTGGCTGGATGGGGAAAAGAAAGAATTCTTGTCCTACCACTGACCTTTGTGTCAAATGTAAAGATAGCTTCACAGTTTTATCTTTTCTCACCATGCACATTTCACATGATTAAGTTCACTCATATACTTTCTCCAAATAAAGATTTGAGTTTGACCTGAACTCTCTGATATAGAGACAATCTTTCTTACAATGGCCATTTAGGACAGTCTCCACCAAGTAAAAACTGAAGGAAGCCTCTGAGGGAGAATTTGGGAACTTGAATTCAAGCACAGTAGTGTTTTTAAAGAGAAATGTGAAGTAATATTTTCACAGATTTTTTTTAGGTTGGTTATAGAATATTATTCACATTTTAATGGGTACTTTGAAGTGCAGATTTTTTTCATAAAATACTAAATCATGCAAATATTTTCCCCAAAAATGCATATAAAATTTTGTTTTAAAATAATTGAGAATAATGAAGTGAGGAGTATTGGTAGCTATTATGTAATTATTGGTTACTGCATGATAGCTACTTCTAACATTTTACGTATTTTATACATCATTTAATCCCAACAATAACAGACTATGGCAGTTATAATTTCCTTATTTCCAGATGTTAAAATGTAAGCTCAAAGAAGCTAAGTGACTTGGTGATAAATAGCAGAGTTAGAAATCCAACCTAGTTACACTTCACTCCAAAGCCTGCTCTCCTAACCACTCTTCTGTATCTGTGAATAAATGCTGTTTACAAATGAATTTCAAGAGCACAGATGTTTAATAAAGAGAGATTTCAAGATTTAAAAAATGCTTCTCTTATAGACCTAAAATTTAAGCTAGATGATGCAAAATAAGAGCACTTTCTAACACAACTTAAATTATTTGGTGTGCTATTATTGCAAAAGGCATTATTTTCTCTTCAAAGAGTGATTTCTAGCATCATTGATAACAGTAAAAAAAATCAACAAATTTGTCTTGGAAAAAAATAAAGTCTTTTAAATCACTTAATGCTTGACATTTTTCCCCTCATTTTGATCAAATTAATGAGTTTATTGTGTAAATATACATAGCCAATATAGGGTATGTTTTAGTCAAGACCTCAAAAATACCCTGTGGTCTAATATTCATCTTATAGTTAGAATTCCAAACCCATTCCTCAATCTCTCTTAATATCTCTGACATACTTTTGAAATACAGAAAGGTTTTTAACTATTACTATTAGCATTGTCAAAGGTATATAAAACAGACAAATGTTAAGTATGTTTTTCTTCTCCGCAATCCTGTAGCAAGAAGTGTACATTTGAAAAGACAAACACTTTCAGATGATATTATAAAGGTTTACAAAGCATGCCGTTTCTGTACAAAATGGGAAGCCACTCTTGTTTTTGAAAATTTTTGTATCACAATAAATGAATTTTTGCTTGAGCAATGAGACAACTATTTTCTTTTCTTTATGATTGAAATTATCTGGAGATCATCTTAACTCCATCTAACTATAACAATAAATGACTTAAAAGAAACAAAGGAGTCACCTGCCAGATTTCATATATAGCCTAGATTTTTTTTTTTTTTTTTTTACTAACACACTTCTCTGTTTTATTTTCCAAAATTGTTAAAAATACATAGAACATATCTGGAAAGGAGAACACAGGTAACTCAGAAGGGACAGTTTCAGTAGGGGATATATTTTTTCATGAATTAGGGTCGCAGTAGAACCCCAAGTTCTACCCCAAGTAGAACTCTATGCCTCTAGGCCTAAGAGACCCAATTCAAATCCTCCATAAGAAAATGCTCAGGGAATAACAGTATATTGAACAAGTTGTATTTGTGACATAATCAAACCAAATTTATTTTGTTTCCCACTGTTCCTTTAAAATGTATTAGTGGAAGTAATCATCTCCTGCATCTGGATTAAACATAGAGAAGCCCCATGATTTTATGATTTTTCTCTTTTCTCTCAGGCAGTAGAATATGCAGTTTTATAGGGCCTAAAGCTTAGATAGTTTGGGGTGACTTCCTTAAGGAAATGAACACTGAAATACAAATTACACTAAAAATGAATATTTATTCAGAAGGAAAAAACAAATCATAAAAACATGCACATTTCTAAAACTTTTCAAATACCACAAACATCACAAATCTTCATCCTCATAAAACATCTCTACTGTATTTGTATGAGTTACCTGTCTGAAACATCTGTGTAATACCTTTTTTTCCTTACATTTTTTGGCAACATTCCCTTTGATTACCTTCACATTTCAGCAATTTTGTGATGTCATTTTTTTCATTGTAATATATACATCAGTTTTTAATCATGATTTAGCAAAAAATGAGATTCATTCTTCTTATTTTAGAAAGTTTCTTGAGCTTACACCTTGTGTTAAAATTTTAAGATAATTTTTAACTTGGGGAAACTTCTATTAAGTTTTCTTTACACATGAGCTGTCAGATGTGGAAGAATTTTCCACGAACCAATTTCTGAGTCTGTATATTACAAGCCTTGTTTCTTCTTCCCGCATATTTTTGGTGCCAATAACAGCACGGAAACACTCAAGTCACAATATGACGTTATGACTGCACCCCTGCGTAATGGTGCCAGATGAGTCTATGCACTGGGCAGCAGGGGGATTGCTGGCAGCCGTTTCTACACCTGCATGGCCAGCAGTACATTAACTATGCATGGAAGCAAGTAAGAACATAAATATATTCCATGGAACCCAAATGAAAATATCAGCAACTTCTCCATGGCTGGATCCTAAAAGTGTGTCCATGGTCACATAAAAGCCACTTACCTGGAAGGCAAGTGTGATAGTAGGAAGTTAGAATGGAAGGGAACAGCCATGCTGATTGTGGTTCAAATATCATCTGCAAAATTTATGAAAACCAGTGCCCACGTGATCACATTGCTAGAGCTGATTCCAGGCTCCTAGCATTGAGGGACCCTGCAACTGGCATTGGTGTCTAAGTAAATATGCCTCTGCTCTTAGTTTTAATAGTACTATAGGTGGTATGCTAGGGCCAGCTAATAGGCTTGGGAGACCCAATTATGCTCCTCTCTCCCCACTGCGGTTTCAGTGACATCGTGTTGGTAGATAGAAATTGGCCATGGTGGGGAACTTACATTGCAGAAAAGGGCAAATGTCACAAATCAAGGCTTTCATTTTGGGGGGAACCACTTGTTATTAACCAGCACAGTACTTGTCCTATTGATACTTCAAGTACACATGTAAAAAGTGGAATGAACCAGTCCAAGATATAATCAATATTCAGAACTTGAATTAACATTAAATATTCTCTTCTCCCCAAACTCCAGCATTTTTCAGATGAGGAACCTATCCTAGGAATAGGTTTTGAACTTGGGATGGCTTCTCTCTTTTGCAGTTCTATTTTTCCAGTTACCAACAGCTTTAGACTGTCTGGAGATAAGCAGTAGAAAAGCAGCAAGAAGGTTTCCTATTTTTTGGTTGTATTTTATTATTTGGGCTCAGAGTTTAAACTGACTATTTTTCTTATGAGCATTTTAATTTGTTCTGTTTTGTTTTGACTTTTGCTGCATAGTCCTATTGCTGATGATTTATCTCCTTCAATTCTTTTAATCTGGGATGATTAGTGTCTATTTCTGGATAGTCATTTTCAACTTCTTCTATAACTTCTAGAAATCTCAGAGCTCACCTCTATCTTTCTGCTACTAGGGTCCTTCTACCTCATATATGCCCCCTTGAATAAGACCCCAAATAATGTTACACTGTTTCTCTCATCCATGTGGCCACAGTCTAGCCCACAGAAAACATGCATGTCTTTCTTTCCCAGATAAATTGTGAAAGTCCAGGCTGATCTGCATGCAGCCATTTCTATATCTAACATCATGGATCACATGGTTTTCTGAGCCATGAGTCAATTATAAACCCTCTGTGTCCATCTTCCAGCTTCAGAACACTTCTCAAATATGCCAAGCAGCTTTGTAGAAGGCCCTCTCACTTATCTGGAGGGGAAGAAGGTTACATCCTCCTACCCCACTCTCCTTGACTGGGAGTTTGTTATGGACTGAACTCATGTGTTGAATATGTGCTTTCCAAATTCATATGTTGAAGTCCCAACCCCCAGTACCTCAGAATGTGACTGTACTTGGAAACAGGGTCTTTGAAGAGCTAATTAAGTAAATTGAAGCCATTAGGATAGGCCTAATCCAATGTGACTGGTGTCCTTAGAAGAAGAGGAAATTCGGACTCACAAAGAGACACTAGGGGTGTGCAGAGAGAGTAGAGACCATATAAGGACACAGGAAGAGAATGGCTATCTGCAAGCCAAGAGGAAGCCTCTGGAGAAGCCAAACCTGCCAACACCTTGATATTGAACTTCAAACCTTCAGAACTGTAAGAAAATAAATATTCTTGGGATTAAGATATGGATATCTTTGGGGAAGAAGAGGCATTATTCTACCTACCACACAGGCCATCAAGATATGCCATAGTCAAGAGTTCTGATTTTCTATTTACACTGACCTTTGTTTGAATTCCAGGCCAGTAACAAAACATTTCTGTGACTTTGGGCAGCTTGCTTAATCTTTCTGAGTTTACTTTTAATGGGAAAATAATAGTGCCTACCTTGTAGGTTGGTTGTTAGAGTTAGGTAAGAAAATGTTTATAATATTCTTAGCATAGTGTCTGACATATAAAAAATGTTCAAAAATGTCAGCTATTATAATATTTATTGTCGATAACCGAATAAAATAAACTTACTTCACATCTTCAAGCATTTTACAATCAACGTTTAAATATCCCTTGACATCTGTCTTTCCTGAGCACTAGAGTAGACCAGGTTATAATCCAGACTTTCCTCAAAGCATTAACAGGAGTGTCCAACATCCTTGCAGTTTCTGATTAGATATCTCACAGTAAGGCACATGTTCTAATTTATTAGGGTGATAAATGTTCCCTCCGAATTCTTAAACGTTATAAAATTTCAACCATGATAGACAATAATAGGAATTTCCTACTCACGTCTCATCTTAACCGGATAGCCTTGCTAAACAAGTATCTTCAAAAGCAATTCTAGTTAAGCATCCTGTTAACCTTCTCCAGGATTAGGTCAGTCTTTGTTCCATCTGTTTTCTAACAGCATTTCATAGCTCACTTTACAGTTTTCTTATCTCTCATTAATGAATGCATTTATCCACTACTCTCCCCTGAAACACACACACACACACACACACACACACACACACACACACACACACACATGCAGTGCTGCCCCTTAACAGCCTAGTGAGAGTGGTAGCACCTATGATGTTCAGTAATAGACTGTTGGAATAGAAAATGAGATAATGAATGTAAATGTATTTTGAAACTATACAGTGCTCCATAAGTGTAAGACATCATATTGTTCATTGCTGATAACTGTCTTGTTAATGGAGATTTGACATGCTGAAGTGGTTAAGTATGACTCTATCTCACTACATGCATACACACCTCCCCTATAACTGTGCTAGCCACTCTAACTTTTATGACAAAAAGGGACTATCTGTTGTTCTCCTGGAAGAAGATTGTCTTGTTTATCACTTGGAGTAAAAGAAAAATTAAGAATGTCTTTGAAGTGATGTTATACTTAAACCCAGGGCATTCTTCCTGTGGCTATTGCCTCCATTGACATTAAAAGAAATCTGGTAATAATGTGTGTTTTTTGGTTTATATATCTGTTGCCACAATATTTCATTGTTCATTCTTATTCAAAATTAAATATGGAACTAAATAATGGTACTACTATTGCCTGCTATTCCTTCCTCTTATAATGTCCCTCTCATCTTTCTATCTAGTAAACACAACCTTCATATATGAGACCACCTCTCTTGTGAAGGCTTTTCTGATTTCCTTGGATAGTGAGTTTTAAAAATATTTACTAATCCTGAGTGCTATTATGTTCTTGCCCTGGCAGGAAACAAAACAGATAATATTCTTGTTTCCATAATGTTTAAATGTCAGTGTAGATATAAATAGTTTAAAAAAAAGTTGGTGTGTGTATTTTATATATGTGTGTATGTACATACATAGACATATACATATCTAGGTAGACAGAGAAGTAGATAGACAAATAGTTATAAGTGCTATAAAA
The DNA here is from genome assembly GCF_000442215.2 of Lipotes vexillifer. NCBI lineage: Eukaryota > Metazoa > Chordata > Mammalia > Artiodactyla > Lipotidae > Lipotes > Lipotes vexillifer. The sequence goes on along the minus strand of NW_006775753.1, from coordinate 115,569 downwards.
AAATAGAGTAGAAAAAGGTGCTATAGTCCCAGGGGATAGTGGCATTTTAGGATAGGTCTAAGGGAAGATCTGCAAGATCCAATTAATAAACTGAAGAAGAATATGCTAGAGGAGGGAAAAGGCAAATACTTTCAAGTGGGAAGGGAATATATTTGGTATGTATGAGGGATAGCAATAAGGCTAGTGTAAGTGAATAAGGCAAGAATTGTTGAAGATAAAGTTTAGAGATATTCAAGGTTCAGATTATTTAGTCTTGTTGGCTGTTATGAGAACTTAGGGTTTTATTCTAAATGCAATTGAATTCTAAATGTGGCAGATGATATGATGATCATACCAAAATTTTTAAAGGATTACTCTAGCTGTTTTGTGTAAAAAGTGGATGATGAGGGGCTTCCCTGGTGGCGCAGTGGTTGAGAGTCCGCCTGCCGATGCGGGGGACACAGGTTCGTGCCCCGGTCCGGGAAGATCCCACGTGCCACGGAGCTGCTGGGCCTGTAAGCCACGGCCACTGAGCCTGTGCGTCCGGAGCCTGTGCTCCGCAACGGGAGAGGCCACAACAGTGAGAGGCCCACGTACCGCAAAAAAAACAACAACAACAACAAAAAGTGGATGATGAGGAGTGCAAGAGCTGAATTAGGGAAACCAGGCAGAATTTTGTTGCAAGAGCTCTGAGAGATGACGGCAGCTTAGTCTTTTATTTTAGAAAGTGGTAACAAGTGGACAAATTCTGAATTTATTTAAAAAATAGATCCAAAAGCATGTGCTTTCAGATCAGATACGAGGTGTAAGAGAATATGAGGTGGCAAGGATAATTCCAAAGATTTGGTCTACACAGCTGAAAAGATGGAGTTACCGTTTGCTGTGATAGGAAGTCCATGGGAGATAGATAAATGGTTTTCTGAGTTAGCATAAAGAACGAGTCAGGTTTGGAGTAGACATACATTGCTTCAGACAGTCTAGAGTTGCCATTTATCAAGATGGGGGAGACTCTAGTGTAATACAGACTTCACTTGTAGATATTAAAAGCTTGAAGTTCTAATAGATGTTAAGTTGGAGGTAACAATTAAGAGTAGGTTAAATACACAGAACCGGATTTCAGGGAAAAAAAAGTTCTGTGTTAGAATTATACATTTGAAAGTTGTCAGTGCAATTATGATATTTAAAGCCATATGACTGGATGAGATCATCCAAGACACAAGTGTCAACAAAGAAAAGAACTGAGACAATTTATTTTGATGAGTATATTGAAGCCCAGTCTAATTAAGAGATTTCCTCTAGTTCAGCTAAAGATCTCCAGGGCCAGGATTAGAAATGCAACCTTCTTAATCTCCAGCCTATGTTCTTTCCAAAAAGCTTGCCTCTGCCTTGGGTAAAATATAAATATATATTTCCTGTGTAAATACGTATTAACGCACAAGACTAAACAAAGGCTAAGGCATCCATGTAGCTTTAAATATATCCAAGTATGTGGATTCCCAAAGGTATTCTTCACCTCAGAGCACCATGTAATCAACTGTCATTGTACAGAGCAGATTAACACATTCTAAGGTAATATACCATCATCACCATATTGCAACTTCTGCCAAAAGAAAAGGACAGTCATCTACTACAACTCCCAAATAAAAATCCTGAAAAGAAAGTTATAAAGTTCATTGCATCAAGGATATAAAATAATCTTACTTGTGTCTCTTTCAATGATCACTTTCCCCTTGTATTACAGTGAAATTAGTCACATATCTTTCCTGCTAGATAGGGAATTCCTGAGTGGCAGGAATCTTTTGTTATAGATATCTGTACCCTCCTAATCCTAGAAACTGGTTTCTAGCTGTTTGTCAACAAATGGTTTTTGAGGTTAAAAAAATAAAAAATTAAAGAAGAAGAAAAGTAAGATTAAAATATTGTGCTATTAACATTAACAAGCATGAGAATGGAGAGAATTTGCTAATTGACACTTATTAGTACTGATAGTGCATATCAGTCAGGTCTGGAGCAAGAAAAGATAGCCATAAGAAATGGAAAAAAGAAAGGTAGTATGGAAGAAAAAGTAAGCACAAGACAAAGAGAACCTGGAAACTTGTGAATAAACAAGAAACACCTAGTCAAGATGGGAGAGCTTAAAGACACAAAAAAGTATCACAGATGTCTCAAGGAATAGGGGAGATGGAAAGAGAGAGGTTAAAGAGGGTTGGTACATGGAGTAGTTGGACTTGCAAGAGCAGAGGAAAATTTTCTTATGAAATAAGAGAGAAGTAAACAGGTCAAGAAAATTTTGATGTAGAAAACAATTCAAATGGAAAGGTGAACTTAAACATAGTGAGGTGGGAAGCAAGGTCATTCTCTGAGAGTAAAGAAGATGGTGGTGTGTTTGGATAGTGTGAGAATTCTCAGAAAGTATTAGAACAGCCACTGTGATGAGTATGATAGAAAGTCCACAGGAGACAGGTAGATGGTTTTCTGAGTTAGAATAAAGGGTGAGAAACAGTATAAATTTGAAGTGGAAGCAATATTGCTTCCAACAGTCTTCAGTGAAAAAGTTTTACTAGCACTAACTTTGTAAAATATTTTTACAAGTACAATTGAAAATAATCAGCAATCTGAATAGATAATTTACTGCGTGTTCAATGCAAATATATCACTTCTTGGGTAATTTACAGTGTGCCGGGCTCTAATTTAAACGCCTCTCATGAAATAGCTCATTTTATCCTCCCCCAAATTCTATGAGATAGAATCTATTATCATCTCCATTTTAGATATGAGCAACTGAGGCACGGAAATGTTAAGCTTTTTAATCAAAGCAAACAAGTAGGCCAAGCTTTGAACTGAAGATCAGATGACATGGTCTTAAACATAGAGTGATAAGTGAGTGACCAAAAATAAATAAATGTGTGTGTGTGTGTGTGTGTGTGTGTGCGTGTGTGTGTGTGTGTAAAGTCTTCTTTCTTTTCTTATCAGGCTTGTGGTGGTAAGAAAAATGAAAGAGCTAAATCCAAAGCAGCTCTAGGCTAGAAGACCATAAGATAAAAGATATGAAATCAGAGGGCAGTATCTCTGAAAAGTGGAGAATTTCAAGTAGAAAAACACACAGTACATTAAGGATGAGAAAAATCCAGAAATATGTAGGGGCAACATGTTTCACTTGGGTAAAACAACAGTATATTTGGTAAAGAGAATTTTGGGGAAAAAGTCTTCTTACTTAAAGTGTTAATGGACATTAAAGTCACAACATAGAAATTTTAGTCAGGTTAAAAGTGAACCTCTGCCAGGATTATGAGGAGATACATATAAGCTAAAAAAATTATTCATTAGGGCTTCCCTGGTGGCGCAGTGGTTGAAAGTCCACCTGCCGATGCAGGGGACATGGGTCCATGCCCCGGTCTGGGAAGATCCCACATGCTGCGGAGCGGCTGGGCCCGTGAGCCATGGCTGCTGAGCCTGCGCGTCCGGAGCCTGTGTTCTGCAACGGGAGAGGCCACAACAGTGAGAGGCCCCCGTACCGCAAAAAAAAAAAAAAAAAAATTTACTCATTAAAGAATAATGTATTTTTTAATGTATTGGAATAGGTTAGGAGAAAGCCATTCACTCATTTATTCCTCTAATTCATTTACTTGTGTTTGTGCTTAGAATTGCTTCACTATTCTACATAATTTTATTCTGGGGCGGTTGGGAGATAAACATAGACAAATTTTGTTTATTGACTTTAGATGGCATCTATATAACTCTACCCATGAAGCATTTGGTTAAAGGGAAATTCTATTGGTTGTTAAACAGGAAAATGGATAATTTCTACCATCATAGGTAAGAAAGAAGGTTTAAGAACAGCTTTCTTGGCTTAGGTTCTGGAGCCCTATGTCCAGTGGGGCTCTCTTACCTACTAACAGGTGACTTTGTGTAGATTGCTTAGCCTCTATGGGCCTCAGTTTTCTCATCTGTACACTAAGAGTTGATTTTTGAGGCCCTTTCCAGCTCTAATAGCCAATGAATAGCTAATGTTAAGATTGTGGCCAAAACTACAGAAAAATATAATGATAGCTAACTGATGACGAGGACTCCCTTCTTGACCAAACTTTAGTCAGGCTCTTTGCAGCCCTGTTCTTCCCTAAGTCTTGTCCTTGGCCTGTTGAGCCCAGTTTATATAGAAACCTCCACTCTTGGTACCTAATCAATCTCCTCTTAATAATTTCCATCCACTGCCCCCCTCACTCTATATACATTGACTATATATATATATATATATATATATATATATATATATATATATTTATTTATTTATTTATTTTTTATTTTTTTTTATTTATTTTTTATTTTTTTATTTATTTGGTTGTACCAGGTCTTAGTTGTGGTAGGCGGGCTCTTTAGTTGTGGCTCACCAGCTCCTTAGCTGTGGCATGTGAACTCTTAGTTGTGGCATGCATACGGGATCTAGTTCCCTAGATAGAACCCAGGCCCCCTGCATTGGGACCATGGAGTCTTATCCACTGGGCCACTGTAAAACCCTAGCTATCTTTGCTATATTATAAGTTGAGCTCAGTTCTATACTGAAGTCTCTCTCTCCTAACTGCAATACCTCAAATATACTCTGAGTTGCTGATTTTAACAAATGTTCAGTGCAAATTCTCTCTGACATTGAAGATACCAGAACTGATCTTTACAACTACTGGATGTAAAAATTTGAGATGAACATAAAAAATAAGAGAGAGAAAGAATACATGGAATCTGATTTCTTCAATATTAACAAAGCAAATTTGAAAATTAATATTTGCATGTGTGTGTGTGTGGAGAGAGAGAGAGAGAGAGAGAGAGAAAGACAAAGAAAGATTGATTTTAACATAGAGTTATTGTGTACATTTTTTTTGGAAGGAAGGTATGGGATTATCTGTTTTCCTAAAAGATTTTGTGCACTAGCCATTGTAGAGGGTTCCTTTTTTCCCCTTTAAAATGAGGTTAAATAGTGTCTAGGTTCTAGCATTCTGATGGGTTAAATGGTATGTTCCTTTATTTTATTTGGAGTCTTGCAGGAATTAGGTAAAGTGTTGTGTAGATTGTGGAATTCTAGAACATATTTCTTTCCTTCTTTGTTATATCCTTGCTAAGTCATTTAAATTTTGCTTATGAGCTTTAACATGAAGATAATACATTTAAATATTAAAACATTATTTAGACTAGCCCATACTGCCATTTTTAAATAATGGATAAAACCTAATTCCTAATAGTACTAAGCTCCCCTGTCTCAAGAGGAATAACCTTTTCTGGCTTCACTGGGATTTTATGAATTATATTTATTTTAACAATATGTGTTTGAAAATAATACAATTCATGCTTTCATTCATGATCTTGAAAGGCATATTTACTGTTATGGAGAAAGTTTTCAAGCACATACTTAGAAAACAAAGATTAATGCCTAAAAATATTTTACACTAAGAAACCATCTGAGAAAGGCTGCATGTGCATAGAAATATTGCACAGGTATGTTGGTAAAAATTGCCGTGGTGATTGCAAGAGTCATAACTATGGAAGAAGGACTTTTACCTTCCATGAGAACATTCCTAAACCTTTATTTCAGACAATGACTTACTTGAGATTATTGAGTTATTTACATTCTTATACAGACCAAAAATAATTTAGCAATTTTAGAACACCAAAAACACTATCTTATATTAAAGATATTAACAAAAAAAATGAACATGCATTTCCTGAAACATCTGGAGCTCAACCAAACTGTCACCTTGGTTAACTTATTCATGATTGAAAGTGATATGGAGGGATAAATGGAAATAAAATCAAATTCACATTGGAAAGGAAGGCTAGAAATTCAAATGGCAACTCAAATAGATTTATCACAGGATATTCAGTAAGTGGAAAAATAAGTGTATATAAAAATCATAAAGGGATATTTAGAATACAAAGTAGCAAGCTTAAAATGTTTCTATGAAGTACTTATATATTAAAAACTCATACTTTCATTCTTTGATACTGAAATAACCTAAAAGCGTAACTTGGAGGAAAAAGGTACAAATAAATACAGATAAAAAAGGACATATGAAAACATCAACATTTAACAGGTGGAATATAGCTAACTCAACAACTACCAACAAGGTGATTTTCACTCATTTTTAAACTGCAGTGAAGATCATTAGTACCTTGACTTTATTCAGTCCTAGGTCAAGTTTCAAAGTAAAAAAGGTCTGAATTTGGTTCACTAAAAGATTTTCACAATTGCTTCTTTCTCTTTCTGAAACTTATTCTTTTCCTAAACAATTCTCCTTTCTGCATCCTAAAAGCCGGCTAGCTTGATTTTAGTTTATTGTCAACATACCCCTGTTAAGCTTATTATGTCTCCTAGGAGAGTTGCAATTTTAATAAGATTTTATATTATAAAAAGTTTTGTCTCTTTACAAAAACTATTATTAAAATAATACAATAAAGAATAAATTTGAAAATAAAACCAATTAAATAATAATCCCAACACAATAGGCCAACACTTGCTTTTGTAATTTGTGCTACCCCTTTAGTCTTTGACCATATACGCACATAATGTTCATATAATTTTGAGCTCTGCTTCTTTTTTTCTTAAGATTAAAATGTAAGATTTGGGATTATTAAATCATTTTCTTGTGTTTCAGTAACTTTTTGAAATGTAAATAACATCTTAGAGGTGAAAATTTTGTTTTGCTTTTGTATTTTTTTTAATAATTTAAAAATGGGTTTAAGAAATTAATGTGTAGAAGCAATTTTCAAGGTCTTCAGAATGGTGATACTGTTTTTCAAAAGCTTTGGACCAATTTACAATGCTATCAGTTAATGTATAAATGTACCAGTTTTACCCCTATCTCATTAGCATCAGGTATGTTCAATAATGTAATAGGTTTTAAATGTACCTTTTCAGTGTTTTAATTTGCAAGTCTTTACTTAGTAGAGTACTTGTTCATGCTACCAGATGTTTGTTTTCTACATGGAATTTTTTAAAATTAATTATCCACTCTTGTTATAGGTCCACTTACGTAACGGTATCATGATGCTATCAAAACTTTGAATATGTACTTTGTATTTAAAACAGCATCTATTTTTTAATGTTTGATGCATGCTTTATGTACTTTTCTTTTCTATATTGTTTAAATTTATTTGTGCAAATTTATATCAGATTCCCAGTGGTTTTAAACTTTTTTGACCATGGCAATGCAGGCACTGGGTGATATTTTGAAAGGCAGTGGATTTTTCTGGTTCTGTTCAAAACACATCAAATGGGCAACAACCTGATCTGCTCCTTTAGCATCTTTAGCCACATAGATTCCAGTAATGGGTTCTTTTATGCAGGGTGATGGTATATGAAGACTCCCAATAATAAAATGCATCCTAATAGGAATGTGTATTTAAATGAATAAAGACATTGAGATAATGTAGCAAAAATGGTTAAAAGACTGAGAAGGGAAGTAATGGTAAAGTTGTAAAATGTACAGCTTCTCAAATTGGAAAGGATCAGGCAAAGGCAAGTAACGTTTTGATGCTTGGGGAATGTAAGTAAAATGTAAAGGAATATAACTGTAAGTACTGAGATGAACTGAAGAAAAATTAAGCAATTATCAAATATTTTGGGCTTCCCTGGTGGCGCAGTGGTTGAGAGTCCGCCTGCCGATGCAGGGGACACGGGTTCGTGCCCCGGTCTGGGAAGATCCCACATGCCGTGGAGTGGCTGGGCCCGTGAGCCATGGCTGCTGAGCCTGTGCGTCTGGAGCCTGTGCTCCGCAACGGGAGAGGCCACAACAGTGAGGGGCCCGCGTACCAAAAAAAAAAAAAAAATTATCAAATATTTTTACAGTCAGCTCATATGCAGTATGTATATATACAATAGCTATTACTGATATTTTGTTTGAGTACTTTTCCAAACTTTTTTTATGAATAGAAGATTGAGTAACTCGTTCACATGGCAAGTCAGTGCCAAATTAAACACCTAGCTTACAAGTACACTATTTTTGTTTTGCTTTCAACTTTGGTTCCAGGATTTCCCTCAAATTATCCAAAATATTTCAAAACGAGTAGTGGAGGCTAAAGTATGTTGGACAGATGCAAAGAGGCTGGAAAAAATAATAACCAAAGAAAATAACAAAAAAAGAAACAATAAACAAGGAGCAACATTCTTGCAGTAGTTTCAATGATTTGGCTAATTAGAAAATCAAGTGCAGTGAAACCTGTTTCTGTGCACCTGGTGAATCCCACACACACCTCAAACCCCACAGCCAGAAAAGTAATATTAATTTTATTTCATCATTCTCTTGATCTAAAAGCAGGATTCATTTTGATAGCATCCAGATTTATTATGAAGTATTAATTAGTGAAGTTGTACTAACTTCACTGGTATGTATGGTTTTCATTTTTTCCCCTCTGAGATGTTTATGTCAAGTTACTATATAATAAATAACATTATTCATAAGTTCTCTTTGAAGAATCAAAAGACTTACTGTAACATCTGACTAAACTACATTTAGCAAAATTCTAGGTTAAATCTGAATTGATTTCTGACTTACTTGCTGATGACCTCTTCAACAATATTCATAAGACTTCTTTCCTCTAAATTCTTCCATTTTTCAGTATTCTTTCACTTCACTTTTTAAAAAATTTCCCAGCAGCTCCAACTTTTCAGGTTGAATTTGTACTATTTAATCCCTGATAAAATTTCCAGTAGCCTTGAATATATTTTTTAAAACAATGTGCATTTTATATTTTATCTCTCCTTCAACCATTATGAAGGTGATTCCACTCCCAGGTACGTAGAGTTGGGTGGAGACAAGATTCAGAGAAAGGGAATAGAACTGAGGAAGCACCAAAAGGAAATAAAGTGAAATGAATGCAAAAGAGAAAAACACCCTGGGAAATCTTTTGAAGCCAAGAAAATGTGTGTGTGTGTGTGTGTGTGTGTGTGTGTGTGTGTGTGTGTGTGTACTTTCTAATTGCTAGGACTCAATTCTTTATCCCTAAATGCAAATTCCATATAGATATTTTAGTTTCATTTTCATATTCTCTCCCAATTTTCTCAATGAATGTAAATTGAATATGCAAACCTAAAGTAAATATGGAGTTGTTTTCCAGACAAAAATATTACCTATTTTGGCCTGTATAAGAGTTTGGAAACAGATTCCAAATTAGATCCTGATGTTGACATTCTAACTTTTGGATCCTAGAGGATATAATATCAAGAGATGATAGGTACCAGTTTCATAACTATAATGAATACATAAGAAAAGGTAAAGCATATCTAATCTTTTACATCAAAGAACTGAAAATAGAAAATTTAAAGATAACATAGCAGAAATAATACTAAAATTAAGATAAATTTGATCAAGAAATGAGATTAAGATTGGCTAAAAACAAAGGCAAACAAACAAAAATCCTGAAAGACACAAATATGTAGAGACATAAGAAGAAGCAGAATGGTTTTTAAGTTGCTTAGCATTACAACCCCCAAATTTTAAGAGAATATTAAGGAGTAAAGAGATTTAATGTACTTAAATATTCATCCTTTCCTACATTAGGGAAATAAGTTAGCAACACTTTAAATAGCCCGCATGGGTTCTCTTTTCTTTGTAACAGCTCATCTTTTTCACTTTTGCTTAGGACTCTGAAATCTTCAGAACAAACTTAGAGCAGGTATCAGTGACTGGTTTTGCTTGCCTAAAGGAGTCAAAGAGTGAAAGAGCATAGTTAATGGACATCTAAGATGTCTGCCAGCCCAGGGCCACAGATTAGCTTTTATTCTAACACCTCCCAATTAGCTGCTGAAAAGTCAGTGTAAATCTGGTTTGATATGTAAAGAGTAATCAGCACCTTCATACAAACATGGAGTAGGGGGAAACTGATGTTAGCAGGAAAGTGGGTGCTAATATAAGGTACCTTGAAGGAGCATTAGACATGCAAAACTTTAGTAGATTTACTACACCATGGTCTAGATATGTTACTGTCTATCCCAAGTCAGGAGTTATTAAACTCAAATTTACTGGCCACTTTGGATCAATGCAAGGTCTTCCTGGCTAATGTAAAATCAAACAAACACATGAACAAACCAGCCAACCAAAAAAAACAAAAAAATTGAAAAAAAAAAAACCTAGGGGGCTTCCCTGGTGGCGCAGTGGTTGACAGTCCGCCTGCCGATGCAGGGGACACGGGTTCGTGCCCTGGTCCCGCAGGATCCCACATGCCGCGGAGCGTGGGCCCATGAGCCATGGCTGCTGAGCCTGCGTGTCCGGAGCCTGTGCTCCACAACGGCAGAGGCCACAACAGTGAGAGGCCTGCGTACCGCAAAAAAACCCCAAAAAACCTAGGTTACAAGTTCTTTTGAAATGAACTTGTAACAAACAGTGGAATTTCTATGGGAAGAACAAAGCTAATTAAAAATAGTGATAACAATCTCAGTTCCGGAAAAATAAAGTTCTACCACAGTCTCACTCCGCAACTCCCGAGCATTATACTGAATTCATAGGAACCTCACTTAACTCAGCTAAAAATTAAAGGGTTTGGACATGATGGACACTAAGATTCAGTGAAGATCTGAATTCCCAAAATTCTATATGATTAGGATTCTCAAACTTTTCATAAACATTGCTTTTATCCTTTCTATTGGAAAAACTTACACTATAAAATTACCAAATATTTAATGCTCAAATTTAATGCTCAAATTGAAGACCATCTAGTCTAATGTGTTCCATGACACTTATGAATGAGGAACAGTAAATCAGACAATATACCCAACTAAGGGTACATGTTAAAATTATTTCTTTTCTGTTTTCTTGATGTGTAAATATACTTGTCTAATGAGTTTGGTAAACACATTCATTTTTATTTTAAAACACAGTAAAATATATGTATAATGTGTCATCAGGAAAGCTGATTAAAATCACATAATATGTCTTTTTCCTGATGTGTTCTATTATACTTTGGGTACAATAATTTATGTAGCATACCAACTGGTATAATAAGAGCCATGCTATATTTTTATACCTTAATTATAAATGTATTTATTTATTTATTCATTCATTCTATTGATTTAATGAGCACTTACTAGGTGACAGTAATTACACAAGCATGGTCGGAGGGCTCAACTATACATAATATAATCCTTGACTTCAAGGATTTTAGTACGTAACTAACTTTAGTATATAAAGTATGAATCTCAGAAAAAACTCAATCATTTTAGCTACTTTTTAAATAATAAATTTCTTTCCTTATAAACAGTAGAAATGATGATACTACTTCCACTCAGACAGTGTTCTTATATATTGTTTCCACCACTCATTTCTCTCAGCAATCTTGCAGGTCAATGTTATCATCAAAACATATCAACCAAGCTTAATGTTATTCTGACTGAGGAGAAAGCACATATCCTTCACCTTTTATTGATCAGTTGTTAGGAGAGGAAATGTTGGTAAGGTGTACATAATAAAAAATAACAAATAATACATTTTAATTTGTGAGCAAAAGACACTTGGACAGACATATAAAATAAAACAATATATAAAATAGATAGGTAGATAGATAGATATAAAAATCAAGAGAGAGCATGCCCATAAAAAGTTGGAAAATAAAACAAAGAATAAAAGACAACCGCAAAGCAAGGGCAATATTTTTAAAAATAAATAAATAAATAATATAGCATAACACAGGCCTGAATTCTATTGGAAAGATGCCAGAGAACTACTCTTGCATCTCTGAGTAGCAACAGATGAAGAAGCCTTTTGGATGATGCTCTGGGCCCTAGCTTCATCCACAGAGGCCACTAAGGCTTACTGATGATCCAGGAGGGATAAAAGGGTTGGGATAAAGAATGATAGCACCAATAGTGACAGACAATCTGATTACAGAATCTTAGGTCTCTATTATTACTTATTGAATTGTAGCTGTAATGACCTTTCTTAATACCATTGAGTTATTCATTTAATTGTATATGAGAGAAAAAATAACAAAATAAAATACCTAGAGGAGGGAGTCAATAGATATGATTTTGTTTCCTTGGAGAGCCTGTACGAAAGCCAGAAGCTCCCAGGCAGATTTTCCAAGCGCTGCATTGCTTGATCATGAATGTCCCAGACACTTTGAAGGACTGTGCATCCAAAGAGTGATGGGCTATACTTTCACATGGACAAACAGCAGGCCAAGGCTTTTTATTTTCTCTAGATTCTTCATGTCTTCATTAGTCTGCTTTCCCATGAGCTTTATGGGTCTCATAGGTGCTTCAGTTACGGAGTATGTACAAACCATGAATAAGTAAGCATGCATTTTAGTAACATTTACTGTAAACTGACTTCTTATGCCACTAATACAGATGCATATTGTATGGAAAGGGATATTGTATGTTAGACATCAGAAAGGCGGTGACTTTTTAAGAAAAATCTTTATTTTACATTTATATCTGTATTTATTACCTTCCTAAGCTTGAATTTTCTAGTTTAGGCTACCAAAAGTTATCAAACCAGAGAAAATATGTTAAAAAATTAGATAATTTTACCTACATATAACATTGTCACTATTTATATTTTTTAACTACTTTCAGCAACTCTACCAATAAAACTAAAGTATTACATCAGTAAACTAGAGTAAAACATATAATTTAAAACAGTCTTTCAAATTTCTATATTTACATGAACTGAAAAGGTAAAATATAGGCAATTCCAATTTAGTATTAATCGTAGAGTGGGAAGCAGCCTTAAATATTATACATTTCAGATTCCCATTCTCTTCTTCAATATCTGGAATATGAGACTCAAGCTGATATTCACTTTTACTGTAGATAGTATGGAATAGTGGTTAACAACATAGGCTCTGAACAGAGCCTTGGCAAGTCCTGCCTTTGCCACCTTGGACAACCCTGGAAAACTTACTAAATCTACTTTTGCAATACTGGACAAATTACTCAATTTCTCTGCCCCACCATTTCCTCATTTTAAAAGCAGAGATCATAGTAGTACCTACCTCATTGGGTCAATAAGGACATTAAAATGAATAAAGCACTTCAGACAGTGCCTGAAGTCAGACAGACTGACTCACAGTTGAATCTCCAAAATCTTTAGCCTTTATTAGAAGTGTACTTTTAGAGCTCAGAAGTTTACCCAATTCTTTGTTGGATAGTTTTTAATGCAGAAAATCATTCCATATATTGAACCAAACCTACTTTCCTGGAACTTTGGTCTCATTTATGTTTTCAAAGGAAGAAACTTAGTGCCTCTTTTATTTAATAGTTATTCATAATTATAAAGTACTGCTCATGTCCACTTTTTTCTTTTTCTTTTTCTTTTTCTGGTGTGGGATGAAACATACCTAGCTTCCCCATATATAATTTTTCCAGATTATTTACCATCTAGCTTCCCTCCTCTGTATAACTCCAACTCATTAACATCATTCTTCAAAGATAACATTTAGGAAATTATATGAATATCCAATTATATACATGTTTATTATCATTTCACATTGGAAATATTGTTTCCTTTGATATAATTCAGTTTATCGATTATTTTAAATGTAGAACATCATATTTTTATATTTTTATTTACTCATAAAATGATAGAATAATATAATATCAGAGTTAGAAAAGACCTTAATAATCAAATAGTCCAAATCCTAGTTTTACAAATGAACAAATAATAACTGATGACTAGAGAGGGGAAACTGTTTTACTACGGTCACATGGCTTATTTTCCTAGTATTGATGGAACCAGGACTGGGGCCCAAGTCCAAAACCTGTAGGTTTTAACTCTGGTGCCAATCGTAATCAATTGTTAGTCATTTTCTTGAGCAAGATCTAAAATTTTATTCTGTTCCTAGGGAAAGAATTAAATTTGATTAATTTAAGTATGGTAGTAATTGGGTGAAACAAAAGAGTTAATTGGAAATGTCTGCCTTGGGCAAAGGAATAGAAAGTGGTACACACTTACCATATATTTGTTATTTTTATCTAAAATTCTCTTAATCCAGACAGTTCCAATACTGAAATTGATTTTTCTGAATTTCACACTTCACATTTATCAGGTTATTAATTATTATTTTGAGCCCCTCATTCTAGTCTGTTGACCTATTGTCAAATCTTGATTCTGATATCAAATATGTTTGCTCTTTTTTATATTCATAGGACACATACAAATTTGATAAGTACAACTATATATTTATCCAAATCATTCATTAAAATGTAGAACAAGAGTATTTTCAATACTTTAAAAATATCTGTCTCACATTTTCCTAAATCAAAACTGAAAACAAATATTATTCCATCTGCCTAGGGTGTATATAACAGCAGTCTAGCAGCAGGTCTAACAAACAAGTCATATGTTCAGCCACTCCAATTTCCTCTTTAATATGATTTCATGGGAATATAGTGTGAAAAGAATAATTAATTACATATACTTACCTTAGAAAATACTATTGTTTATTCATGATTAAGGGGTAAAAGGAAGGATGAATAAGCAGTTTAGGGGAAGGAGTATATAGAAAAAAATTGCTAATGGCAGACAGTGGTGGCGGGGGAGATTATAAGATAAGAAGACTGTTTAAAAACTAAATCAAGGCATGAACATCAGCTAGACCAGAAAAGCTAAACTGCAACCCTGAAAAGGACTTCCCACTTTCCTTCACTATGAGGTAGGGTAATGCCTAAAGCATCCAGGAAGCTTCTAGTTCTGAAGTGGAGCAGGTCACAGAAAGCCCCCAGTGTTTATGGCCAGTTCAAAACATTTTACTCCTGGGACCAATAAAGGAGTAAGTTGTGAATATTAAAGCACTAGCCAGCATGACACCTGGTTGCCCAGGAAATATTTCGTCCGCTATGCCTTAAAGGAAGCTTGCTTATGGGTCTTTTAAAATCTGTACTGGCTTCTCATTGCTATTAGGAGGAAACTATGAAGCAAACAAAGTTAAGCTTTAGGTTCTTTCTCTAGTTACCACAGAGTCAAATATCAGGGATTCTTTTTAATATATCTGTCTTATACACTGGGTCATTACTATTCCCTCTCTATGCTTGTCCCAAGACTAAAAAACAAAAATAAATAAAAACATTAAATACTCCAAAAATACTCCTCATGCTATGGGAATGATTACAGCAACCAGCACCTGGGTGTCTATGTACACAAGGGGCCACTGCAGTTGTGTGTATTTCTACTGCTTAGTCAAGGCAAACAGCAACCAGCTGGCTGTAACGAGCTCAGACTAATAAGCATAAAATCAACATAGGCTGATCCAGGCTGAATATCAGCATCTGTTAGGCCATTGTCTCTGCTGATATGTCTGACTGAGCAGAAGGAAGAGCTGAATAGACAGTCTGCTGTAAGGCAGAACACAAGATGAGGAGCCCCTAACCACCTGCCAAGTTTTAGCGGAGGAGCAATGGGGGAAAAGAGGGTAGTCAAACCCACAGAGAAGGTGCCTCATCCAACCTGTAAACCCTGTGTCCTTTTCTAGTTGGATTTTTCTATAGGCATAGCTTTTGGCCAGTTTCAAACAAAAAACAGTAAAAAAAGAGCCATTGATGAGTCAAGAATTAGGATAAAAGATTAGGAGTTGTAAAATAATTTCGTGCATCATTACCCTTACCAGAGAGAGCCAGATGAACAAACATGACAGACCATGCACCACTGCACCAAGCAATGAGGTTTTCCTTTGATCTGAAGAAGTAATATTAAAAAATTAAGCATTAATTCTTACACTGGATATGGGAACAACTTTACCTCTCCTTGACTGTTTCATCATTCTGCTGGGCTTCTGCTCCTAGCTTAGCTCCATCCCTGGGCATATTCACCATTTCCGGTGACCTCAGAAGCACTCAGGACCTTAACATTATGCTCAGATTCTTCTTGAATCTTGATTACTCTACAAAGTAAACTCTTCATCTCTCTTGGGAGGATGGCCTCTTGAACGATAATTTAAAGACTAAGGCAGAAAACTGGTGAAAGAAAAACAAATGGTCTCCTTTCCAATTTCTCCTTTCCAATCTATGCCAGATTTGATTTTTTAAAATAATTGTTTCCTCTTAGTATTCCTCAAAGAAGACTGAAAATCACTTGGCATTTTTTAACAGTGTAAGAACATCATATTTCTGTAAAGCATTTTATAAAATGGAAGCGTTTGAATACGAAAGCTTAGTGTATTAAAAAGTGGTGTTTCAAAAGTGAACTAGGGGTATGTATGCCATTTGTACTGAAGGCTAGCAGAACATGCCACCCCAAAATATATCGCTTTGCTATGTTGATTATTTTGAGCTATTGGATCTTGAAAAATAGCAAATGTAGGGAGAGGCTTTCTCTGGGCTTCCCTTATCTGCCTAAAGACAGATCTCTAAAAGGAACTCAATTGTCATAAATCCTCTCCCCAGGGAGCTTCATCAAGCAGGGAAGATTGACTCTTATCACAAGAGAGGAGACTAGAAGTTGACACCACTTCTGGACAAATTGTGTCACAAACTATCACATCTCCTATCTATTCTTCTAAGCACCCATTCATCTTTCCTGGAAATCACTCTTCCCTCAGAGGCCTACATCTCCCCTCACCTTTTCCTATTAAGATGATATTTAATCCTGAATTCCAAACTACCTCAGGGAGTTACTCATTTTTCCCTGGGTGTCTCCCAGGTTTTTTTCTTATTAATCTGTCTTTTATCACAGGGGTCTCAGCTAAGAACTCAGAAGAGTAAAGGGAAAATTATTTTCCCCCCATAGTATGCAAACATTCAAACATTTGTGTGGGAACTAAACAGTATATAAATCATGAAGTCTTTTTTTTTTTTTTTAAGAAAATCCAAAGAAACTGCTCTCTTGGTTCAATAGGAGACATGAAGGATAATAGCAAGGAGAAGCAGAAGAGAAAGAAACATAGAATTTGGACTATTTAGTGTAAATTCAGAGTAAAGAGTAGTTTTTTTTTTTTTTTTCCCTTGCGTTATGCGGGCCTCTCACTGTTGTGGCTTCTCCCATTTGCGGAGCACAGGCTCCGGACGCGCAGGCCCAGCGGCCATGGCTCACGGGCCCAGCCGCTCCGCGGCATGTGGGATCTTCCCGAAACGGGGCACGACCCCGCGTCTCCTGCATCGGCAGGCGGACTCTCAAGCACTGCGCCACCAGGGAAGCCCAAGAGTAGTTTTTGAACCAAATGTGATGATTCATAAACTGTGAATCACTCCAGGGGGAAAAAAGATTCAGGCTGCAAATTGGCTCAACATTTTTATGTTTTCTAATTTTTCAGAGTCAACACAGAGCACATAAAAAAAACCCAAAACCTTGTAAATCAGTGCTTTTCAATGTTCTCTGTGCCTCAGAATTAGCTGGCTAATTTTTTTTTTTTTAATTAAAGCTTAAACTTTATACCCCTTCTTCCCTCATCCTATAGTTTAATTTGAGTGGGTGGGGCCCAGGCAATAGAAATTTTAAAAACTATTCAGGTGATTTTGTTCCAGCCATTCCTAAGAACTACTTATGCCATAAAGCGAAAAATGCCCTAAAAGAACAAGGGGGAAAATGGAGAAAAGAGACTTGGGGTACTACATAAACTTACCTTTACATGCTTTCAGGATTCATGAGTGTGTAGTTTTGGAAAGTTTCCACTAGACAATGACACTATAGAGCAAAGACCCCAGTCTCTTCAGATCCTTGAACTTCATATACCAAGCTTCTATAAGAGGAACTAGAAAGTAAAGCTTAACCAGCTCATTTGCTACAGTTAAGACTTAAGAAACTGATCTTTAGAGAGATGAAGTGACTTTACTTATTACCTATGAGGAACTGTATCTCAGATTGGAGGTCTGATATCCTTTCTTCAGGACCTATAGCTCTGTGACCATGGCTAAAATAAGAAAACTATCAATTTCAGAAATGTCATTATGAGTCTAGAGAACTCTTATCTTGAAGTGTGGGTCTAAGTGCCATGTTTCTCACATGAATTTGGAGGAGAAGATGACAGGGCAGAGGGAAGAAGAAGGAGGCAGGACTACTTGAAAGACGCCTAGTTGTCTGAGAGCCAAAGTGCTCATTTAGTTTAGAAAGTTGAGTGAGACAACTGTGTATTTATATATAAGAAACAAATATATACTTCACTGCCAACAAAAAAATAAATTACAGTTGTATAAAAGACCCAAAAGTGAAAAGGCAAA
This sequence comes from Lipotes vexillifer, assembly GCF_000442215.2. Classification (NCBI taxonomy): domain Eukaryota; kingdom Metazoa; phylum Chordata; class Mammalia; order Artiodactyla; family Lipotidae; genus Lipotes; species Lipotes vexillifer. The sequence continues at coordinate 97,460 of NW_006775753.1, read as the reverse complement.
TTTTAAAAATTTTAGAACAAAATATAGCACATATTTAGGGCCTCAGGGTAAAAGGAGATTTCTTAAGTCAAACACAAATGTCACACTTCATAAATTTTTAAAATCGTAAATGTTACGATTTTATATACATTCATGCAATAGAAGTTACCATTAAATAACTAAAATTTAAAGACACAGGCTAGAAGAGAATACTTCAACAATATATAACAGGGAAAGAATTAGTACTCAGAATATATAAAGAATACAATGTAAATTTTTAAAAATGAATAGAGGGCTTCACTGGTTGTGCAGTGATTGAGAATTTGCCTACCAGTGCAGGGGACATGGGTTCGATCCCTGGTCTGGGAAGATCCCACATGTCATGGAGTGACTAAGCCCGTGAGTCACAACTACTGAGCCTTGCGTGTCACTGTAAGGTCCGTTGGCCAGGGTGAAAGGAGGCCCGGGGGGTAAGAGAAAACATCGACCAGTGTGAGGAAGGAGAGGCATTGGGACATAACGACCTCACCTGTTCTGGGAATCAACAAGAGACTCTGACTTCATGACCAGAGACAATGGGGCTGACGGGAAGGGAAGCGGGCTTACGCCCCACAACAGACCAACCAACACCTGGCCCTGCTGTATCCTCACCAAATAAGGAATTACCCTGTATAGCAAACCACCCCCCACCCCTTGCAAACCACCCTTCCCTTACACCTCAATAAAAATCTCCCATGCCTAGGACTGGGCACGACTTCTCTGGCCCCTTTCTCTCAAACCAGTGAACCTCTCCCGGGAGCGCTCCCTAATAAAGCTCACTTGAAGCTTTCCTTTGTTTTCGCGGTGCCGTTTGTTAAGCTCTGACCTTACAGTCACAACTACCGAAGCCACGTGCCTAGAACCCACGCTCCACAACAAAGAGAAGCCACCACAATGAGAAGCTCGCACACTGCAATGAAGAGTAGCCCCCGTTTGCCGCAACTAAAGAAAGCCCAAGTGTAGCAACAAAGACACAACGCAGCCAAAAATAAAGTTTTTAAAAACAAAAAAGAATAGAAAAAATGGTCAAATTTACAATTTACAGAATAAGAAACTCTAATGATCAGTAAACATATGAAAGTATGCTCAACATTCATTAAGGAAATGTAAATTAAAACAATCAGAAAATACTCTTTAGCACTAACCAAATTTGCAAGATAATTAATATCTGATAATTTAAAATATTGACAAAGGATAGAAAAATATGAACTTTTCAGTACCACTAGTTGGAGTACAAATTGTTCCAATTCATTTAGAGAAAGAGTAATGCAGTAATATCTAGCAGCTGTACATATATAAGACCAGAAATTTCATGTATAGGTATATAGCCTTGTGAAAATCTCACCAGTACACAAGAAAATGTGTAGAAGATTATCCACTGAATCATTGACTTTTATTAGCAAAATAAAATGTAAACAGTCTAAATATTCACCAACAGGACACTCTGAATGTAAACTGTGGTATATATTCTATATTGGAATCCTGTAGAGCTGATAAAATAAACAAACAAAGCTATATGCATCAACACGTATATTATATATTTGAAAGTTGCTAAGAAAGTAGATCTTAAGAGTTTTCATCACAAGAAAAACAATTTGTAACTATGTGTGCTGATGGATGTTAACTAGACTTATTGTGGTGATCACTTCACAGTATATACAAATATCGAACTGTCGTGTCATATACCTGAAACTAATATAATGTTTATGTCAGTTACATACATCTCAATGTTTTCAAAAAGAAAAAAAAAACAATAAAATCGAATGAAAAAAGGGAAGAGGCAGTAGAAAAGGAAGAGAAAACGGAAAGTTCATTGCTTTTGACCATACAACTTCCAGAGTCAGTGGAAAAACATTGCAGATACTATAGTAAGCTGGTTTAATAGTCTTTAAAGTAAAACAAATCTGAATTCAAAACCTTTATCAGACAGTTACTTTCAATGTAACATTAGACAATTGCTCAGTCTTTGTAAACCTCTTATGCTCTTCTACAATATAAGAATAGTAAAATCTAACTTATGGAATTGTTCCAAGCATTAAATTAGACAAAGGAATATTTAAAACTTTTCCTCACTTAAGGAAACTGTTCAATTAAAAAAATTAGATTACTTTCCCCATCTTCATTTTTCCACCTTTTAACATATTGTACTAAATGCTAAAAATAATATATTGATTAATAAGGATATGTACTCTACCCCTACAGAACCTATGACCTTTACAAACTAGACTTGAAGACAAACTCACACCAGCTGCCTCAGAATCTCTGTTATGGAACTTTATATGCTTTCATTCAACCAGCTGAGCAATTAAGGAACTGAAAACAATTTATCAGACAAGAAACCCCATAATCATGAAGAGTATTTCACTCTAGATGTGGATGCTGTCATTATCATAAAGGTCAACTCTTTAGACAAGCTCTAGATGGGGAGTCTTTCAGGGGAGAGGATATATTGGACTAATACCTTGGCAGTAGTAGATGACTATGTTACATTACCAAGCTAGGCTTATATTACACGCACTAAATATTGGCTAAATAAAGGTAATGTGCCCCATTTTTATTTATTACTACTTTGTGGATATAGAACCGTTTCAGAGCATTAGGTTCATAAATAAGTGACCACATTCTCTTGCAGCTTCTAACTACCAAATTTAGGATTTGAGTTTCTTACCCAGCAGTCACCAGCATTCAAGAAGAAATATGGGGATTGAGAAAGAAGTTTAAGGTATGTATCACTGTTGTCCTCAAGGTCTCTGTCTCTCTGTCTGTCTTTCTCTCTCTCATTAGAAACTTCGATGACAGCATTTTACAACAGCCTAACAAACATAGAGTAAACTTTAAGAGAGATTTTACTGAACAAAATAGATTGTTTTACTTATGCACATAGGAGCCATGGTTAAACTTCAACAATATAGGTTGTAAATTGCAAACTAAAATATAAATGTAGCTTTTGGAAGTTCAGAAACTGTGTTAGCTGTGCTTAATGCAAAATAAAAGCCCCGCAAAACAAAAACAAAAAAAAAAAACCACACACACACACCCTCATTCCTACTCAATAAAAACTAGTTATTTAAGATTTTAACTCCTGGAATGATGCAAAGTTGAGCAGAAAATCACCTTCTAGTAACATTACATAAAGTGATTTTGATAAGGTGTTTGAATTGAGCAGGTCCTTTGCTAATATACTTAAACAAAACAAAGAAAATAGAAACAAAGAAAACAATTAAGAAAAGAAAATAAAGAAAAAATGAAAGAAATAGGAAAAGCAATGTTTGTTTAAGCAGCATTTAATATAAATATAGAATATTTTCTTCAAGAGAACTTGTTCAGATTAGTTAGGTCAAAGTCATATACTGGTAGCTTGAACATTTTGTTAGAAGTGGTAAAACTAATTTTCAGTGAACCAAAAATATGGTCAAGCTCTTAGCATGTATTCATTAGATAAATATTTATAGAATGCATTCTTCATATACAAAGATGGAAAAAAGTTAGTCATAACTCTCAAATAACTTATGCTTTATTATATAAAAGAAACAACATGTACAATATAATGAGAAATACATTAGTAAAAATCTTTTCAGGTGTATTTTTTAATCAGAGTTTTAAAGGATGAATCTAAGAGGATTAATTAAGGAAAATAGCAGAGATATCTCATCCTAGTAAAAAGGAAAAGTACAATTGTAACGAGATATAAAATTGTGGTGTGTACGTGAGTTAAAATGAGTAGTTGTATACAAATAAAGTAGTTGTATGCGATCTCCTGATGGCATTAACACTAGTCTTCCAGTACTAGTCTGATTTCTCAATCCTACCTTCCAGTTGAAGGGGAATGTCATTCTCTTCTGTCATGACATCTCCTCTCTCAGATCAATGTATGCATCATTATATATGGCCATTTGGCTCCATTCTCTAATCTCCCAGAGAGAGGTTCATGTTTCAGTGTAATCGGTATAGCAAAGATTACACAGAAAATTTCAAGCAGGCCATGGGGGAAGAAGTTTTCTTTTATAATTGATCTTTTGTTCTGTGTCTGGTCCCACTCATCCACATATTCTGAGCTCCATATGACCTAAATCAAACAATGCAATGCTCTTAAACTTCATGCCAACAATAACTTATGCTTAGTTTTTCTAATTTACATTTTAAAAACAGTTTACCCATATTTTACATTTTCCAAGTGAACTATTAAAAAGTATTAGAATGTCATTAGTTTTTTCTTTGAATGTTGTTCTCATAAACCATGATGAACTAGGAAACATCTCATAGCTCCAGAATGTTTGTTTTTTTGCAAGTTTTATCCATGCTTCGTGGTTTAAGAAGTCATGTTATGTCCCCATTTATAGTACTAGATTTCTGAACACTGTTGCAAAAAGAGAATTTTTCTTCTCCTTGCTTTACTATCTTAAACCTGTTTAATGTGCAAGTGAAGTAAATATTTCCTATTAATCAAAAGATTGCTAGAATATTGTGTTAAATTTGGGGTTTACAAATAACCCTAGTTTATAGTATATGGCGTTGACCTTTACAAGAAATTCAAGAAGGGAGCACGTGATAAATTTTTAATTAGTTCTGTGTGTTTAATGGAGGATGAGATCATAGCAGATAATTTGAAAGGAATGTAATTAAATGAAGTGATGTGAATTGTAGAAAAGTGAAGTGAATTTAGGAGCTCCTATTAGGTAGTTTGGATCAGCAGTGTCTTTATTTCCTCTTGCCTCTGAAGTACAATAGAAGCAACTTACTAGCAAATTTAAGATTGAGAGCCATTCATACACCTATGAGGTATAGTTAGGAGGAATAAAATATTGGAAGAAAGTCTTATGTTTTCGTGGCTACATGTTAGTAGTAAGTTTTTCAGGGTTAAAAGGTAATTTCTAAGCAGGACCAGCTTCATTCAGGGAGAAATTTATCTAATCATTGTGATCTGAGATAAGTTCTAGACAGTATGTCCTTTCAAAACCCACAACATGTCATTCCACAAGAGACGCATACTTCTGGATCTTAAAGGTTTTTATTTTCAAGAAGTTCCTATTATAATGCAAATTGTAGCTAACCGACACTATAGGTTCACTAAATTCTTTTCATAATTAGTTGGCAGCATGGTTTGAGTAAGACTGATGGAAATGAAGCTCAGAATATTTTTTGAGTTAGCGGAAGAGTGAGAGGGGAACTTTGGCAGAAGAAAGAGTTTGATGTCATTAAGGTAACCTGAACATAGAGGAAGGATATCCAGTGATCAAACAGAAAACACCAAAATGTTTTGGTCAGAAAGATCACTTAATAGGAAAAACTCAAGAAATGTCCTTAAAACAGTTAGAGGATTTCAGCCTGATGGAAAGCCTTTTTTAATCCAAAATCTCATTTCATATTGACAAAGCCAGAAAAAAACTTTAGCCTACCTACCCTGACACAGCAGATCAAATACCAGTCTGTAACCAATCATTTTCATAATAAATGACAGTGGTTGGCATAACTAGTGGCTTAAATCCCTGATTTTTGAAGTCCAACCATCTGTATTCCAAATTTTGATCTTTACTACCAAGATAGGTGGCCTTAGGCAAATTACTTAATCTCTCCAATTGTCAATGTAAATTTGGGATGTTGCTAGGGAGTCAGAAAGGAAACAAACCCATAATAAACATAATGACTGCTTTGAAAGTAGTAGAAGGGGTAGCACAGAAAAAGAAGCAACTTAGTTTGCCTAGGGGAGTTAGAGAGGCCTTCTCAGAAAAGGTAAATTGAACTAAAATCTAAATAACCTGTAGGAATTTGCTAAGTGTATAAATCTGAGCTGTGAACTTCTGGTAATGAAAACATCATGCAAAGGCTAGAAGATGTGAGCGAGCATGGAGCCATCAAGGAATTTAATATGGCTGGAGTTTAAGATGCAAGAGAGACATAATAGAAACAAAGAGGCAATGGAGAACTACAAATTATTCAGAGCAGGGGAGTAACACTAGTAGATTTGCTTATTGGAAAGGTCACTCTGGTGACACTCCGAATTACGTCAAAACAATATTACACAATTTCAACTAAACATTGAGGAGAACCTGAATTGGGGCAAAAGATAGAAAACAACAGACAAATATAGGAAGTAGAAGCAACAAGACTCAAAAATAATTTGGTGGAGGAGAGGAGAAGGAAGTTTTCTGGAACGACTTCTGAGTTTCAGCTTGAGCATCTGTTGGGTAGTGTTGCCCATCATTAAAACAAGGACCACAGATTCAATGCACAAGGTAAAGAGGCAGACCACACCAAGCCATGAGGAAACAGGACTGACACCTGCTTCCCCTTTGAAGACCATGAGCAGTTATAGCAAGCATTTCTGTGAGAAAACACTGAAAGAAAGCAAATCTCCAATGATGAAAAGTTAGTACCTAACAAGTAGCAACAATAAAAGTTAGAATTATATGAATACAACTGTACTAAAATGTGGATTTTGAGCCATTGTAGAACAAAGGTCTCACAATTTCTATAAAAGGTATGAACATGGATAATAGGAAGTCATTAACCTGGGAAGCAAATGATGATTAGGCAAAGAAGAGAATACGGCTCTTGTAAAGACAGAGATATTCCCCTCAGCCTCATCAGATTAAGTTTCAATTCATTGGAGTAAAGGAATTAAAAACTGAGAGCATCCTGCTTCTCAGTGCTATTTGTAGTGTGTTATTTGTAACCAAACTCAGTTCATTTTTCAGTAAAATCTATATAATTATTATCCAGTAATGTAAGCTGAAATATTATCAAAAAAGTTTGTTTTCATTGTGAAAAAACCCCACAAACCTATATTAAACAACCTTTCAGACATACTGACGATAGTTATGTGGCTGGGAATTAAATGGACAAATGTTTCCTAAACTAGCGAAACCAGGCTAGTAACTTCTCCCAACAATTTAAAAAGTCATTCTAAATAAGTATATTTCTTCCTTGGTAAGCTAAGATGGATATGGAAAGTTATGAAGAATAAATTTTTTGATCCCAATACCTTACCTAGGACTGGTCCTGGACTATATGCCTAGGGTGTTTTTCTGCAAATCTGTGGATAACTCCCAATAGAAATCCAGTATTAGCCTGTTAGTGACCAGAATCATTTTTTTAATGAGAAAATAATCAAATGGGAAGCAGAGCTTGACAGGATAAATCATTCAGTTAGTTGTAGGGGCTCTAAGGTTACATGAGTAAATTTCAGGAGAGGGTTCTTAGCAGCTCCATGCCTCAGTGTCTCTAGTTACAGCATTGTATATAACAAATGTCTGACTGTCCTCTGTGAGAAAGTAAAAGGAAATGTACCATATAATCCGATGTAGTGTTGTCCCCTTGCTGACATTAATACAGCAATGCAGATACAACTGGAAAAGACCAGTATAATTTATCTTTAGCCTGGAAAAAAACAGTATAATTTATCTTTAGGCTGGAAATCTCCTGATGATAGGGCACATTTCTATTAGGTCTGCTTTTTGAACTAGTGCCAAAGGATGTCAAACAAATCCAGTAACAAGCAAGATAGCTATTTTTACCTTTGCGATTTCTCCTTTCACTTTGGGTCCTTGTGGCGCGCACACATTTGCTATACCACACACTTGAAAGTGCTGAATCTTCATTTAACAGTTGACCCTTGAACAACTCAGGGGTTAATCTGAGTTTAATTTATAGTGAGCCCTCCATATTCTCTGACTCACAACTCAGGACTGTGATACTGTAGTATTTACTATTGAAGAATATCCGCTTATAACTGGACCCATGCTGTTCAAATCCGTGTTGCTCAAGGGTCAATTGCACTTATTTTATACAACTGAACTAAAATGTCTATGTTGAGCCCCCATTTCGTCTGATACAGAAAATCTAGTTGCTTATAGAAAACTGTCGATTTAATGATTATCAGTTATCTCACTCAGGTTTAAAGCTCAGTCACTTTCTGGCATGTTCAACCTCTCTTTTCCAGAACTGGTCCTAAATACCTTGGCTTATTCAGTGGAGTAATCCTCAAACCATCATCTCTCTGCCAGCCAACTTCTACATTCCTTTCCAAGGGGCACAAGAACATGCAGATGTTCTTCCATATGGCAATAAAATACTGGAGATGTCAGAGGTTTTGGGGAGGACTTTCATGTTTAGACAAGCCTTGGGGACTGTCTATAAGGCTTATTGTTGTCTTGGATGCCATCTCAGAATAACTATATGTGAATAATGCTGCTATGAACATGGGTGCACGATGAGACCTTTTCAATTCTTTTGAGTATATACTCAGAAGTTGGATTGCTAGATATGGCAATTCTATTTTTATTTTTTTTCAGGAACCACCATACTGTTTTCCACAACAGCTGTGCCATTTTACATTCCCACTGACAGTGCAAAAGTGTTCTAATTTCTCCACATCCTAGCCAACACTTGTTTTCTGTTTTTTATTTTTTTGATATTAGCCATCCTAATATATATGAAGTGGTATCTCATTGTAGTTTTGATTCAGAATCCCCTAATGATTAGTAATGTTTAACAATTTTTCATGTGCTTATTGGCCATTTGCATATTTTCTTTGGAGAAATGTCAATTGAAATCCTTTGCCCATTTTCTGATCTGGTGGTTTGTTTTTCTGTTGTGTTTTAGGAGTTCTGTATATATTCTAGATATTAATCCCTGGTTGGATATATGATTTGCAATTTATTTTCCTACTCTGTGGGTTGCCTTTTTACTCTGTTCATAGTGTCTTTTGATGTACAAATTTTAAAATTTTTCATGAAATCCAATTTGTCTGTTTTGTTGTTGTTGTTGCCTGTGTCTTTAGTGTCATATCCAAGAAACTACTGCCAAATAAAATGTCATGAAGCTTTTCACCTATGGTTTCTTCTAAGAGTTTTATATATTTAGATCATGCGTTCATTTCTGTATATGGTGAAAAGTCAGGATCAAACTTCATTCTTTTGCATGCAAATATCCAGTTTTCCCAAAACTATCTGTTGAAAAGACTGTCCTTTCCCCATTGTATGGTCTTGGTACTCTGGTCAAAAAAGCATCTAGGGGCTTCCCTGGTGGCGCAGTGGTTGAGAGTCCGCCTGCTGCTGCAGGGGACACGGGTTTGTGCCCCGGTCCAGGAAGATCCCACAGGCTGCGGAGCGACTAGGCCCATGATCCATGGCCGCTGAGCCTGCACGTCCGGAGCCTGTGCTCCGCAATGGGAGAGGCCACAACAGTGAGAGGCCCGCGTACCAAAAAAAAAAAAAAAAAAAAGAAAGAAAAAAGCATCTAACTACATATGAAGGTTTATTTCTGGAATCTATTCTATTCCATTGGTCTATATGTCTGTCTGTATGCCAAACACACAATTTTGATTACTGTAGTTTTGTATAGTAAGTTTAGAAGTCAGGAAATGTGAATCTTCCAGTTTTGTTCTTATTTTTCAGAATTATTTTGACTATTCAAGGTCACTAGAGGTTCCATATGAACTTTAGGATGGAGTTTCCTCTTTCCACAAAGAAAATCTCACTGGGATTTTGACAGTGATTATATTAAATCTGGAGATCATTTTGGGTAGTATTAATATCTTAGCAATATTAAATCTTTCAGTCCATGAATATGGGATTACTTTCCATTTATTTATGCTTTCTTTAATTTCTTTGGAAATGTCCTGTAAATTTTTTGGGACAAGTCTTTCACCTCCTTAGTTAAGTTAATTCCTAAGTATTCAATTCTTCCAGATGATAATGTAAATGGAATTGTTTTCTTAATTTCCTTTTCAGATTGTTCATCATTACTGAATATAAATTCAACTGATTTTTGTGTGTTGGCTTTGTATTCTGCAAGTGTAATGAATTATTTTATTAGTTCTAAGATACCTTTTTTGTATGCTTAAGGTTTTCCACATATAAGATTAAATCATCTGTGAATACAGGTAATTTTATTTCTTCCTTTCCAACTTGAGTATCTTTAATTTCTTTTACTTGTCTGATTGCTCTGACTAGGACTTCCAGTAATATGTTGACTAGAAGTAGAGAAGGCAGACATCCTTGAGGAAGAGCTTTCAGTATTTTACCATTGAGCATGTTGTATGTTGTGGGTTTTCATATATGGCTTTTATTATTTGAGACAGTTTCCTTCTATTTCTAGTTTGTTGAGTGTTTTTATTATGTTGTGTGTTGAACTTTATTAAATGCTTTTATTGCATCAATTGAGATGATCATGTGGCTTTTTTCTCTATATTCTGTTGGTGTGGTTTACTATATTGATTGATTTTGATATGTTGAACCATCCTTCCATTCCAGGAATAAATGCTACTCTGTCATAGTGTGTAACATTTTAATATGCTGCTAAATTAGATAAGCTAGTATCATTAGGGATACTGGTGTGTAGTTTTTGGTTTTTTGCTTTGTTTTTTTCCTGGTAGTATCTCAGTCTTTAATATGAGGGCAATATGGGCCTCATAAAATGAGTTAGGGATTTCATTCCTCCTCAGTTTTTTGAAAAAGTTTCAGAAAAATAGTTGTTAGTTTTTCTTTAAATATTTGGTAGAATTTGCTGGTGAAGCTATCAGATTCAGCTCTTTTCTTTGATGGAAAGTTTTTGACTACTGATTCAATCTCCTTACTAGTTATAGGTCTATTCAGATTTTCTGCTTCTTTATTGTTCCTCATAGGTTTTGTGTTTCTAGGAATTTCTTCAATTCATCTAGGTTATCCAATTTTTTTGTGTACAATTACTCATAATGCTCTCTTATAATTTTTTTTTAATTTCTGTAGAATCAGTAGTAATATCCCCATTTTTACTTTGATTATAATAATTTAGTCTTCTTTCTTTTTTTCCTAGCTTATCTAGCTAAAGGTTTGTCAACTTTGTTGATCTTTACAAAGAATCAACTTTTAAAAATTTTTCACTCATTTTTTTTTCTATTCTCTATTTTATATCTCCCTTCTCTAATTTTTATTATTTCTTTCCTTCTACTGCTTTGGTTTTAGTTTGCTCTTCTTTTCCTAATTCCTTAAGTTGTAAAGTTAGGTTGCTGATTTGAGATCTTCCTTTGTTTCTGTTTTATTGAGCTATAATTCACATATAACATTGTGTAGGTTTAAGGTGTACAACATAATGATTTGATACACATATTAACAACTCCATCACTTTACTATACCATTCATTTTTGTGGTGAGCACATTTAAGATGTATTCTCTTGGCAACTTTCAATTATATAAAACAGTATTGTTAACTATAGTCACTATGCTGTCATTAGATCCCCATAACTTATTCATCTTAAAACTGCTAAGGATAGGTATAAAAAACAGGTATAAGAAAGACATTTTCTCCCTTCTTCAGAACATTCCATTATGTTCCTCAATAACCATTATAGAGAAAACTATATAATAAATATTCATTATTTTATTGTCAGGAAAATATATATTTCTCTTGAAGTATCAATATGCTCTCTATGCTCAGAGGAGATATTACAACCTATATTATCTTATTTGTGCATTAGTTGCAAGAAAGCTTGGGGCAGAAATGATTGCATAATTATTTCATGTTTAAGTCACTGTTTTTTATCACCCCTTTCGTTATTCTTTTAATGAAATAAAAATATCTTTATTATCTATCAAGACAGGTTTATACTACACTTTAAGCAAGGTCCTTTATTCTTTATCTGTTGTGTAATTAATGCCTTTAATCCTTCCTCTGTATTATCCTTCAATCATTGCCAATTTTAAAAATAACCTCTTGGCTGTGCATTTATCTTGGATACACATTTCCAGATTTTTTTTTTTTCAGCTTCACTGAGGAATAATTGACATATAAAATTGTGAGATATTTAAAGTATACAACATGGGGCTTCACTGGTGGCACAGTGGTTGAGAATCTGCCTGCTAATGCAGGGGACACGGGTTCGAGCCCTGGTCTGGGAGGATCCCATATGCCGCAGAGCAACTAGGCCTGTGAGCCACAACTACTGAGCCTGCGCGTCTGGAGCCTATGCTCTGCAAAAAGAGAGGCCGCGATAGTGAGAGGCCCGCGCACCGCGATGAAGAGTGGCCCCTGCTTGCCACAACTAGAGAAAGCCCTCGCACAGAAACGAAAACCCCACACAACAAAAATAAATAAATTAATAAACTCCTACCACTAACATCTTCTTTAAAAATAAATAAATAAATAAAAAATAAAGTATACAACATGATGATTTTGTCTGTTTGGCTTATTTCACATAGCATAATGCCCTCCCAGTTTCTGGTTCATCCATGTTGTCTCAAACGACACGCTTTCTTTCTTTTTATGAATGTATTTATATATATATCTCTCACATTTTCTTTATCCATTGAACCATTAATATATATTTAGGTTGTTTCTATATATCACCCCTTTCTTCACATAGCATACATTTTTAGGTTTCACCTTTATTTTAAAACACCTAAATATTTTTTGAAAGACAACCCAAATGCCTCTTGGAATCTAAAAGTTTATAAAAAGAAAACTGACTTTATAGTAATAGGGCTTCCCTGGTGGCGCAGTGGTTGAGAGTCCGCCTGCCGATGTGGGGGACACGGGTTCGTGCCCCGGTCTGAGAAGATCCCACATGCCGCAGAGCGGCTAGCCCGTGAGCCATGGCCGCTGAGCCTGCACGTCCGGAGCCTGTGCTCCGCAAGGGGAGAGGTCACAACAGTGAGAAGTCCGCGTACCACAAAAAACAAACAAACAAACAAAAAAACTGCCTTTATAGTAATAAATAATTAATTGTAATAATGAATAGTAATAAATAAGTAATTGTCAGTATTTCAGCATTAGCTTTGCAAATGTAAACTTAAATATCTTGGGTAGGATTTATAGCCTATTATAATCATCCTACTACAATGCATTGAGTATTATTTTTATTTTAAGTTACTCTCAAAATTTAAATTACAGTAAAAATTTGATTCATTGGTGAGCCTATTTGAGAGCTGATTGTTAATATACTGCATTAGTGACAGCATCATGCTTGCTCATTTAATCCCTAAATGCTAAGTCTGAATGTATTCCCTTGTTTGTATACTCCATTAATTCAGAGTTTCTATTACTTCCCTATACCTCTCAGGAAGACAGCCTCTTTTTTATTATACAAATGTTGCTTTACTTTATATAATAATGGGTTTCTGAAACTTCAGGTATAGGTAAGTCTTTAAAGAATCAATTATATTTTAAATATATAAATTCCATATTTTTAAAGCATTAATCAGAAGTACCTGTGTGTGTAAACTGAATCATCATTTTACGTTTTCTTAATTTACTGGTTTGTAATGAAGTTCAGGAATTTTCAATTATACCTGTACTTTTAATTTAAGTTAGGTTTTTATTATTACCAATGTTGTTGCATTTGTTTCAAACCTAAAATATTCATTATACTGATGGTTTAATTCTAAGAAACCCTAATAGATGGTCTGTGTTTCATGATTATCTCCAGAAGTTCAGAAGTAAACTTGAGAAGTTTGAAATAAGGTTGACCTTAAATAGTAACATCTAGCTGAGCATGTCAGAACAAGCAATTTGGAATTCATTAAGTGGGTGATGTTGGAAGGAAAAATATGGATAAAGAGAATTAGTTATTTATTAAAGAACTAAAATGTAGCTTTAGAGTTTGAAAAGAGATTAGAAAGAGGAATCTGAGATGTTTTGCCATATGTTGGTGCTGGCTGGCATCAATCTCAACAGCTAAGAAAAAAATTTTTGTGAGAGTTAGGAAGTAGGCTATAAAATCATTCCATGAATATATACCAGAATCATAACATCATAGGATATTAAAGTTGGAAGGAATATTTGAGAATATTTAATAGAACACTTCCATATTTCATATTAAAAATGACAGACATAGAAATGTAGTGATCTCCCCAGGGATAAGTATATTTGTAGTAGTTTGAATAAGAATTTCACCTAACTTCATCCAAGTATCAAATATCTCTTTTTTAAACTCAAAACGGAAAGCTTTGCTCCAACTCCTCCTATTTAACCTCCCACTGTTTCTATACTTCTAGCTATCACTAAGCATCTCAGAAAGAATGTCAAAATGATACCAGTAAAGATGTCCATGCTCACCATTTCCAAGAAATAGAAAGAGTTTCAAGAAAGAAGTCACAATCTTGAGCTTTTATATTCTCTTGGAGTTATTTTCCCTCATATGTTATTTTCAATTATACATTTTTTAAAACATATTTTGCATCCAATCTTCTGAGACAATTTTCCCAGTTTCTTTTTTCATTATTAGGAGTGTTTTATAATGGTTTAGTTTCTCACAGGCAAGTTTTATAATTATAATTTATTAGTGGGAGAACATATCAACTAGACCTTTGCTACCAAAGTATGTTCCATAGATCAGTAGCATTGACATCATTTGAAACTTGTTAGAAATGTAGATCCTCAGATCCTGTCCCAGACTTCCTGAACCAGAATCTGCATTTTAACAAGATCCCTAGGTGACTCCCATGCACATCAATGTTGTACAATCACTGCACTAGACAAATAATCTATATAGAAACCAAAAAAAAACTGCTCTAAATACCCACAGTAAGACTCTCTTTTATTGCTAGTTTTTGGTAAAAAAATAATAACAACAATAAAATTAATAAGGGATGGTTAAAGCTGGGATAGCAGATACAAATGGATTAGGCTCTAAAAAAATTTTTTATATAGCTACTTCTGTTTTAATTTAGGCAAAACAAAACTCTAGACTTCTCTAAAGTAGAATTATCTACCTTAACAACATCGAGTTTTTATACTTTAATACCCAAATGTTATACAGATTCCCAGAAACACAGTGATTATTTAAATTACTGAAAGAATGAAAGATGGTAACTCTAGGATAAGATCATAGGTGAGAAGTGGAAAGAAATAATGCAGGAAACTGAAATGTAAGAAAAATACTTCTGAAAATTAATTATTCATAAGATAATAAATACATATGTCATTATCTCATAAATGGAGTATAGTGTAGACCTGAATACTCCCCACTACTGGAGCATGTGCTGCCTCTAGTGGCTTTGTCAACACAACATAGAACATGTTGGTCAAAGGAAATACACATTCTTCTTTCTACTGTATAAATGTCACCTAATATATATGTGTTTTTGATTTGATTGGGTATTTGTAATGGGTCAAAGTAGTAATTCTTCTTTCAGCATGTTTGAGGATAGGGAAATCTGGTGAAAGAGATGTGTTGAGTTGGTCACAGCTTTGCTTATTTTTTAACTGAATTTGCTCTAGAAAACATCAACTTTAGGGAGTTAGCAGGTTATCTGTTCACAGAAACAATAGTCTATTGTAAAAAATAATAGTATATTTTTAAACAATTTCTATATTTGAGTAGTTGCATGGCATATCTTTTCAACTGAGGTAGTCTGTGTGATAAACCAGTGAACAATAAGATGATTAATGAAAGTCATCATATAATTCCTAGCCAATTGTAAATTAAGACAATGATGTGCCACTGATCTTTGCAGCAGATGCAGGTAAACAAATATCCACTACTGCAGTAATTTGGTTGTGACTTGTGGAAAAAGGGTTATGAAGAGGAGTTTCATTTCTAGGAAGAAACACATTGTATATATACTTATATCAGCACATGTCACAGTTGAGGAATTACAATTGAAAAGTTTTAATTTAGATGATTGTCTATTTTAGATTGTTCTTTTTCCTATATCTAGTCTGTATTGAACTCCAAATAGAATGAAGGCTCTAAACACACAGGTGTAATGGGAGTGGCTGCTACAACAATTATCATTATTTTCCCCTATACAACAAATGTTAGCCATTCAAGAGCAGAGGAGATTATCATTATAATGGCTAGTGGAGACTCAAAGGGCATGAGATAGCATCAATTTCCATGCTGCCTTTTCAAACAAGGCTATAAAAAAAGATAAGGGGAGCTAGCTGTCTTCCTTAACAAAATGAGAAAGCTGAAATATATGTTCCATTAAGAGAAATCATTTGCCTTAATGTGTTATATAATGCCTAGCACATGTTAAAGCACTCAACAAGTAAGCGTTGAGATGACAAAAGCATTGAGATGATTGCTATTAATAACCACAAACTTAAAAGAACAACTCTTTATATTTTCTTCTATTTAAATAAAAATGGTAAATAATTATTTCAAATCTTTGATTAACAGCTGTACCAGTCTGTTAATAAATGCTAGTATTATACTTATTCAGCAAGAAGTTCTCGATCTCCTAGTAAATGCCAGCATCGTCTTAGGGTCCGAGGGTGTGAAGATTAATAAGTAATATTCTCTGAAAAAAGTTCAGAGTCCAGACTGAGTGCAATAAATGCTATGCCCAGATCCTTCCTTCATGCACAAGGCATTCATTCCCCCAGCTGCTGGGAGGGTTGATAACTGTATTCCTCTCTGAGCAATTCTCTTAGCTGAAGAGAACTATTTGATATAATATCATACCTCTTCCCTAGAGGCAATCCACATCCAATAACTAGTTGCTATGAGCTAATAAAATTCTGGCTCCCATGCCTCAAGGAGAATAACTGTGAAGCAACATCCCAGGAATTCCAGAGCTTCCTGGTGATTTGGTTGAAGCCTGTGTTGCAACTGATTTGCACTGTGACTCTTCCCTTTGCAAAAACCCATATCTGTCATCCGCAATGCGTATTGTTCCTAGTCTGCCTCTTATACCATTTCTGAACAAAAATCTCCATCCCTGAGTCTGTTTCATGGAAAATACAAACTAAGAGAGTTGATGTCAGGAGGTTGTCAGGACTGAGAAAAGGGATTTTGGAGCCAGCTGTAGGGCAATGAAGATGCCATCACAAGTGAAAATGAAGCAATAATTGCTCTTAGAAACCTAGAGGAGTGCAATTGTTAGAATTTTCACAAGTGGTAACTGGGGTGGGATACTAGTAGAAGGGAATGTATGGGCAAGTACAATAACTCAGGCTCTTAAGAGGATATACAAAATATTAATTACAAAGGTAATAGGAACCTGGTGGCCCTGTTGAGTGGCTTAGGTATATTGAGAAAGACTGAAAAGTTTAGGTTATTGAATCAACAAATGAAGATAAAGTGTGACAATCAGAGTACCTCCTTGGCAGCATAATAAAACTCTTAGCTCCTGCAACAACAGGCTAAAAAGCTGAGGACTTAATTATAAGAGTTACTTAGCTCTAGGGAAAGTTGAAGTCCCTGCTCCAGCAAGTATGCTATGTTAAGATCATGGCCCCTGTGTGGAAGGAGTGGAACTCTGAAATTTGGAAATGAGTATATCTATGACGATGCATTCAAAGCACTGGAGCTCTAGAATATCTTGAACTCTCTGGACTTGCATCCATGGGAACTCAGATCCAAGAAAGCTGTGGAGATAAGGAAAAGAACACTGTACTCCACAGTCATGATAGATGAGCAATCACAAAGGATATTGTTCAACGTATAAAATAAAAGTAAACAGTAATAGATGATTAGGATGGTGAGGGTCGTCAGTTCCCCAAAAAGCTATAATACCTTGCCAGGTTTCTGATAGCCAATTTTTGGACCTATGATCCACTGATTGAAGGAGAAAAGTATAATTTTAGGAGTCCAGCACTCCTGGGTATGACAGGACAAAGGAAAGGACAAATTATTGCCACTTGTACCTTCTATTACTAAGAAATAAGTATAATGCCTATTATGACTATTTGCATCCTGTAGGCAATATCTTCCAACTTGGAAATACATTGCTCCAGCCCAAATACCAAGTGACACAGAAGGCTGCAAGCTTTGAGTGGGAACCAGAGAAAAAAAGGTTCTGTAGCAGGATCAGGGTACAAAGCAATGAGCCCTGCTGCTGCAGATCCTATGGTATAGGAGTACTAGGGAAAATGATGTACAGAGTTTATGGCAAACTGTAATAGAAAACACAATCTAGGCTCCTAAAGCCCTGGATCAAACTCATGTCATGTGGAGTAGATGATCTGCTACTGGGCCTTGATATAAAACACTTGACTGTGAGATGACAATTAACTATGTGTCCTGAACTGCCTGTCAACAGCCAGGTTATATCAGATACATGAAATCATAATAAGTTCAACAGCAATCCATTGCATGATGGAAGTGGTACACCAGACGTCCCAAGTAAACTGCAGAAGCAAATGACCTAATCCCCTATACCATCCATCTCTGTTTAATCTGAGGACTCTTCCTTATCTCACAGATATAGTCATATGTGGGAAGGGGAGATTTTTATGATCTACTGATGGAGCATAAATGTAGCTAAACTTGGTTCATGAGTGAATTGGCTTGGTATGTGAGTATGACCTAAAAGTTTAATATACTGCTGCTAAACCACAGTCTCACCAAGAGTCTCTGTGAAACACATGAATGAAGGAATTCCTCCCAATGGACAGAACTTCAGGCAATATATGTGTTTATCAATTTTTATGTAAATAAAAATGGTTTAGGGAAGATATAGATACATCTCAGCATGATGAACAATAGAAAATGGCTTGGTTGATGGTGTAGGAGTGTGGAAGAAAAAAGTTTATGAAATTGAGGACAAGACTTCTAGGGAAGAGGAATGTCAACTGATCATTACAAGTAAGAACAAAGTGCAGCAATCATAAAAATTGCATGTTAATGCACACTAGAGGGCATTCACCAGGCAATAAACTATCAGGGAGGCAGAATGATTCAATTCATTGATCATCACATAACCCAGTGTCAGCCAAATAAGGCCAAGCTGGCAGTATTGGAGATTATGTGTAGGCCCAAGTGCATAGGATCCCACAAACCAGATCCAGTCTAGCTATTACTACTACCAATTTTCTAACCTGGCAGCAAAAGAGACCAACACTGAGCATATGCTATGGCATTCTTTCTAAAGGATATCAAAAAGCTATTGAGTGTCAAGTTTTTACATTGGATATTTTCTATCTTGGAAGGAGCAACAATTCATCATAATTGGAATTGATCTATATTCTAGGTATGAGACCTTTCCTACTGACAAGATCTTAGCCAGTGTAAATATCTAAAAGCTCATGAGTGATTGGGCCTACGGACATAGAATTCCACATAATAGAGCATTAAACTAATAACTCACTTTAGGGCAAGGAAGCTAAATCAAAAGACCCAGGACTATGAAGTCTACTGATTCTATCACATACTATACCACCCAGAAGTTACCTCAAAAAAGGAATGGTCCTGTAAAACTGCAATGAGGCACCAGCTTAGAGATGATACTATGTAAGAATGGGGTGCCATCATCCAGAAAGTAGTATATCCTTTAAATCAAATCAATAGTTGTTATGTAGTTCTATTTCCAACAGAGAGAATGTATGGATTCAGGAACCAAGATATGTGTATAGAAATGTCTCTGCTTATTATTACTTCCAGGGACTATATAAGTTATATGTTCTTCCTGTCCCCACAACTCTGGGTTCTGCCAGTTAGGAAAACCTGATTAGCAAATGGGAAATGCTTACAGCAGAAAACAAGGCAAGAGTTTCACTAAATTTTCCAGTGCACCTGCTATTCAATCTGTTTGGACTCCTTATGCCAGGAAAAAGTCAAGGAAAGGAGTCACCATCCTGGCAATGGTAATGAGCTCTGGTCATCAGTAGAAGGTAGAGCTACCGTAACACAGAGGGGCAGAAAGAATATGTTTGCAAGTTTTTGGTCAACTGAGATGCCTTTTGGCATTTGATTTCCTAATTTTGAAGGTAAGTGGGTGAGTGAAACAGCCATGGCCAAATAAAAGTATGGTTACCAGGTGTTCAGACCACCCAGGGATAAGGATCCATACCAGTGGTGTACTGGCCAATTCATACTGGCTTTCAAGTATGTGCAATTTTGTACATCTTTCCCAAACTCCATGAAATCATATCAAGCACCTTTTCTAACCACAACTCTGTGAGATTAGGAATCAACTACATGAAAAAAAAAAACCCTGCAAAAAACGAAAACATGTGGAGACTAAACAGTATGCTACTAGACAACCAATGGGTGAGCAAAGAAATCAAAGAAGAAATAAAAAATACCTTATAACAAATGAAAACGGAAACATAACTTTCCAAAATCTATGGGACATAGGAAAAGAAATCCTAAGTGGAAAATTCATAGAGATACAGGCCTACCTCAAGAAACAAGAAATATTTCAAATAAACAATCTAACTTTACACCTAAAGGAACTAGGTGTAAAGAAAAAAAGAACAAAATATGCCCAAAATTAGTAGAAGGAAGAAAATAATAAAGATCAGAGCAGAAATAAAGGAAACAGAGACTGAAAAAAATAGAAAAGTCAATGAAACAAAGAGCTGGTTCTTGAAAAAATAAAATGACAAACTTATAAAGACACATCAAGGAAAAATGAGAGGGACCAAATAAAATAAGAATGGAAAGCAAAGTTACAACCAATACCATGAAATGTAAAGGACCATGAGAGATTACTGTGAACAATTATACATCAATAAAATAGACAGCCTAGGAGAAATAAATAAATCCCTAAAACATACAATCTCTCAAGATAAAATCAGGAAGAAATATAAAATATGAACAGACCAATTACCAGTAATGAAATTGAATCAGTAATCAAAACACTCCCAACAAAAATCCATGACCAGATTACTTCACAGGGGAATTCTACCAAATATTTAAAAAAGGGTTAACACCTATCCTTCTCAAACTATTCCAAATAATCGAAGAGGAAGGAATCCTTCTGAATTCATTTTGTGAAGCTAGCATCAACCTGATGCTAAAACCAGACACCGCAAAAAAAGAAAATTACAGGGCAATATCACTGATGAACATAAATGCAAAAACCTCAACAAAATATTAGCAAACTGAATTCAACAATACATTAAAAGGATTATATACTATCAAGTGGGATTTATCCCAGAGATGCAAGGATGGTTCAATATTCACAAATCAGTCAATGTGATACACTATATTAACAAATTAAAGAATAAAAATCATATGTTCATCTCAATAGATGAATAAAAAGTTTTTTTTACAAAATTCAACTTCCATTTGTGATGAAAATTCTCAACAAAATGGGTATAGAGGGAACATACCTCAACATAATAATGCTCATCTGTGACAAACCTACAGCTAACACATACTCAGCAGTGAAAAGCTGAAATCATTTCCTCTAAGATTAGGGACAAGACAAAGATGCCCATTTTCTGCACTGCTTTTCAACATAGTATTGTAAGTCCTAGCCACAGAAATAAGATAAAAAAATAAATAAATAAAATAAAATAAAAGGAATCCAAACTGGAAAGAAATAAAACTGTCCCTGTTTTGCTATATGGGGTAACATGATACTATATGTAGAAAATCCTAAAAATGCCACCAAAAACTATTACTACCAATAAGTAAATTCAGTAAAGTTATGGGATACAAAAGTAATATATTGGGGCTTCCCTGGTGGCGCAGTGGTTGAGAGTCCGCCTGCCAATGCAGGGCACACGGGTTCGTGCCCCAGTCCGGGAAGATCCCACATGCCGTGGAGCAGCTGGGCCCATGAGCCATGGCCACTGATTCTGCGTGTCCAGAGCCTGTGCTCCGCAATGGGAGAGGCCGTAACAGTGAGAGGCCCATATACTGCAAAAAAAAACAAAAACAAAAAAAAAGTAATATACTGAAATCTGTTGCATTTCTATACACTAACAACAAAATATCAGAAAGAGAAATTAAGAAAACAATCCCATTTAGAATTGCACCAAAAAGAATAAAATACCTAGGAATAAGTCTAACCAAGGAGGTAAAGAATTGTACTTGAAAAACTATAAGACATTGATGACAGGGCAGAGGACTTGAGTAGACAATTTTTCCAAAGAAGACATACAGTTAGCCAACAGACAGGAAAAGGTGCTCAACATCACAAATCATGAGGATAATGCAAATCAAAACCACAATGAGGTGTTACATCACTCCTGGCAGAATGACTATTGTCAAAAAAACAACAAATAGGGGCAAGGAGGAGGAGGGGCAGGAGGGTTTGGCTGAGAGGGATCTGTTTGTCTGTTTGACACAGGCTTGGACCTAACAGGGAGGACAGAGCCCCAGGACTGTTGAAACCTGGATGTCCCCTCCCCTCTTCCCCTCCCTTCTTCCACTTTGTGGCATCCCTCTCCCTTCACACTTTCCCACTCTGATATGGAGCCATGACTAGCAGAAGCACAGCCAGGCCCAATGGGCAGCCCCAGGCCAGCAAAATATGCCAGTTCAAATTGGTCCTGCTGGGTGAATCTGCAGTGGGGAAGTCTAGCCTGGTATTATGTTTTGTCAAAGGGCAGTTCCACAGTTATCAGGAGAGCAAGCATATTTCTTAAAAAAAAAAAAAAAGACAACAAATAACAAGTGTTGGAGAGGATGTGGAAAAATGGAAACCTTCGTGCACTCTTTTTGGGAACATAAATTTGTATAGCTGCTATGGTAAACAGTATGGAGGTTTCTCACAAAATTAAAGATAGAGATATCATACTCTCCAGAAATTCTACTTCTGGGAATTTATCTGAATAAAACAAAGATACTAATTTCAAAAGATACATGCACCCTTATGTTCATTTCAGCATTATTTACAGTAGTCCAGATATGGAAGCAACCTAAATTTCTATGAACAGATGAATGAATAAGGAAGATATGGTATATATATATATATATATATATATATATGTGTGTGTGTAAAATGGAATATTATTCAGCCATAAAAAAGAATTAAATCTTGTCATTTACAACAACGTGGAAAGACCTAGAGAGTGTTATGATAGGCAAAATAAGTCAGAGAAAAACAAATACCATATGATTTCACTTATATATGGTATCTAGAAAAACAAAACAAATAAATAAACATTTTTAAAAACCAGAATCAGACCCATAGATATCGAGAACTGGTGGTTGCCAAAGGGAGGGTAATGGTGGGATGGGTGAAATACATAAAGGAGATTAAGTAGTATAAACTTCCAGTTACAAAATAAATAAGTCTGGGGATGTAATGTACAGCATTGGGAATACAGTCAATAATATTTTAACAACTTTGGTGACAGATGGTAATGAGACTTATCATGGTAATCATTTTGTAATGTATAAAAATATTGAATCACAATATAGTACACTTGAAATTAATATAAAATTGTAAGTCGATTATACTTCCATTAAAAAAAAGAACCACCTGCAGCCTCAAAATCAGTTGCAGCAATGGGGCTGCTCCCCCATACCCCGTACTAACTTTTTTCTCTAAGTTTCTACAACAAAGGAGATCACCAGGATTCCAAAGGAGTTATCTGCATAAATTATTAAATGAAGCAAGTGGATCCAACCAGCCTAGGCATTGAACTATGGTGGATGCTATAATGTAAGCACTCTCATCATGGCTAATTTAAAGCTACCAATGTAGCTGAACATAAAGTTGGGAAGAGACGTACAAAAATAATTCTCAGCTTGAAAGTCAATTGAGTTTGCAGGTATGCTCTCCAGAGAGCACACTCTGAAAGAGTTTAGTTTGCAGGATATTTATTAGCGCTTGCCCTTATGATCAACATTGGTGGAAGGTAGAAGGAGGAAGTAGGATTGGGTGGGCAGGTGCTGAAGTCAAGCTGTGATGTAGACCTGGACAGCCTCAGTCCACTCCAGGGGGAACTCTGGAACTTAAATATCTCATTGGAGTTTTCGTGCTTTGGGCCAAAATGGATAGGCCTTTATATTCCACCTTGATCAGTCACTGCATGAGGTTCCTTAGAATTCAGTGAAGGCAGCTCTTTGCAGCTGAGCCAAACCATGAAGGCCCTGATGGATGACGACTATCTGGTAACTACGTTCCCAGCAGATAGACAGCAAGTGCTTTCTTAAAGGGAGTTTGGGCAGAACTTCTCTATGTCTACCACAGTGCACATCTACTTTTCAGGACTGTAGTACTCATTCCTCCAGCAGCTAAAGTTTTAGTAGCTGATGGCCATGAGCTCGAAATCCCTTTGAGAATTGACCTCAACCAAAGAAAGCCTCCTTGCTAAAATTCATGTTCCTTCCCTGAGAAAAGCTCATATCCAAAGATTGGTTATATAAAGGAAAGGAGTGAATACAATATTCCAGTCCTCTTGCCTCAACAATGTCCATTATGAAGCACTGTCCCAGCAGCACACAGCACCCCCCTCCCAGGTTGTCTGAGGCCTTTGTTGTGACTATATCACAGATTAAATCTTCCCTCTTCCCCTGTCCTTTTTCTATACTCCCCCTTAAATATTGATCTGGAAGATACACCACAATAAACATCCTCCAAGCAAATCTCTGTCTCATTGTTTGTTTCCCAGGCAACCTGATCTAAGAAGTGATGACCGTCAAACAAACAACTATAAATCTGTACAACAAAAGATATGACAGAATTAAGCAACAGCACCACTGAAGCATAGTAAGAGCACTCAACACAGACCTGATAGTTTGTAGAGATGCAAAAAGGAGGTGTCGGGACAGCTTCCCTCATAAGATAACATTATCGGTCTTTCATGTTGCCCAACTAGAATGGAGCCCATAACCCACTCCAATTCTGATAATACAATCATTAAGTTTTACATGCAGATATATGTAACTAAAACCGAACTACGTTCACTTAAAAGAATAAAGGGTTATTTTCTGTCATCTATCAAAAAATTTTCAGATAGGTAGTCCAAGGTTAGTATGGCAGATCCATATTGTCACCAGTGATCCAGACTTTTCATCTATTTCATCTCTACCATTCATAGTGTGTGACTGTTTTCCTTAGGCTCGCAGCATAATTCCTAAATT
Organism: Lipotes vexillifer; assembly: GCF_000442215.2. Classification (NCBI taxonomy): domain Eukaryota; kingdom Metazoa; phylum Chordata; class Mammalia; order Artiodactyla; family Lipotidae; genus Lipotes; species Lipotes vexillifer. The sequence goes on along the minus strand of NW_006775753.1, from coordinate 72,754 downwards.
TATAGGCATTGTTTTTATTCCTTCATAGGAAGAGTGAGGAAGATTAAGAATGGAGAAAGGCAAAGGGCAAATTGGAATAGGCAGAAGTCAAATAACTTTATCCCTTTGAAAAGGTTTCCCAAACACCTTTCCCAAGAAATTTCTGGTTTCTGTCTCATTGACCAGAAACAGTTCCTATGGCACACCTAACTGCTATCGCCTTGCTCCCTCAGAGGAATTGAAGTTCTGTTAGTGAGGAAACCAGAGGAATCAGATAATGGGTAAGCAATTCATAGCATCTACAATAGAAGGTTACCCTACAAACAAAACCAAAATAAACAATAAGAATATTTATCCACTCTTTC